>NC_059080.1:57474632-57777662 GCF_020497125.1 Mauremys mutica | reverse complement strand
GGTTGCTGAAGAACATCTCCGCCACGTTAAGCAATTCTGCTGTACTCTCATGGGAAGGATCCACTATAAGAACCTTTGGGCAATTACAAAATAAAGGTTTTACATGAGTTTGTTCCATTAAAAGCCCAAAACAGTGGTTCATGGTTAAGAAGACAGGTTTATTCATGTTTCACTGCAGAGGTATTATTGACATTTTACCCACTGTGGCACAAACAGACTAAGGGCTTTTCTACACTGGCAATTAACAGCGCTGCAACTTTCTGGCTCAGGCGTGTGAAAAAACACACCCCTGAGCGCAGCAAGTTGCAGCACCTGTAAAGTGCCAGTGTAAACAGTGCCCCAGCGCTGGGAGCTACGCCCCTCATTGAGGTGGTTTTTAGAGCGCTGTGCCACGACCACACAAGGCATGTTAAAGCGCTGCCCTAAGTGATTTCCCTAGGGTCACAAAGGAAGTTTATGGTAGAGCAGGGAACTGAAAGTGATTTTCCTGAGTGCCAGCCCAGTGTCATCCTGCAAGGTGTTCCAGATGAGTTTAACCTTTTACATGTGGTAAAGTGATATTCCAATGACAAGTTCAAGAAACTTCAGTAGCCATCATCAAATATTAGCAGGTCATGAAACTGGCAGTCACAGAACTTCACACTCACCCCATCAATAGAAAAGCATTGTTACAGTAATTAATAGATTTTCAGATCAGAAGGGATCATTATGATCATCTAGTCTGACTTCATGCATAATATACGCTCTAGAATTTCACCAAGTGATTCTTGCATCTAACCCATAATTTTTGGCTGAGTTTGAGCTTATCTCTTAGAAAAACACCCAGCCTCAGTTTAAAATGTTCAAATGATTTCACCACCACCGAGAATTCGCCACACTTGTATGAAAGTAGTTCCAGTGCTTAAATTTCCCTCACTATTAAAAATGTGCATCTTATTTCTAGTCAGGTTATTACTTACAAAGTTGTGGAAGTTTTTTCTGATTTGTCTGATTACTCCAGGAAAGGTGGGGCGCAGCAGTTCCTGCACACTGGAAGGCCAGGAATTGTACCTGCTATCAACTTCAAGGTTGTTGATCCACTAATAAAAAATAAATAATTGCTTGTTAAACTAATATAACCTGCAATTAGTTAAAGTGAGATGTTTGAAATAATATAAAACAAGCATTGCATTTAAGCATTCTAGTTTAATAAAACACCAATTGAATTTGATCTGTTAGAAGTTACATTATGAATCTGTTTTCCCCTCTGTTGCCATGTCTTCTACCATGCAAAATTTCAGATTATCACTCCTCTTAGCATTTCCATTTTTTCCTCTACAATGATGCAAGGCCCCATCCCAAAGACATGACAACGGGATGAACACAAATGTGAAAGAAAAAGCAATAAAAGTCCAGCCTGAGGGAAAATAACAGCAGAGAAGTGTTAGATGTTTTTGATCTTTTAAAAGGAAGTTATCTATAGTTAATATTGCTCCATAGTGCTGCACAAAGCTGTGAATAGTATTTAGTATTTTAATGCTTTCTGATTCTAAAGACTACCTAATCAAAGGCTGGAAAGTCTTTACTACACGATGGTGTGTAACTCATTTCTCAGGTATTAAAATGAAGCTGTATCAACCCTGTGATTTTTGGGAGGCGGGTTTTTGAACAATCCATTTCTCATCACATCACTTTGTGATGACAATCTATCTTTTTTTCTAGTTTTTGTGGCTTGGTTAGTCTCCCATTTAAGTTCCTACAACAAAAATCTTACTAAATATCCAGTGCCTCTAGTATTTCCCTTCAGTTGTTTCTTATGCCTCTGTTCAATAACAGGAGCACCATCTTAGGAGTTATACAGCATTTCTTAGCTGGCAAGTCTCTGATACAACGTTTATAGCTGGCCAGTCTCCCTCCACCAAATTTATATTTTCTTACACAATCCAGTAATGTGAAGAAGCTAAGCACAGTACTGTCAAAGGAATTCCAAACACTGTTTGTTTCCAAGAAGTTTGCTCTTTTATTGCTGAACATGGTTGAGATGTTACAAATCACAGAGTAATTAAATGCAGTTTAGACCACTTAATTTATTCAGGGGCTTGAAAGGGTTATAGATCTTTACAGCAGTAAATTGAAATTAATGTTAAATCACAAGGAATGCAACCAGCAATGACGCTATCTACCCTGAAGGAGAGGGAAGCTGTCTAAAATTATTCTCATCTAAATTTCTTACAACCTGAGGTAACCCTCAGAAATGAAATAAAATATTAACATCAGACAGTTGTCAACAGCAAGAAGAGCCAGGCTCACTATTTCATCATCTCATTTCTGCCCAGGAGTATTTTTTTAAACAATGCAGAGAGCCTGCTTTAGGCTGATCCACATATTCAGCAAAAAAATTTAAAATTACATATTTATACAGGAACAGCCCTGAGGTACAGGTCAGGAAACCCCAACTTTCTGAGCTAGGAGGCAAGAGTTAAGGGCAGGGACAAGAGGCATCGGGAATCGTAAGACTTCCTGGAAACATCCTAGAACACAAGAGGAGAGGAAATCAGGAACTGGCTGCTTGGAGCCAGAGCTGTCCCTGGGTAGGGTGAATCGGGGTGACCACTCCAGGCCCCGTGCTTTGGCGAGGTCCCCCGGGCCAGTGCGATTGTTCGGCACAGTCTGTCCTGGAAGAGACAAATCCCTCACTTCCGCACCAGGCCTTGCGCTTTGGGGAGCCACACAGGCCAGTGCAATTGGCCGGCGCGGTCAGTCCCAGAAGAGATTAATCTGTCATTTCCACTCCAGGCACTGCACCCCTCTAAGGATGGCCCTGCTTGGAGCAGCTGGAGAACTGCATAGCCATGCTGAAAGAAGCCAGCTTCCCATCAAGGGAATTCCTCTAGAAACCATACATATGGTCTGTCCTAACCCTGAAGACAGTGGGAAATCAGTCTAGTTGTTTATAGCAGAAAGAAAACTGTGCTCCTCCATGACCCTTCTGTTCTTTGTTACTGTGAATTCTAACTTGGTGAGCAAGAGAAGTACCGTCTCACTGTTATGTTTCTGAAATACTGTCTTTAAAGATACTGAAGTTCACCTTTTAGATTGAAGAGGTAAGTCTTGGACTCCAACTTTGTCCTTATACTTTAACATAATTGTATTACAGTATCTTGCTGGCAATCTAGATGCTTTTTCCAAAGTAAAGAATTCTCTTCTATATTGCTTTGCCATGTAACAGGTAAACATTTTTTCCAAAAAAAAAAAAAATCATAAAATTTTCTTTTGCTCCTTTCTCCTGAAGGCCAAGTGTGTTCCTAATTTGATTCTCTAATTGCTCCATCTAGTTAGAAAGCAATTTATTTTAAATTAAAAGTAGTAGATGGTTCCATGCTGGATCCAATCTCTATTTTGCTTTTGCAATTTTGCACAAGTCTGACTGGTCCAATCTTCTCACACGCTTGAGGAATAGCTCAGTGGTTTGAGCATTGGCCTGCTAAACCCAGGGTTGTGAGTTCAATCCTTGAGGGGGCCACTTAGGGATCTGGGGCAAAAATTGGTCCTGCTAGTGAAGGCAGGGGACTGGACTCAATGACCTTTTGAGGTCCCTTCTAGTTCTAGGAGATTGGTATATCTCCAATTATTAGTTTTATTATCTTGTTTTTTTTCCCAGATTCAGTAATTAGATTTGTATTCAGTTGAATTTACTGTCCATAGAAATAACAACAAAGTTGGAGAACTGCACATAAAAAGTGGCATTGTATAATCTTTATTTATATCCTCCAACTAAGATGTCAAAGACAGTTCTGCTTTCAATTGTGCGGCTGTAGGCAAGTCTGGTCAGAAGCTAGCTATCTTCTCAGTTACATGAGCTGTTTTTCAGGCACGGAAGTATTGCACTGGATTATTTGGGTTTATTTTCCCGCACTTGCTATGCTCTACTGGATACCTTATATTTTGTAGTTATAATTTCTTTCACAAGGCACAGTCATGAAGCCTCTGTCTATGGCTAACCCTGCACCACTTCATCATCTCATCCCCTATCCCCAGTATCTTATTCAAACCCTTTTTCCACACACAGCCCTCTCATTCAAGGGCCTCCATAACCTCACTCCCACCTAATCTCTGCTATTAATTCCTCTCTAATCTCCTCAATCTCATTCTCCTTATTGCTCCCTTAATCTCATTTTCCCTTCTCAACTACGTTTTCCTTCATTTTGGGCTCTACAAGTTAAAGAACTGTATACCACTTGTCTGCCCACACTCTCTCTTCCTTTAAACCCAATTCTTGAAAACATGAATCCTTCCCATATTAACTTTCTTACCAATTATGCTTTCTCACCTATCTGCACTCGATTATTAGGTAACACGAGCTGCATACCTACAGTCTGTATCCCAAAGAGTTTACAATCTAGTATATTTTGCCACATGTTGTCAATTAAATTGTAAATTCTTTGCAGTGCAGACTCTTATTCTGCATTCTATGAAGTTCTAGCTATTCATATAAATAAGACACATTGCACTTGTATGATATGCTAAAAAGGTCTATTTAAGTGCAACTAAAAGCCCCAGGCTCAAATAAGATTTTTGCTGGACAGCCTGGCTCATAAGAAAATGTACTCACTGAAATAGCAGGGCTTCTGATATCCACAGCATAGTCTGAATCTGATGGCTGGATGTTTAGCTTTAGAACATTATGCAAGGAAAGGCCCTCAATTCCTAAACTGTGAAGTCCCTCCATAACACGAGCTTCATTGCGCAACACGTCAAACAAGCTAGAAGGAATACAAATCATTCAATATCACACACATATTAAGATACAACTACTGATTTGCTCTAGCCTAAACATTACCAGATTATATTAAGGTACAATCATCATTATAAGAGTCTACAAATATTTACATTAGCATCTCAGTAATTTCAAATTGCCTCAAGAGGATTTTCTCCCAGAAAAATTATTTAACTCCACTACTAAATAGCACTAGGAACACGCGCACACACAAACTCAGACTGCCCCAATATGGCAGTTTTCAGATGGACATTTTTTTCAGGGATTTAACCTTTAAGAACTAATATTTTGCTCTTCTCTTAAAATGAGTGTGTGTGTGTGTGTGTGTGTGTGAGAGTGAGAGTGAGAGAGTGTGTGTGTGTGTGTGTGACAGATGCCTGATTGATAGCACTGTAGCCCAAAATTGTTTCACAGAACAGGCTAAAGCAATGGGCAGCAGTAGGGTGACCAGACAGGAAATGTGAAAAATCAGGACAGGAGTTGGGGGGTAGTAGGTGTCTATATAAGATAAAGTCCCAAATATCGGGACTGTCCCTATAAAATCAGGACATCTGGTCACCCTAGGCAGCAAGCAGGGAAGGGTTGCCCTTGAGCTGATTAAGATAAATTTTGCCTCCGTAGCTTAGCCTTTCTGCTGAAACTGCCAACAAGGATGTCAATTGTAATGTGGATGTTAGGAAATGAACTGTGATCATAATTTACTAACAACCAGCCATCAGAAGGGAATACTTTGTCACCAATGACCTGCACCAGCTTTAAAATACTAGCTAATGGCTGATATAAGAAATAATAAATTAACTAGAAAACTAGTGACTAGGTATCAACTATATGCAAAAGGAACTGTGCTCAGAGAATAATTTGTCTTTTGCTCACCCCCTGGTGTCAAGTATTGCAATATACATAGAATTCAGCTAGAAATCTTGGGAAAATGGAAAAATCTTGGAAAACTTCAGTATATTCTCAGCAGGGTGCATCAGTGATGTCACAACAACTTTAACTCCATATTTCACTTGTAGAGGGGATAAGTATGACTTATCTTTATCATTATTGTATTTTAAAAAAATAATAATTTACATTTAGTCTTTAACTCTGCTGAATTTACAAGAAATACACACGTCTCCATAAACAAGCTTAATATCTATATATACATGCAATTACACTTTCAAGATTCTAAACCAGAACAGTTTTTTAAAGAAATTATACAAGTTCATACCTAAATATGTCCTGTGTGTCTAGATCAATATGCAGTCCATTGATGAATAAGGCGGAATCACCAGATTGTAATCCTAATGTTCCTTTGAAGTACTAAAGGAAAGTGTAACAAAGTCATTAGACAAATGCTACAAACTAAGTAAAAATCAATGTTAAACGTAAAAAAACACACATAGCATTGATTCTGTAGTGTTTCAAATCTATTAATGTCCCTGCATTTATATATTAACTCCACTAAATTCACCATATTAGTTCTCCACAGCAGCCTTTGGGTATGTGTACACTACGGGATTATTCCGATTTTACAGAAAACGGTTTTTGGAAACAGATTGTATAAAGTTGAGTGCACGCAGCCACACTAAGCACATTAATTTGGGGGTGTGCGTCCATGTACCGAGGCTAGCGCCGATTTCCAGAGCGTTGCACTGTTGGTAGCTATCCCATAGCTATCCCATAGTTCCTGCAGTATCCCCCACCTATTGGAATTCTGGGTTGAGATCTCAATGCATGATGGGGCAAAAACAGTATCGCAGGTGATTCTGGGTAAATGTCGTCACTCAATCCTCCCTCCATGAAAGCAACGGCAGACAATCATTTCGCACCCTTTTCCCTGGATTGCCCGGGCAGACGCCATAGCACGGCAACCATGGAGCCCGTTCAGCCTTTTTTCACTGTCACCGTATGTCTACTGGATGTTGCTAACAGACGCGGTACTGCAGCGCTACACAGCAGCATCCCCTTGCCTTTTGCAAGTTAGCAAAGACGGTTACCAGCCATACTGTACCGTCTACTGCTTTGCAAGTTGACAATGATGGTTACCAGTTATACTGTACCGTCTGCTGCTGTCATGGGTGCTCCTGGCCGGCCTCGGTGAGGTCGGCCGGGGGCGCATGGACAAAAATGGGAATGACTCCCCAGGTCATTCCTTTCTTTAAGTTTTGTCTAAAGGGAGAGTCAGTCCTGCCTAGAATATCAGGCAAGCCTACTAAAGAACCAGAGAGGCAAACAGCCGCTCTGGGTCAGAGCCCCAGACATCCCGCAGAAATGATGAGCTGCATGCCATTCTAGGGGGTGCCCCTGCAACAACGTCACCCGTTGCTTCCCTCTTTCCCCACCCAGCCCTCCTGGGCTACCGTGGCAGTTATCCCCCCATTTGTGTGATGAAGTAATAAAGAATGCATGAATTTGAAACAACACTGACTTTATTCCCTCTGCAAGCAGAGATCAAAGGGGGGAGGGGAGGGCAGCCTCCAGCTGCTATGATATTCCAGGCAGGACTGAATCTCCAGTAGACAAAGCTTAAAGAAGGCGACGACATATACCCTGAACCACCCGCGACAATGTTTTTGACCCTTCAGACTTTGGGAACTCAGCCAAGAATTCAAATGGTTTTCGGAGAGTGCGGGAACTGTGGGATAGCTACAGTTGTCAGTCGCCCCTCCTTCTGTGAGCATCCATTTCATTCTTTGGCTTTCTGGTATGCTTGTCTCAGCTCCTTAAGTTTCAGCACTGTGTTGAGTCCCTGTTGTGGCCTCTGTCCATCATAGCCTTGGAGATTTTTTTCAAATGTTTTGGCATTTCGTCTATTGGAATGGAGTTCTGATAGAACAGATTCATCTCCCCATACAGAGATCAGATTCAGTATCTCCCGTACGGTCCATGCTGGAGTTCTTTTTTGATTCTGGGACTGCATGGTCACCTGTGCTGATCACCGCTCCACGCTGGGCTAACAGGAAATGAAATTCAAAAGTTTGCGGGGCTTTTTCTGTCCACCTGGCCAGTGCATCTGAGCTCAGATTGCTGTCTAGAGCGGTCACAATGGTGCACTGTGGGATAGGTCCCGGAGGCCAATACCATCGAATTGCAGCCACACTAACCCTAATTTGAAATGGCAATACCGATTTCAGCGCTACTCCCCTCGTCAGGGAGGAGTACAGATATCGATATTACGAGCCCTTTATAGTGAAATAAAGGGCTTCGTTGTGTGGATGGGTGCAGCATTAATTCGGTTTAACTCTGCTAAATTTGAAAAACTCGTAGTGTAGACTGGGCCTAAGGGTGACTTTGAATACAGCATACATGGTTTAAGTTAAAACAATCAACTACATATAGCTTGGAGGAGAAATAGTTATGGGAGAACATGACAGCCACCTACAAGTATTTGATAGGTTGGAATGTGTTATGTAAAAGGGTAAACAACACTTCCTCATTCACTCCATCATATCCCCACTTAGTTGTCTCTTCTTAAATGAAAATTGTTCTTAATCTCTCCTCATATGGAAGCTGTTCCACACCCCTAATCATTTTGTTGCCCTTTTCTGCCCTTTTTTCAATTCTAATATATCTTTTTGAGATGGGGCAACCAGAACTGCATATAGTATTCAAGATGTGGGCATGCCAGGGATTTATATAGTAGCATTATGATATTTTCTGTCTTTTTATCTATCCCTTTCCTAAATGATTCCTAACATTGTTTGCTTTTTTGACTGGTGGTGTACATTGAGCTGATGTTTTCAGAGAGCTATCCACAATGACACCAAGATCTTTCTTGAGTGGTAACAGCTAGTTTAGACCCCATCATTTTGTATGTATAGTTGGGTTTATGTATTCCAATGTGCATTACTTTGCATTTATCAACACTTAATTTCATCTGCCATTTTGTAACTCTTTGCAATCAGCTGTGAACTTTACTATCTTGAGTAAGTTTGTATTGTCTGCAAACTTTGCCACCTCCTTTTCCAGATCATTTATGAATATGGTGAAAAACACTAGCCCCAGTACAGATCCTTGGCGAACCCTGCTATTTAGCTCTTTCCACTGTGAAAACTGACCATTTATTTCCTTTGTTTCCTTTTTTTTTAACCATTACAGATCTCTGAGAGGACTTTCCCTCTTATCCCAGGACTGCTTACTTTGCTTAAAAGCCTTTGATGAGGAACCTTGTGAAAGGCCTTCTTAAAGTCCACGTACACTATATCCACTGGTTCACACTTGTCCACATGCTAGTAGTTGATCCCTTAAAAAATTCTAATGGATAGGTGAGGCATGATTTCCCTTTACAAAAGCTGCATTGACTTTTCCCCAACATATCACATTCATTTATGTATCTGATAATTCTGTTCTTTACTAAAGTTTCAACTAATTTGCCTGGTACTGAAGTTAGGCTTACCAGGCTATAACTGTCAGAATCACCTCTGGAGACTTTTTTAAAAATTGGCATCTCATTAGCTACTCTCCAGTCATCTGGTACAGAGGCTGATTTAAGTGGTTATATACCATAATGGGAATATGCAGATGGCTTAAGTAAGCTTCCTGGCAACTCTGTACTGCCAGAGTGGCTCAAAGCAGCTGGAATGTACTGAGTAACTGGGTCTATAAATCTGAGCAGTTGCTGCTCATATTTTAATGCTAGAAATAGCCACGTACAAGCCTGTATTCTTCCTATAAACATGGAGCTAGCATGAAATTCAGATCTTACACAGAAAGATACTATTGCTTTGTTTTTATTTGATTACAGTTTCAAACCTGTATCTTCTACTCTATCTGAACAGTCATAATGGGTACATTTTCAGTATATTGTACAACTCCTGACACTGTTAATTGGTGTGGTTTGCCTAATTCCCAATGCACTGCATCAGAGCCACTTAACTATTATTTTCTTACATCAAACTCTGGCACACTGGAGCCTATTTAGAAGTACAGATGACAAAACACATACACAAGACCATACACTGGTATTAAACTACTGGCAAATGAACAAAAACTACAAACTTCTGTTCAGCCTCAAAATAATCATATCAATAATCAAGCAATCATTTACTGCACTGAGGCCCACAATCTCCTTCTCCACTCAGTAACAAAAGTGGAAGTCAAGAGTTTCACAGGCACAGAAATGCTGTGTAAGAGAAGAGTCAGGCCCTATATATATATATATATATATTTTTTTTTAAAGTGCTTCTGCATAAATGAGATCAGGAGGTATTTCCCTATCCAGTAACGATGTTCCTAATTGTCAGTTCAACCTGGGGATTTGACAATCAGGCAGAGTCCTTGTTGCCTTTTACATCATTTCCCAACAAAGCGCTATTAAAGGCTCCCTATTTTCTACTCCCTAAATCCTATCTTTCCTAAAGGCCACACTTCCCCAACAACTCAAACATCTTTTGAATATAATCCAGAAATATGCCTAACCAATTTTTGTATCTAAACTTCTGATGACTTGTCTTCAACTGTTCTTTACATCTTGGGAGAAACCCAGATGGTTACCAAAACATACAAAGCCAGAAACTCAGCCTCAACTTCCATTCAAATGAGACCTACTTCCTTAAAAAAAAATCTAACAATTAACCAGGATGACTTATTGACCAAGGGCACTGACAAGGGGATACAGAGCTTTCCCCTGCTGTCACTTTGGTCAAATCCAATTCAGGTCAATGGTGACTGAAAGCAGTATATGTGTTCAAGGGTCTACATGAGTTAATTAGTTAATTGTTTCAGTCCTGTCCCTAGTGGACAATCAATCACCACAAAAGTCACTACCAAAATTGACACTTGTTGGCAGTCTTGGTAGAGAGGCTAAGGACTGAACTGGCGTGGAGACCAAGTTACCACTGCTCCCGTGGATGTAATCCCTAGTTTATAGAATAACATTGAGACACTTCACCGGGGCACTGTAGGAAAGTTTGAGCTGCTGCTTGTGCTATATCAGTTCCAGGAATGAAAAGAGCATTTCTTTCTCCAGAGCTGTCAACTCAGCATCTCCATCAAACTTAAATTAATTTTACAAAGACAAACAAGTACAGTTAGAAGATCTTCTGAGTTCAGATTATTGTATTCTTAAATCACACACTTAATATCCTTAATGTACATGAGGATTAAATGACAAGCATCTGACAAGCAGACACTCTTCACCACTGGGAACACCTGTTATGGATCTGTGAAGAAAAGAGCCTGATACTATCATTCCACAATGACATCCCACATTCTTGCTCTCTCTTTATTTTAAGGCATCCTGGCCAATATTTTCATACGTGGGTGAGCAAAGTTAGGCTCCTTAATTCATATTTGAAATGCCAGACACTTTTATTCTGTACCCTAATATAGATTTAGGAACCTATGTACTCAAGTACAAAAATTTTGGCTTCTACTTCCCAGCACCAAAAAAAAAAAAAAAAAAGTGTTGACATTTTTTAAAGGTTATTTCAAAGCTTAAAGCTATGTGAAGTGTATGAATGTACTGAATAATTTTCTATAAGCATTACCTTTTGGTTCTCTTCAATTTCTGTCCTGAGTTCCGAGGAAACAACTGTTTTCGTTATTGCTCTAAGGAAACAAAACATCACATGTGATGGATGCTGCCAGTCCTCTTTCCCACATCCCCCGTCTTGTGACCACACTTTGCATTCTTTGTCTGAAATATATTTGTAAGTTCCTCAGGGCAGGAATCTGGTATTATCTGCAACAGGAAGCACTTAACACATATTTGGGCACCATTAAAATAGTAAGAAGAAGATAGACCAAGTAACAGCTTTCAGAACTTACTCTTCTGTGCAATGTTATCCTGACACCCTTACCCCAGGCAGCAACTACCACTTAAAAGACTAAACTTCAACTCTGGAATGTACCAAGCCTTAAATTCAATACAGGAAGTCATAGTAAAGTGAGTGCTACCACCATTTCTCTACTCCAGCATTTTAAATTTTAATTGGTGAATAGGGACCTTCTCTAGTATAAACTCATTTGTACACAAGAAGAACTTGTAAGAGGCAATTAAGGATTATTTTAGCGTAACAACTTTAAGCTTCATAGTGTGGTAATTAAGAGTCAGAACACTGCACACCTGATCCTTGCCAGAAAGCCATAGGTGCTGGAACTAGGGGTGCGGGTGGGGGAGGAGGGTGTGGTACAGCACCCCCTGGCATGAAGTAGTTTCCATCACATACAAGGTTTACAGTTTGGTTCAATGTCTCTCAGCACCCCCACTATAAAAATTGTTCTGGCTCCCCTGCTTTCAGCAGAACAGCAAAGATTTCATCAATGGAATCCAAGAACCTGTGAAACTTTTCATATTAAAAACACAGACTCAAAACAATGGTGGAGTCAGCCAACATTTAATGGCTAAGCTAAAAGGCAGTTTGTGAAAGTCAATACAAAGCTAAGGATGTATAGCAGATGTGTACATGTACATAATTGTATGTCTGAGCATCTCTCTTTCTGACATGCTTTGGATTTTGCTAGTTCTCAGACTGTTAGCTCTTTACTATCTACCTCTATGTCATTACGGGGACCAACACAAAGAAGCCTCAATTCTGATCAAAGTTTATGAGCACTACCATAACACAAATATTAGATTACATACAAAAGCTATGTTAAAATAATGTTAAAATTGAAAAGTCAAATACTCAAAAGTTGGGAAATGTAACTTTAATTCAGCCTCCTTGTGAGTATGCAATAGTCTTGACCATAAGAACATAAGAAAGGCCGTACCGGGTCAGACCAAAGGTCCATCTAGCCCAGTATCTGTCTACCGACAGTGGCCAATGCCAGGTGCCCCTGAGGGAGTGAACCTAACAGGCAATGATCAAGTGATCTCTCTCCTGCCATCCATCTCCATCCTCTGACGAACAGAGGCTAGGGACACCATTCTTACCCATCCTGGCTAATAGCCATTTATGGACTTAGCCACCATGAATTTATCCAGTCCCCTTTTAAACATTGTTATAGTCCTAGCCTTCACAACGTCCTCAGGTAAGGAGTTCCACAAGTTGACTGTGCGCTGCGTGAAGAAGAACTTCCTTTTATTTGTTTTAAACCTGCTGCCTATTAATTTCATTTGGTGACCCCTAGTTCTTGTATTATGGGAATAAGTAAATAACTTTTCCTTATCCACTTTCTCAACATCACTCATGATTTTATATACCTCTATCATGTCCCCCCTTAGTCTTCTCTTTTCCAAACTAAAGAGTCCTAGCCTCTTTAATCTTTCCTCATATGGGACCCTCTCTAAACCCCTAATCATTTTAGTTGCCCTTTTCTGAACCTTTTCTAGTGCTAGAATATCTTTTTTGAGGTGAGGAGACCACATCTGTACACAGTATTCAAGATGTGGGCGTACCATGGATTTATATAAGGGCAATAATATATTCTCAGTCTTATTCTCTATCCCCTTTTTAATGATTCCTAACATCCTGTTTGCTTTTTTGACCGCCTCTGCACACTGCGTGGAGATCTTCAGAGAATTATCCACGATAACTCCAAGATCTTTTTCCTGACTCGTTGTAGCTAAATTACCCCCCATCATGTTGTATGTATAGTTGGGGTTATTTTTTCCAATGTGCATTACTTTACATTTATCCACATTAAATTTCATTTGCCATTTTGTTGCCCAATCACTTAGTTTTGTGAGATCTTTTTGAAGTTCTTCACAATCTGCTTTGGTCTTAACTATCTTGAGTAGTTTAGTATCATCTGCAAACTTTGCCATCTCACTGTTTACCCCTTTCTCCAGATCATTTATGAATAAATTGAATAGGATTGGTCCTAGGACTGACCCTTGGGGAACACCACTAGTTACCCCTCTCCATTCTGAGAATTTACCACTAATTCCTACCCTTTGTGCCCTGTCCTTTAACCAGTTCTCAATCCATGAAAGGACCTTTCCTTTTATCCCATGACAGCTTAATTTACGTAAGAGCCTTTGGTGAGGGACCTTGTCAAAGGCTTTCTGAAAATCTAAGTACACTATGTCCACCGGATCCCCCTTGTCCACATGTTTGTTGACCCCTTCAAAGAACTCTAATAGATTAGTAAGACACGATTTCCCTTTACAGAAACCATGTTGACTACTGCTCAAGAGTTTATGTTTTTCTATGTGTCTGACAATTTTATTCTTTACTATTGTTTCAACTAATTTGCCCGGTACCGACGTTAGACTTACCGGTCTGTAATTGCCGGGATCACCCCTAGAGCCCTTTTTAAATATTGGCGTTACATTAGCTAACTTCCAGTCATTGGGTACCGAAGCCAATTTAAAGGACAGGTTACAAACCTTAGTTAATAGTTCCGCAACTTCACATCTGAGTTCTTTCAGAACTCTTGGGTGAATGCCATCTGGTCCCGGTGACTTGTTAATGTTGAGTTTATCAATTAATTCCAAAACCTCCTCTAGTGATACTTCAATCTGTGACAGTTCCTCAGATTTGTCACCTACAAAAGCCAGCTCAGGTTTGGGAATCTCCCTAACATCCTCAGCCGTGAAGACTGAAGCAAAGAATCCATTTAGTTTCTCTGCAATGACTTTATCATCTTTAAGCGCTCCTTTTGTATTTTCATCGTCAAGGGGCCCCACTGGTTGCTTAGCAGCTTCCTGCTTCTGATGTACTTAAAAAACATTTTGTTATTACCTTTGGAGTTTTTGGCTAGCCGTTCTTCAAACTCCTCTTTGGCTTTTCTTATTACACTCTTGCACTTAAGTTGGCAGTGTTTGTGCTCCTTTCTATTTGCCTCACTAGGATTTGACTTCCACTTTTTAAAGGAAGTCTTTTTATCTCTCACTGCTTCCTTTACATGGTTGTTAAGCCACGGTGGCTCTTTTTTAGTTCTTTTACTGTTTTTCTTAATTTGGGGTATACATTGAAGTTGGGCCTCTATTATGGTGTCTTTAAAAAGGGCCCACGCAACTTGCAGGGATTTCACTTTAGTCACTGTACCTTTTAACTTTTGTCTAACTAACCCCCTCATTTTTGTATAGTTCCCCCTTTTGAAATTAAAGGCCACAGTGTTGGGCAGTTGAGATGTTCTTCCCACCACAGGGATGTTGAATGCTATTGTATTATGGTCACTATTTCCAAGCGGTCCTGCTATAGTTACCTCTTGGACCAGCTCCTGCGCTCCACTCAGGATTAAATCTAGAGTCGCCTCTCCCCTTGTGGGTTCCCGTACCAGCTGCTCCATGAAGCAGTCATTTAAAGTATCGAGAAATTTTATCTCTGCATTTCGTCCTGAAGTGAAATGTTCCCAGTCAATATGGGGATAATTGAAATCCCCCACTATTATTGGGTTCTTAATTTTGATAGCCTCTCTAATTTCCCTTAGCATTTCATCATCACTATTACTGTCCTGGTCAGGTGGTCGATAATAGATCCCTACTGTTATATTTTTACTAGAGCATGAAATTTCTATCCATAGAGACTCTATGGAACCTGTGGATTCGCTTAAGATTTTTACTTCATTTGAATCTACACTTTCTTTAACATATAGTGCCACTCCTCCCCCTGCACAGCCTGTTCTGTCCTTCCGATATATTTTGTACCCCAGAATGATTGTGTCCCATTGATTGCTCTCAGTCCACCAGGTTTCTGTGATGCCTATTATATCTATATCCTCCTTTATCACAAGGCACTCTAGTTCACCCATCTTATTATTTAGACTTCTGGCATTTGTGTACAAGCACTTTAAAAACTTGTCCCTGTTTATTAGCCTGCCTTTTTCTGATGTGCCAGATTCTTTTTTATGTGACTGTTTATCATCTGAGCCGGCCCTTACATTATACTTCTCATTCCTCTGCTCCTGACTATAACCTGGAGATTCTCTATCATCAGACTCTCCCCTAAGAGAAGTCTGTGTCCGATCCACACGCTCCTCTGCAGCAGTCGGCTTTCCCCCATCTCCTAGTTTAAAAACTGCTCTACAACCTTTTTAATGTTTAGTGCCAGCAGTCTGGTTCCACTTTGGTTTAGGTGGAGCCCATCTCTCCTGTATAGGCTCCTCCCATCCCAGAAGTTTCCCCAGTTCCTAATGAACGTGAACCCCTCCTCTCTACACCATCATCTCATCCACGCATTGAGACTCTGAAGCTCTGCCTGCCTACCTGGCCCTGCGCGTGGAACTGGGAGCATTTCTGAAAATGCCACCATAGATTATATGGGAAGCCTGTGACAGAGCCAGGAATAGAATCCAGTTCTCTGGGATCCCAATCCAATGCCTTAAACACAAGAGAACATGAATTCCCTTCTTGCAGCCCTCTGCCTCATTCCTTGCCCATTCTGTGAATGGAACAATAGCATATGAGAATATAATCAAAGTCTGTACCATGTGCATACAGGGAGACTGAATTAAGACATACCCCTACCTCAGGAGCCAAAATATGTGCTGGGGGGAGGGGAAGAGGGTATGAGACTTTGTTCAGTAATACCTGCTGTGAAATGCACAAAATTATTAACACCAGACAATGGAAGAGATAAGACTAGAACACATGGCCTCCTTATGGTGCCCAGCATACCTCCCACTACATCAAAGGGGCAGCAGTAGCTGCTGCGTCATTCCTGCCATCCAAATCAGAAAAGTTTTCAAAATAAATCCTTCTCCAAATTAGCCAGGGAAACCAAGCTAGCAACCTTGTTTAAACACATTTCCAATCACAACCATGGATGTTGTCTGTCTCCAGATTTTCACGGAACTGTATAATTGACAGGAACTGAGCAAACACTCATCCTCTGACACCAGGCGTGCCCCCTTAACCACCTTGCCAATTACCAAGGCACCTCCCCTGGACCATAGTGCGAATTGGTGCAAAAAAAATAAATCTAATGTGCATTTGAGGACCACAAGTGAGATCACAATATGAAAAAGGCTTGTAGAGCACAGAAATCATGCAGGTAACAGTGTTAGCGTTCCAGTGGTCAACTCCAGCTTCTACTGAAGGACAACTTTGTACACTCATCTAACTTCATGCTAAAGATCTTTACTAGGGACATGCTCTTACATGAAAGACTTGTACTTGTTTACTTTCAGCTACAGTGAGCCTCAAGAAACATTTAACAGGCCTACTTCAGCTTTAATCATGCTGAAGAGAGGAGAAAATATGGTTAGGAAAGTTATTATATTCTGCACTGAATTACCTGGCCTTTGTAGGAAAGTTCTGACTGAGGTCTTTCATGACCATCAAAGCATCCACAGTGGGAGCAGCCAGGATGCGAGCAGCGGTTTGAAAACTTAGATCTAAAAATGAGAACAGTTAAGTCAAGGATTGTAAACTAAACATAGTAATGCATTTAGTGCAAAACCAACTTAATTCATACAATTGCCATCTTCACATCACACAAGGACTTGGGACACAAACATTTCAGAGGATGATCTGTTGCGTGTGGAAATCTTGAAAGCTTAATTTTCTGTCTGTCCCTATTAGGTGCTCACTTTGGTCTTCTTTCTGATCTATAGCCTTTAGTAGCCAACCTTGTGTAAATGGTTTCCTGAAACTGAAAGCCTGTATTGTCTCTGCAGACAGCGCCAAGAATTCCAGTTCACCACAGACATAAGGAGTCTTGGCTGGCTCTGGCTAAATAAATCTACTTTGGGGTCTAGGTGCTTGCTTCATGGACCTAGGACCCCTACAAAAAGGCCTTACAATGACATGATTTAAGTAGATATTTAATTGAATATTTATCATTATCATTTTGCTGTAACTTTCTGAAATAGTTAATGATTTCAGTTCTTCTCCAGGAGCATTGGTAGAGCAGGTTCTGTGCAACTAGAATATTGTACATGCAATAGCCTTAGCTATTTCTTTTTCAGGGGCCGTCAGCATCCCTCTCACAGGCCTGTTTAACAAACTACAACTATTCTTGGGACTGAAACACAGAGCAGAATATGGAAAGCTTTTGAAATATGGATCGAACAAGGGAGGGAAAATGAAAAGTTCACTTGATGTCTTTTGCAGGAACTCTAAATTAGTTTACATTTTGCGGCAGCAGAAGGAAGGAAAAACGGTGACTATAAAAAAAAAAAAAAAAACTGAGTTGAAAAGCCCGGGAAACATTTATGCTACAATAACAAGGTGTTTGCATTTGGCTGCATTGGTGGTATTTTTATTTATTTTTCTCTTTTTTAAACTTAAAACTACTGACTTGGTAACTTGTACAATATGACAGCACCATAAATATACAGTATTTCTGCTGACCACAATGAAAATTGAGAGCAGTGCTAAGAAACTTGCAGGATTGGAGTCCTACATTCACTCCTTCCTATGAGTTATCTATATTCCTCCGTAGAAAAGAGACTATAATGGGAATTGAGGGTACTTCATTCACATCACATAGGAATGAGCCCTTAGGCCCCAATCCTGCAAACACTATGCACATCCTTAATTCTACCTATGGGAGTAGTCCCATTGTAGACAGTGGGATTACTTACATTAGTAAAGTTAAATAAATGCCTAAGCAGTGGCAGCATCAGGGCCTTAAAGGGTAAAGTTGTCCAAGGTGAAGGCAAAGAAACATAGGTGCTGGAACTAGAGGTGCTGCCACACCCTCTGGCTTGAAAGGGTTTCCATCATATACAGGGTTTACAGTTTGGCTCTCAGCACCCCTACTATAAAAATTGTTCCAGCACCCCTGCCTCAGGATCAACAACATCTTGAGTTTAGTCCTTCAGTGGCTTGGAGAAAACAGAACCTTCTGAGGTAGGTTGGGGCCATGACAAAAGATATCATTCAATTTTTCTCACTTTCTTTTCTATACTTTGCAGATACTATAAGCTGGCACCCTACACTTCCAGAAGATATGCCAGGGTGCTGAACATCAAGAGTGTTTGAGTACCAACAATGTAGTCATTGTGTAGAAGGAAAACTTTATGGATCATTTGGTTCAGTGGTCTCCAACCTCTTCCGGGTGGCGAGCTCCGGACGATGACCCACCGAGGACCGTGGCTGGCGGACAAGCATCCGCCGAAATGCCGCCGAGAAGCAGCAACGTCAAGAGGTGTTGCCGCCGAAATGCCACTGAAAATCAGCAGCATTTCTGCAGTGACGCCTCTTGGTGACGCCGCTTTTCAGCGGCATTTCGGCGGACGCTTGTCTGCCGGCCAGTACACAGGTGCACATAGATGCCCCGGTGGGCGCCATGGTGCCCGCGGGCACCGCATTTGGGACCACTGCCTTAGTTGGTATGGAAACTAACTAAAACTATTTCCATTACTACTTCCCAAGAAGGTTTAGATTGAAAGCTACTGGACATTCTAGGAATTTAGTTAAGGTCTCCCTTGAGAATACCCTCCTATAAGCAAATATCACTTTCATGGAGAGACCATGCAAGGGACATATTTTTACATAAATTTAATTTCAGTACAACTAGGAAGAAGCTTTTCCACATATAAATTACCTTGTAACTGCCATACTTTTAAAGGTGCCATTTCATTGGTACTTTCAATAAGATGCTTTCTAAGCTCCTTCAATTCTTCCTTCAAGTCAGGATACAACTGCCTGAAAGAAAAAAAAACAGACCTTACTTAGTGCCAGATCAGCGAAACTGTAGTTAATCCAAAGAAATAAGCACACCAAAAATGTCTGCACCTGCTATTACACATAGTTTCTGCTCTCTTATGGCCTTTAGGCTATTTGAGTTCATTGCTAAAACTCTTCAACTCTAACTGCCTACATAGGTTTGGGGTTTATTTGGTTATTTTTGCAAAAACAATGAAAGTAGGTTTTACCATACTACAATAGATTTTTACCAAAAGAATGTCTTACCTTAGCTTTCCAAAGAGAAATCCTTGCACTTCATCAATAGGGTCATTTTCACCTATCATTGTAGCATTCACCTCCGTACCTATAAATACAAAGCAACGCTACTATTACAGCACTATTCAGACGGCAGTTTCTTACATATATTCTTTGGTTAGTTTTACATAATAGCAGTAAACAGTAATGATGAATACTTACTTTGAGATCTACAAATGAGTGATGTGTACTTTACAAAAAGTGGGTAAACAGTGTCGTCTCCATATTTTACAGATGGGGCAAACGTGGACAACTGAGAAGTGACAGCCCATGGTCATATGGCAAGTCACTGTGAAAACTGGAAATAGAAGCCAGTTCTTGTGACACCCAGCCCCATGATCAGTTCACCACAGCTGCCATGCCTATCTAGCAAACATTCATTAAAAAATTAAACCAGCTAAAAACAGGATGTTGTATTTGCCGCCAAATACAAGAAACAGAGGTGCAGAAGTGAATCTGGAAATGATACTCCTCTTCCCAAGGGATGTTAAGAACTCCAAAGGAGAGCACAGCCTTTGTGTTAACTGTAGAGATGACTCAGCAACAGTAGGAAGAAAAGGGGGGTTGGATCAGAAAAGGAAAAATAGAAAAATAGTGGAATTCGCTAGGGTAGGAAGATTTTTCTGTGTAACAGATATGTCAATGCTACAAAATACTCTATTATTTAGTATTAATGAAAAATAATGTGTATATATTGACTAACACAAAAGGATCTTCCCACCGACTCAGTTTTATCCAGAATGAGGGGGTTTTCTAAGAAAGAAAGAAAGAAAGAAAGGGTTTCCTTCCTGTGCGGTTGTGAAAACAGCTTCTATTCCATAAACCAATACACAAAGGTCTTGCTGAAGTTGTAATGATACATTAATGAAATAACTCACACACTAATGCAACAAGAATAAAAGCTTCCTAAATTGAAATTAATCAGATGCTCCAATATGTGAGTTATTCTCAAAATGATAATTAACTAGAAATTTAGGCTAAAAAAAGGCATTTGAATAAAAGCTCCTCAATCTCGAATAATGTGAGGGATAATTTTTGTACATTGCAAAGCATTTTACTGTAAGAGTCTCACAGAGAATATTGACAAAGCAAAGAGTTACGAACAACAGAGTTACAAACTGACTGGTCAACCACACACTTCATTTGGAACCAAAAGTACACAATCAGGCAGCAGCAGAGACCAAAAAAGAAGGTGACGGTGGGAGTATGGCAAATATTGTAGAGTCCTGTGTTAAATGTAAACTACTAAAAAAGTAAAGGGGAAGCTTAAAAGAAGATTTGACAAGGTAGGGAAACTGATTCTGTGTTTGTTTCATTTAAATTAAGCTGGCTAAAAGCAGCATTTTTCTTCTGCATAGTGAACTTTTAAAGTTGTATTATGTCAATGTTCAGTTGTAAACATTTGAAAGAACAACCATAATGTTTTGTTCACAGTTATGAACATTTCAGAGTTAAGAACAACCTCCATTCTTGAGGTGTTCGTTAAGACTATGGTTAGAAAAAGGTCACACTGCAAACCCTAAAACATCTTGCATGAAGTGTAAGTTTTGTTCTACTCAATAATGATCTAAATTTACTTTGGATGAAAGGAAATGTATTTAAATACACTATGGCTACTGCTATCTTTCTACTGAGTTTAGCGGGGTGGTTACCCACTCCTGCCCTCCGGGGCTTGAAACAGCCCAGGAGAGGGCTGTGGCTGGGGCAAGAAGCCTGGGCTGATTGGGGAAAGTAGGCTCAGCTGTGGCAATGCCCCAATCAGGCCCAGCTGGCCCCTATAAGAGGCTGTGAGCCAAAAGCCTAGTCAGTCTCTGTCTGCTTGTAGAAGGAGAAGGGCCTGGCTGCAGGGACTTAAGCAAGACACCTAGATTGGGAGCAGGGCTGGGGAAGGGCCAGAGGAGCTGGGAGCTCCAGCCTGGAAAGCCCCAGGCTGCAGGCCTGACTAAAGGCCAAATAGGTGCAGGGTTGCAATGGGGCAGCCCATGGGTAGGCAGAGGCAGCAGGTCTGAACCTCTTTGCCTGTGATGAGTGGCTTATACTGCAGTCTGCCCCTGTGAATGGGGGCTAGATGGAGACTGGACAGTAGCCAAGACTGAGGTGAAGTGGGGATAGTGGGTGAGGGTTCCCCTGGGATGGGGAGACCCAGAACTGTGGGTGGACTGCCAGGGGGCAGCACCCAGTTAAAGGAGCACCGGGGTCCTGGGAGAGACAGGGAGGCCAGCAGTAGTGGTGAGACACTGGCCTGAAGAGGGTGCTCTGGAGGCTGGATGCTAATTCCCAAGGACAACCAGCAGGAGGTGCTGCCGGGTGAGTCTGTGCCCGGTTACACTGCCATATAGGCTGAAACAATATCACAGTTAGTTTATATGTGATCAAGTCAATGTTAATATTTTAAAACAGATTAGAAGAGCAGGACTTGCTTTTGATAGTAGCTATTTCTTTTTAAAAATCCAGAAGTATCTGATGTCTGCTAAATGGACACAAAGATAAAATTATTAAATGCAATTCTATAAAATACATATATACCCATGAACTTAACTAATATGCAGTTTAGCCAGTCTGTGTCAAATTTCCAGAAATGGGGATTGCCCCTATTCTTGCTCTAGAGATGGTAGGAGGGGCAAAACTAATTTTAAATATTTTAGTCTCCATATCCCTGTATGGCTTGGAAGGCTGATGGAGGAACCATACTATGCTCTGGAAAGGGGTAAGGAAAAAGTAATGCCTTGGTGGTGAACAATAGTAATCATCCTAATTAAAGAATGGCATCAATATGCTCAGAGTAAACCTGCCCCCAAAATTAGAGGATGACAACAACACGGAGAGTAGGAAGGAAGAGATTGTGGCTCTTCAGAGCTCAGGCAGGGAAGAAAAGCACCATCTGTTCTCAGAGAGAAACTATTCATGTGAAAAAAATATGAAACCACTTTATTATAACTCAAATTATTTGTATATACAATTCTTATTTTAAGTAGGAATTTACCTTTCACCTGGGTATCATCCTTGGCCTTATATTCTGTGCTTTTAATAGCCAGTTCCACACCATAGCCTGACAGGTAGACTTTTTCTTTACTTGGATTCTGGAAGAAAAGGTTTAAAAAAAACAAAAAAAACAGCACATAGCATGTTGTTGTATGGATATACAACACACTAAGCTAGTGTTTCCCATAGCAAAATAGCTCGTATTGCCACATATTTAAAGGGGTTAGAGTGCCAGAGCATGAATGTCTGTCATTTTAGCATTCAGACACAACTTGTACAGTATAAAATACATAAGAAGCAGCCCCAGGATGAGTTATTTTGCAGGAGTACAACATAACTGTTTAATGTCTTATTCCTACTAGGCTCTTTGCAGTTAGTCTAGCTGAAGAGGAGGATAAAGAATCATAGGAAAGAGCAGATCACACTAGGGCTGGTGAATGGTCCTGTGATGGAATCCCTGACTGTGTCCAAAACAAAGCTTGTGAATACTGAATAGACCCAAACAAAAAATGATGCTGCATAAGCCAATATTTGAACCAACTTTAGATGGATACATTTCTTTAATCAAAACGAACAGCAGGGAAAAAAAGTGGTTCTTTTTTGCTGAGAAGCAAGGGAATGAAAATACTCCAGCCTCCAGCATTCACTGAATGGTAAAAATAAATCAAACCAATTAACACTTCAGGACAGGAGATCATATATTTGTTTCATAATTTTTAAGATGCCACCTCTGAGCACTTCATAAGTCTTAACAGCATATTATAATCAAATGGCTATTCTAACCAAGGCCCAGAATTAAGCATTTTATGCAAATAATGGGAATTGTGTCACATGAAATTGTGTTATTTTTAAAAAGAAGAGGGTGGTATACAGCCTTATTCTTTTTGCTATGTCTCACTGAAAGTACAAATATCACTAAAGCTGAGCCAATTGATGCCTTTTCACATATAGCAAATTTGGCTGTCAGCCCAAGTACTACATTTATGGTTTTTTATCAACACTATCACACCATCAGGAATAGAAACTAAACAGATCAAAACTCTTGTAAGCCACTAACATGTACAGTTAAACATCCATTCTACAACTATTCCTTTTGAGCTCCAGTATAGAAAGTAAATTGGGGGTGTCTCCCCTTCCCCCCCGCCCAGATTGATAGGATGGAGGGAGAAACAAAAGCAGATCACAGTAGGACTGGTGAATGGTTCAGCAATGGAATTCAATCCTATTCCAAATAAAAGGAATGGCCTCCATTTGGAAAATACCTCACTCTTTACCCACCTAGCTTATGCTACAAATGTTTTGTGCTTCACCGCACCCATGCAAATATTGGATAATAAAAGGAACTCTTTCTCAGACATTTAAATGATGCAAGTAATTTTCATAATTTGATTGTATAGATGTCAGAATACAGAAATGCAGTCTGAATATTCCATTTAATGCAAAGAAAATATTCCTGTACAGGAAATATGGGCCTAGATTTTTCAAAACAGATGCCTAAAATCACAGGTGCCTATAGCCAGATTCACACCTCTCAAAAGTTAGGCCACTCATTTAAGTATCTAAGTGTTGATGTCGGAGCCTCACCTTAGGCACTCATTTTTTAAAGTCTTAGCAATAAGTTCTTCCTAATTCCAAATAAATTGGTTCAAAATAGTATCAGTACTTACAGCAACATAGTGTCTGAGGACGTAAGTGATTTCTCCTGCACTGGCTTTCGAAACAAGCAGATTGTGGAATTTGGAAAACTCCTCAGTGCCAATCTCAGCATACAGTATGACAACAGGACTTTCCGGGTTTGAGAGGGGGAATCTGTGATCTCCTTTGAACAAAAATGGCTTCAGCCTAAGAACAAACATCAAGAATGTGGTGGTTTTAACATACACTTGAAAGAGGAAACTGAGCAAGATACATCCAAATCTCTTTTCCCTCCCTGTGTAACTGTCAGGTGTCTTTTCACCAAGGACAAGGTCTCAGACTATTCTCTATTCATTATTAAGCTTGTCAGTCATTCGTGTGTGGTGGCAAAACTTTGATAAAATGGAAAGAGGGCTCCAAAAGTTTAACCATAAAACTGGATGG
Source organism: Mauremys mutica (assembly GCF_020497125.1). Taxonomy (NCBI): domain Eukaryota; kingdom Metazoa; phylum Chordata; order Testudines; family Geoemydidae; genus Mauremys; species Mauremys mutica. The sequence continues at coordinate 57,753,081 of NC_059080.1, read as the reverse complement.
GTGGAGGCTGGAAAGCACCTAACCATGATCCTTATATAAATGAGCAACAACTTGCTTAATGTTTTCAATAAACTCTATTGGGGCATGAGTCCTATCTCTAAAATAAAATAAGCTAAACACAACAGACATTAAGGAGACATTGCCAACCTCCTATAGGTTTAGTTTTCCTGTTCTGTATTCTTGTGTATTTTCTCCTTCTTTTCAAATCTTGCCCCTAATATAAGATTCAAAATATTCCCAAATGGGATTTACCAACAGAATGCATCTGCAGTGCATGAACTAGAAGTAAAAGATGTCAACCTTTTATATTTACAAAAAATCAAGCTGCAAAACAGAGAGGAATCTGAAGGCAGATTGTAGTTTAAGTTTCTAAGATGTTAATAATTATATTTTGTAAAGTCTCTCACTTCAGTTTTTACTGCCAATTTCAACTCAATTATTTCCTTCATAATCCTGTTAGTTATGATGGAAAATTTAAGATTACTATTGTGTGTCATTTTAAATAATATCTGAATGAAAATCTGAGACTCATGTATTTGTCAGCATAAGCTTAGTTTTTGTTGTCCTAAACTTAAAATGTGCAACACTTACAACAGAACCACTCTCAGAAATGGTTTGTAAGCATTCTGCTGTCCAGAATTTTACTGTCCACAGAAAATAACAATATGGTAGCACTGACTCTAGTATTTATAGTACAAATATCTAAATTTAAAGTATTTTACATGTTCAAAGGATTAGTGTCTTACTATACTAACACATCGATGCCCTAGGAACACATGAACCACATCAAGATTCTGGAGTGGTTGGAGAGTTCATGGTCCTCCACAGTTAGCAGAGACAGGTTGCAGTGTAGGGCTTACTAAATGAGGGAACTTTCTGTCAAGGCAGTTCTCTAGTTGCTGCTTAAAGCATAGCTCTTTGTGTTTGTCCTCATACTACACAGATGTGACCACTGGTATGCATCTACTCCACTATCCTTCCTCCAACAGAGGTCAGCACCATAGTGCAGAGGAAGATATGAACCCTCATAATGCACAGTTATGCAGTCGGGATTACCTGGGGGAAGTTTCTACCTAACCTCAGGCACTTTGTCTCGTACATTTTTTGTACTGTCAGCAATATATTCAACAATCGATTAATTTGGAGCAACATTCAGGCAGACCCTGTGTAGTAACATTGTGCAGTCCAACCACGTTCCTTTTAAGACAAATTCGGACCAGCAATCCAAATAAAGAATCCTCTATGTTTATTATACCCAAATTCTGTTCCTTCTCTCATGAGGGACACAACATCTTTTATACTCATTAATTTAACTGTGGCTCTTCTGATTATTCATATTAAATGCGTAATTACTGTTTTTAATCCTAAAATGCTTGCCCCCCAATAATATCCAGCAGCAGCAAATTCCAAAGATTAACAATAATGTTAAACAGTCAACTGTCACATGGGAGTGGGCAAGCAGCTGACTCCAATTCAGCAGTCCTCTCAGAGGCTGCTGGGAGTGGGAGGGGTCTGGCCCTATATAAATCAGGCCCAGCTCATTCCAAGGAGAAAGATGAATGAAGCAACTCTCAAGAAGATGGGGGGTGGGAGAAGGAGAAAGAAAAACTACCTAGGGGGGGAACCACTTTGGGATAACAATTCTGAGTTTAGGGAGAATGAAGCACCAACTTCAGCCTACCTCCCTAGAAAACTTTGGACTCTCTCTAGAGGTAAGAGAACTATGGGGAAACAGCACTAAAAGCTTTCAGTGTAGATGAGGATAAAATAAAACTTTTATAAAAAAGTGTATTACTACTACATTTCTCTGGCTCTATATTCCCTCCCCCCCCCCTTACATACCTCCTTCCTTCACTCCCCCTTTTTCTGTGGTGGTCATATCATCCTGGTCCACCAGAAATAGCTTGGTGACAAATGCATTTTGGAGGAGTGGGAGAGGAACTACCAGTTTTAGATGTGTGGCCTTTTATTTTTGATGGGTTTCCCTTTGCTCTCTTATTTTAAGAAAAAGAGAAACAGGAGCCTCTGACTGACCTCTTCTTAACCATTCATTAACTTTTATATCTTTATTATGTCAGCTCTTCCTCTTTAAAAAACAAAAAAACAAGGCAACAAACTCTTTACATGGACACACTTCCATATTTCTAAGAATTACTGCTGCCCGTCTACAGACCTTTTTCCACTTCTTCTAGTTCCTTTTAGAACATCCTTGCTTTATGGTACAATTTTTGAGAGTGAGAAGGATAAGAGACAATTATTCCTGACTGGCTTGACACCAAAGAATAAACTGCAAATGTGTGTTTACTACTCTGCCTCAGAAAGGGCAAATACAGACTGGAAACAGAGTATGTAGAAAGTAGCAATTCAATAAAATCCACCCCCCCCTTAATAAGTCTAACAAAGCTACAGTTTGGGCTAGATCTTGTATAAAAAGACTACCTTTCTGAAGCTGTTTGTAAAAGGATTTCAAGGGTGTCAAATTCACAAGTCTTCTTCCCATGCACAGCAAAAAATGAGTTACAACCCACTGGTGGAGGTTCGTCTGCTGCTATCTGTATTAAAACATCTGTGTTACAATATAGTTTATAAAATTTTCTTAGACCAAAAATAATAGAAATCACTATATTAAATTACAAAATGAAACTGAAAATAGGACTTTTAGGCAATAATAATACTGGGCTCCCAATCAAGGAGCTCAAGGTGATGTACAACTCCAATTATTAATGTAATTAAAAGCTACCTGCTAAACAAACAAATGTTCTCTTTATTTTTTTAACACGTAATTTTCACAAATGGTATGGTTTGCAGAGGGTATTTACAATGATAGGGCTTTTTTCCCCAACTTCAAAATTGTTTTATTTTACATATGTAACTACACAGAACATTTTATGCATACCAGGAAATTCCTTATGCTTAAGCACCAAAAAGTCTCTCTCTCTAAACAGAACATATCAAATCATTCAAGATGAAAAGGAAAACTTCCTCAGAAAAGAACACAAGTCTGCTATTACTAAAATAAAGTACATTACAGAATGGTGCATATTTTATAACAAACTCTAAAATGTACTAGATTTGTAAAATAAAGGTGCAAAGAATACAATTTCCATTTAAGGATTCTGATAACTCCAGTTCCACATGCATGGGGATAATATCTTTAGAGTCCCATAACAGAACTACTGAAGAACTAGTAAGTTTATGATGTCACAGATGCCATGGAAATGAAACCTGATTAGCTACACAAATAGAGCAACTCTTTGATTAAGCAACAGAGAGTCCTGTGGCACCTTTAAGACTAACAGATGTATTGGAGCATAAGCTTTCATGGGTGAACATGCGTCTGATGAAGTGGGTATTCACCCACGAAAGCTTATGCTCCAATACATCTGTTAGTCTTAAAGGTGCCACAGGACTCTGTTGCTTTTTACAGATTCAGACTAACATGGCTATCCCTCTGATACTCTTTGATTAAGGTTGCTAAGAGGTAACTATACACTTATCTATCCCTTTACTTACAAAGCCCAAATATTTAAAAAGGAATTAGATGCCAAAATCAAAAGAAAAAACAAACCAAAAAACACCCCTGGGTCACAGTTATGTTTGTGTTGTGATAAAAATACACATTCTATATACTTGAGAATGAGTATTGTAAGATGTATCTTTGAGGCCTTGCAGAGAGACTTCTGGCAAAAAGTGAAACTTTTACTTTAGAAATATTAATGTAAATTAAGCAGCAATTTTTTTTAGAAAAAGTTAAGCCATCTGAAAGAAGCTAAACAAGGTACAAACCCCCTTTCCCCCTCTTCAGGTCTCCATTAATTTTGCATCAAAATATTTAAAGTCATTTAATTACTTTTATTCCTCAAAATAACTGTTTTTCAAAACAAGCTAGGGTTTGACTATGACATGGAATGGAGGCCTTTACTAGTTTGAAAACAAGTGTCAAACTACTTCATCATTTTTATTATCTGAGCCACAAACTTAATATCTGTAGGTAGCTGAAGTAGCTACTTCCTTCCTGGATCCTATGAAACAGTCATTGGATGGCTTCCGTTGCTTTGTACTAACCTGCTGAAAGGCTTGAATCGTAGCAGAATAGGAACGTAAAGACAGGGAAAACTTCAACAAGTTCTGCTGTAGTGGTGACAGATTCTGGCAGGCTGCTTTCAGCATTCCATGGTAAGAGGAATAATTAGTACCTGCAAAGCCAGAGCACAAGCAATTAACTTCCATGTGAGACTATTGCAGAAGAGGGCCATTTAACTGTAAATCATGGGTTTTCACAATAATCTATACTATGAAAAGTGCTGGGGACCATTATGTAGTTAAAACCTGAAATAATAAGGGCCAATCTCACTAAACAATATGAAGCATTACTCCTGTTTTTGTTTTTTTAAGAGCCTAGTTCTACAGTTGGATCTGCACTAAGTTCCATGTAACTTTAGATGCAACTGCAGGATCAGGGCCTAAACATGACGAGTGTGGGAATATAGTTAAAAGTTGCTAGCTACTTACTATTTAAAAAATTACTTTTCCCAATAAACACAAAGAAAGAGAATACACTTCTACCCTGATATAACGCTGTCCTCAGGAGCCAAAAAATCTTACCGCATTATAGGTGAAACTGTGTTATATCAAACTTGCTTTGATCCGCCAGAGTGTGCAGCCCCCCCGAGCAGTGCTTTACCGCATTATATTCAAATTTGTGTTATATCGGGGTAGAGGTGTATTTACAGTATTTTCTTGTCATGGCACAACCTGACAGATCAGTTTTAGCACATAAACTGGCTTTAATCAACTGGCTGTTTGATTACCCTGTTCAGGTCACAGTTCCCATCACAATCTAAGTTATATAGATAGTTTATGTTCCATTTTTCTGTGATTGCATACATTGTAAAACATTTTGCTTACTTTTCATCTATGCTGATTAATATCAAGCAAGGAAAAGGGTTTACAGAATCTTACCACCATGATCTGATGATCTAATATCTTGACTGGCTTCCACAAAAGTCCAGAATTTCTCTTGACCTTCTTCTGCTAAAAATTCACTGAACAGAGAGGGGGAGGGGGAAATCTTCAAAAGAACTTATTTTATGATGTTTATCTCAAATTACAGTGCTTTATGAAACTGTTAGCTTTTACAGCACATTTAATCCCTAGCATATGTCTACACCCATATAAGAAAAACAAACATCATTACTAGAAAAGAAGCTAGAAATAGCAGGAATGCTGCAAGTAAGGCTGGCTGATAAAACTGTGTAAAGCAGTGATTCTCAACCAGGGGTATGCATACCCCTGGGGGTAGGTACTCAACTCATCTAGATCAGTGTTTCTCAGCCTGGGGGCTACAGAATGAGTTTAGGGGGACTGCAAGTGCAGGGTTGGCATTAGGGGGTGGCAAGCAGGGCAAATGCCCAGGGCCCCACACCATAGGGACCCTGTAAAGCTAAGTTATACTCTTCAGCCCGCCATCTGAGGCTTGGGCTTCAGACAAGGTTCACAAGTTAAAAACAGGCTCAAGTATCACACTGAAATGTAAATACAGTATTTATATTCCAATCGGTTTATTTTATAATTATGGTAAAAGTGAGTCAGCAATTTTTCAGTAATGGTGTCCTGTGACATTTTGTATTTTTATGTCTGATTTTTCTAAGCAAGCACTTTTTAAGTGAGGTGAAACTTGGGGTAACATCCCTGCACTGTTTCCTTCATCTTTTTTATATCAAAATGCACTTGAATTAAACCCAACCTGATAATCATTCAGCACAATGTATGACACCTTTAATTCATTTACAGTAGAGACTGTATAGGTATACCAGCATATTATCAAATCAGAACTACATGAGAATACATGGCATAGCTTCACTGCTCAGATGGGGAGGCAGGTGCTCTCTGGACACATTTGAGGCTGAATGCTACAGTTGGCAAGAGCCCAGAAGTCAGAGGTGCTGACAAGAGGGCTGCCTCAACTGGCTGGAGCTCTCTAATGATGAAGTGGGAAACAGTGCAGGGATGGATAATCTAGCTAGAAGAGCAGCAGTGGGAGTGATGTAGCATGGGGTACTGATGTTGTTCCCCTCTACTGTATACCAGCCTGTTATATAATAATAATTGGAGATATACCAATCTCCTAGAACTGGAAGGGCCCTTGAAAGGTCATTGAGTCCAGCCCCCTGCCTTCACTAGCAGGACCAATTTTTGCCCCAGATCTCTAAGTGGCCCCCTCAAGGATTGAACTCACAACTCTGGGTTTAGCAGGCCAATGCTCAAACCACTGAGCTATCCCTCCCCCTCTGTTAACATAGGCACAGGAAAAATGGGACATGAGAGGAGAACTGTGCATCAAGTCCACAATAATGGGAGGGAAAAACTGAACAAACAGCTCTAGACACAGCACATTAGTGCTTACATCTAGTTGCTAAGGTATGCTGACAAATACCATTTAATACTCTTCTAGGATTTACTATATTGTGTGTGTGATTTAGCCCACAAGCTAGCATTTTTATTCTTCTTCATTTCAAAGTTGTGAATTACAACTAACAGCCTGTATGCTTACCTTGCTTCCAGTAACAAAGGGGTTGACAACCACTTTGTAGTCAGGGACGTTGTCACTGCTTTAGAATCTGCCTTTGCTAGAGAAGAGCTGAACCAGATTCCAAGAAGTGCAATAAAAATTCCCATTTTATAGAAAATGCCTACAGGGAAAAAAAAATCAAGAAAGTTTGTCTCTGAAACATTAAATTTATAATGTTGGGGGTTGTACAGAGTCCTAGTCTACCTAAAATTTGAAATTAAATGGCCAGTATTATGCAGGAAATCAGACTAGATCATAATAGTCCCTCCTGGGCTTAAAATCCAAGAACCTAAGAATATTAGGAGACAAGGACTGTAAGATTAGATGCCTCTGCTACAGTCAAAACTAAAACCATAGGAACACAAGGGCATGAGAACCAGTTTTTTGCACATTTATTTCTAGATTCAAAGGTCAGAAGAGACCATTGGGATCATCTAGTCTGACCATCTGCATAAAATAGGCTACTGAACCTTCCCCAAAATAATTGCTGTTTGAACTACAGCAGGGGTTCTCAAACATGCTATAAAAACTCCATGGGCCACATGTACCACAACTGTTTATCTGCATGTAAAAGCCAAGCTGACATTAGGTGGTAGCAAGCAGAGCAACTGGCTAGGGCCCCACGCCACAGGGGGGCCCACAAAGCTAAGCTTCTCAGACTTCAGCTTGAGGACTAGCTGGCAGGGCTCGGAGCACTGGGGCTTTGGCATTCTGCCCTGGGCCCCAATGAGTCTATTGCTGGCCCTGCTTGGCGGACCCCCTGAAACCTGTTCACGGTTCCCCAGGGGCCTCAGACCCCTGGTTGAGAACTGCTGAACTACGGCATATGTTTTAGAAAAACTTCCAATCTTGATTTAAAAATTGTCAATGATGGCAAATCCACCACAACTCTTGGTAAATTGTTCCAGTGGCTAATTATCTTCAGTGTTAGAAACTTATGCTTTATTTCTAGTATAAATTTTGTCTAGCTCCAACTTCAATCCACTGGATTTTGTTAGACTTCTGTCTGCTAGATTGAAGAGCCAATTATCGAACTCCTCTTTCCCCATGTAGATACTTATAGCCTGATCAGTTCATCCTTTAACTCTTTGTCTGTTTAGCTTGAGACTGTCACCATAAGGTATGTTTTCCAATCCTTTAATCTTTCTTGTGGCTCTTCTTTGAACCCTCTCCAATTTAAAATCCTTCTTTAACTGTGGACAGCACAACTGCACATAGTATTCCAGTAGTTGTCATTACCAGTGCCAAATACAAACTCAACTTAACTTCCCTACCCTACTCAAGATTCCTGTTTATGCATCCAAGGACTGCATTAGCCCTTCTGGCTATAGTGTCTCACTGGAGGATTGTGGAGGATATTCATCTGGACATGGACTCCAAGTCTTTTCAGAGTCTCTATTTCCCAGAATAGAGTCCCCCATCCTGTGAGTCAGAGCTACATTCTTTGTTCCTAGATGTATACATTTACATTTGGCCATATTAAAATGCATTGTTTGCATCGAGAATACCAGAGATCCAGAATGCTCTCAGACCTGTCCTCTTCATTATTTGCCACTCCCACCCACATCTGTGTAATCTACGAACTTCATCAGTGATATGTTTGTTCTCCATGAGCTGGAAGAAATGTCAAATACCGTAGGGCCAAGTAATGATCCCTGCAGGACCCCACTAGACAAACACCTGCTTCATGATGATTCCCATTTACAATTACATTTGGAGACCTATCATCCAGTTTTTAATCCATTTATTGTGTACCATGTTTTGTATGCCAAGTAAAATGTCTTATGAGAGTCTAGGTATATTACATAAACATATTACCTTTATCAACCAGTTGAAATCTCATCAAATGCACAAAAAATAGTTTGATAGGCTCTATCTTCCATAAACCCATGCTGATTGGCATTAATTGTATTACCCACCCTCTAATTCTTTGAGTCATGTATCAGCTCTACATTTTTGCTGCCAGAAACCCCTCACATACAGTGTGCCCTAAAAAGGCATACTACAAACTGGTCAAACTTAAATCAGGTGTAAGACTAAGTTCCTGACTATTTATAATGATTAAAAATCCCATACCTATTTCATAACTGTAGAGATTTATTGCTAGTGGCCTGACCAAAGTCAGACACTAGGGCAGGGGTAGGCAACCTATGGCACAGGTGCCGAAGGCAGCACGCGAGCTGATTTTCAGTGGCACTCACACTGCTTGGGTCATGGCCACCAGTCCGGGGGGGCTCTGCATTTTAATTTAAGTTTAAATGAAGCTTCTTAAATATTTTTAAAGCCTTATTTACTTTACATACAACAATAGTTTAGTTATATATTATAGACTTAGAGAAAGAGACCTTCTGAAAACGTTAAAATGTATTACTGGCACGCAAAACCTTAAATTAGAGTGAATAAATGAAGACTCGGCACACCACTTCTGAAAGGTTGCCGACCCCTGTTCTAGGGTGATGGGAGCCAGATTAGATTAAATAGAAGGCCCTGTAGGTTCAGTTGGATTCAGTGGGTCCCTTCTCTCGGGATACTCTTTCCAAAGTGTCAAGAACCCTCAATTTGCTCTAGAGGCTGACTTAAGGATGAGGGCCTTATGGACAAATAAACTGGGGACCCTAATGGAAGGCTGTGCTACAGTTTACAAGACAAGTGCCATGGAAATGATGCCATTATATCCTCTTTTCTGCCCCATCTATTCACCATGTTGCAGCTAATGTTAACTTTCTTTTCCAGGATGACTGAGCCTCACCCCAAGTCTCAAATTCTTTGTCTCATTCCTCAGAAGCTCAAACTTCTTGGCCTCATTTACTAAACGCGACATGGGACCACCCCAACTCTGCTTACTCCTCTCCCCCTTTTGCAAAATTTAATTTTGTTTTCATTAAAATGTGCCCACCCATAACTCTGGGCACATTACACTCCATCCATCTCTCAGAATGTCATTTCTGCATCGTTTTCATGCTGCTGTCTGCCAGTAACAGCTTTCCTTTTCCACTATGCCAAACCAGCTCACTCTGCTCCTTTAAAGTCACTTTTTTCCAGCTAACATTCCATAAATAACTACCCTCCCTCTGCTCTTACTTCGTTATGTGATCCTTAACTTTGGTTAAGTTAAAAGAAATAAACCCTTAGAATAAATGTGTCCTGCTCAACTGCATAATCACTGTATATGTTGCCCCTGGGAAGTAGCCAAGTTGGCAGCATGTGAGATTGCTGCAGCACTTCACTTTGGGCTTTCTCCTCCCACACTGTAAACAGTCAACATCGTTGTCTAACCCCCTACTTTCATGGACTTTAACAGAAGCTGAAGATGCTCAATGTCTCACACGATGGGCCCTTCCTATCCCAAACTATTGCATATTGTTGCAGTGTACTGTTAAACAGATCTCATTCCAGTGATGACTGTGTGGAAACAATGCTTAAAATCTAACTCAGATCAACTCCTCCTTCCAAAGTCAATTTTAGTTCTGTGAAGTTTATTGTGTGGGAATCTTTTGAGTAGAACCTTGTATTTTAAGGTTTCATTTACTGCATATGTACAATTAAAGATCTCATGCCATTTGTTTTTGGTCAGGTAGAGGCCTGCCCTCCTTTTCTTGAAATAAACCTCCCTATCCCTCATAAAGATGGGGCAGACCTCTTACTATAGTTTTGATATGTAACAGAAAAATGAACTATGTTCTATCTAGTGAATATGTTGGCACAGCAGGAGACAATCCGTCATGGACAAAACAACCCCTGCTGTGGAGATGCAGTACATGGCTAATAATAATTAAGACAATGCATGGACTATTCTGGTCAAAGGCTGACAGTAGAACTCCTAGGAAACCAATCAATCTGGTCAGAAATATGGGGGGTGGCCTGAGAACGATGAAGGGGTTGAGCTCCATGAATATGGTAACAGCATGAATGACTCAGACACACAGACCTTGTCGTGGTCTCTGTGAGATAACTGAAAGGAGAATAGGCTAACCTCAGACACTAAAGTAGGTATTTGTTTCATTTTAAAATCTTCTTACTCTACTCTTTTCTCTAATGCATAAATAGATTGTTTTTAATAAAGCTACTGAACTGTACTAGAAATTCAACTTCCTCCTTAGAGAAAGATGCAAGCAGATACCCCAAACCCAAGAGTCCTGTCAAGTTACAAAGGTCTGTGAACCTACGCACTATACTCTGGAATCTGTCTAGAAATCAGATCGTCACAGGATTACACTCCCGGGAAAGGCTAATAGCCCCTCTCCCTGGGCAGCAACTTAAAGATCAAAAGAAGGAACAGAGGTATTTATTTAGAATTAATAACTATTAAGAGACTTATTCAAGGTTATGGGAACCCTAAAACATTGACAATACAAATTAAGTCTCAGCAGCATTTAAATCAATTCAGCAAGAGCTCAACCTGCCCCTTGCAAAGACTGCTTTCCACACCTTCGCGTAGGAAGCACAACCTCAATCTTCTACAACAAAACACACCAAACAGACGTCTTTTGCAGCATGGCCTGAAGGTCACCAAATTCCAACTATTTTGGACTAAGGATCATTGATGTTATAGGTCTATATAGGACACAGTTTGGGAAACCTTTGTCAATGTGAATAAGCACATTAGTAAAATGGGCTGCTATTTATAGTCTGTTTTAGAATCTGTGGGAATGAAAAACAATATATACAAGTCAAATACGAACTGTGTGTGAAGCAGAATCTGGCATGGGAGAGTTTGTTCCTGTGAAGTCCACATTCTTAAGCATAGACCTGGCAGGATGTCAGCAGACTCCTCTCAAACCCTCATTCTGCAGCTTAGATAGAACACATTGGGCTAATATCAGATATGCCATAGAGAGTTGGTGTTATGACCTATTCCTGAACACTCTGCAAGAATAGCAAAGGCTGGGAGATAGCTGCAAGAGGCATCCTATAGAAAGAACCAGGAGAAACTGACAGACACTGACACATAACAAAAGGTGCAAAATAAAAAGGGTATCCACATACAGGTGTGTCACAATCACTCATAGATACTGTTTAATTAGATATCATGTATTTGCTACTGTACACTTTCACCATAACTTGTAGCTAGATTCCATGTATCCTGAGGCACAACTGATGGGAAGAACAGGCTAGGAACCATCAGACTCCCTCATAACTGCTATTAAGCCTTCACAGTTTAGTCAAGACAACACAAACCCAGGTTTCTTTTCTGCATTGGACATCCATCACCACAGCTCCTCATTAAGTCCAGTAGAAATGGAGATCTGGATATTCACTTCAGTGAGTGTATTTGTGTAAGTTCCAAAGGCACTGGTGAGACCACAAACCTAATAAAGAAGGTGTCTGACTAGAACCACTACTTTGAACACGAATTATTTGCTTTAACAGGATGGAGATCCCGTCTAACAAATAACCTAGCACTTTTGAGCTCTAGATCCTAAAGAACTTTACAAAAGTAAGTATCTCCATTTTGCAGATATTAAAACAGAGGTTAAGTGACTTGTGCAAAGTCACACAATGAGCTACTGACAGTGTTGGAATTAGGACGCAGATGTTCTGACTCCTAGTCTAGTATCCAAATTTGTTTCCACATAGTGCAGCATTTTAAAATCAAATATAAATGAACCGTGCTCCTCTTGTAAATCCTATTTCTTCATTAATAATAAATGGGGAGATTTTCATACAGAAAGAGTAGGGAGATGCCTAACTCCAAATGAAAGTCAATTGGAGTTAGATTGCTCAGCTCCCTAGTGTGCCTTTGAAAATCTCCCCCAAATTGTTTCAAATGTGTGAATAAAAAACAGGACAGCATTAGCATGGTTTGGAAACTAATATATTTCCACAGAAGCTAAAAACCTGTAACCACATTAACAGTTTCACTGTACAAGACTGTCACTACAGGAAAGTATGCTCTTTAGTCCATGTATCGTAACAGTAGCATCAAGGGCTGTTGGGGTGCAGTAGTGTTTTTTACACTACTGGGAATTTGTTCAAACAGGAATGAACTGTGATGTAATGCAATACATGACTCACTGCAACCCCCTGAGCCCTAAACCACGCTAGTATCATGTAGCACTTCGCATCCTGTATATGCGAACAGACACGGCTTGCACAGGTAATGCTCTCCCATTACAGCACAGTCCTTGCGCCAGACTCTTTGCTGGCCGGGCCCACTGATGCCAAGCTGAACAATAGCAAGCACAACAGATGGCAAATGACACAGAAAATGGGCAGCGGGAACCTGCGAGGTGTGAACCAGGCAAAGCCTGCCCCCCACAACTCCAGTCCATGCGGAAGGGCTGCAGGGACACAAGAGCTGTGACCTGTCAAGGATCATGCTCCACCAGAGACCTGCCCCGCCTCATTCACGGCCTAGGGTCCCCCCCGCGCCAAAGCTGGATCCCCTCTCCACCCGCCACGGGAACGCCCCGGCCTCCAGAGAGAAGGAGCTGCCCCATATGGCCAGCGACAGCCTGAGGGACACGGACCGGCCGGCTCTGGGGGCGCCGAGGGGCCGCTTGGCCCAGTACGTGACCCGCACTGCAGCGAAGGGCGCGCGCGCTGTCTAAAGCACCTGCTGCGCGAACGTCCCAAAGCCACGAGCTCCTGCGGTTATTGCACCTGTGAGCGGCCGCCACGCTCCCTTCCGGCTCCAGCCGCTGCCGCTTCTCCGGGCAGGTTCCTTCCGGGCAGCCTGCTTCCGCTTCCGCCCTGAGGCCGGACACACGGAGGAACGACTGCCATAGAGAGGAAGAGACCAGCGCCAGGGAGCAGCTAGAGCGTCGCCCGACAGCCATCTTGCATGTGACCAAGGGGAGGTGGTTGTTTTAGGGTGGGTAATTTACCGCTGCTCCTCCCAGCCAGAGCCACGAGGGAGGGAAGGAGCCTAGGAATGTTCAGGAAAACTGCTCCGTTGGGGAGAGACACGTTACACTCTGCCTGGACATGCCTCCCGAGTCCCACCCCAAAATGAGGGCGGCTTCTCCCTCACCCCCCCATTAAGTCAGCTCAGCGTGTGGCCAGCAGCAGCCCCCCCGCCCAATTCTGCTGCCCTGTGAGCCGCACTGTTGGAGCTGTCTAGTTTAGGTGCTCAGTTTTAGACCCCTATAGTACAGCACAGCCTGCTTTGCTGAGCTGTGCCCCTCACAACTGCATGGGAACTTCATGGGAGCCCCGGTTGCACAGCATTTCTGAATATCAGGCAATAGGTGTCTAAAGATGGGCACTGAAGTTAATATTTCTGAAAGTTTGCTCCTAGGTAGGAATTTAGAGTGGCAGCCGTGTTAGTCTGTATCCGCAAAAAGAACAGGAGTACTTATGGCACCTTAGAGACTAACAAATTTATTTCAGCATAAGCTTTTGTGGGCTACAGCTCACTTCTTCGGATGCATAGAATGGAACACACAGACAGGAGAGTCTTCCTGTTGGTACGCATACTTCCCCCTTCTCATGTTCTCTGTATGTATAAATATCTCCTGTCTGTGTGTTCCATTCTATGCATCCAAAGAAGTGAGCTGTAGCCCATGAAAGCTTATGCTGAAATACATTTGTTAGTCTCTAAGGTGCCACAAGTACTCCTGTTCTTTTTAGGTGGGACTTGACACCCACATAACTGTGCAGCCTCAGAGCTCAGGGAGGGGGCTAATGGCAGCAGGGTGGGTTGGTTGGTTGGTTGGGTGGTTCTCAGTGGTTTGAGCATTGGCCTGCTAAACCCAGGGTTGTGAGCTCAAACCTTGAGGGGGCAACTTAGGGATCCAGGGCAAAAATCAGTACATGGTCCTGCTAGTGAAAGCAGGGGGCTAGACTCAATCACCTTTCAAGGTCCCTTCCAGTTCTAGGAGATAGGTATATCTCCAATTATGAAATGTGTTACAGCAAAGCTCAGTGTGGGATTATAGAGCTCTTGAGATCTGCATTACTATGTATTCCTATAAACTGCCTGTTGCAGGTAATGGAAAAAATTATCTTATTGGTACTTGGAGTGGAGGATGTTTTGCACCACGCCAAGGAAATCAGAACTGTGCCTTTAAAAATCAAATACAAATTAACTGTGCTCCTGTAAATCCTATTTCTTCATTAATAATAAATGGAAAGATTTTTCAAACAAAGAGGAGGGAGATGCCAGATCCCAGAAATTTAAGAGCCTTTTAGTCTTTTTCAGATGCATTAGCAGAAACATGAGGCCAGAAAGGATATTATCTAGGCCCAGATGGAAGTGAGCTGGACTGTATGCAGGTAAAAGCCAACAGCAGCAAGGCTAAACAGCCACCCAAGCAGACTTTGCAACAGAACAGGCTAAAGCCAAACTTGCCCACGCTCAGATCAAATACACCAGAGTAACAGAAGTCTTGAATAGCAGCCACACAGGATATATTGGGCACCAATGCCGATGTTACTGTCCAGATTGCTATTGCTGAGGACTCAGTAGCTATCCAGCAAATAGTGGATAACAAGGACCCAAAATCCACCCAGCCTGATAGAGGCTCAGCAGTTTAGGGGAAAAACTCAAACCCAACCATCAACATCCCCAGTAGCACCACAGAATTGGTGGTAGAAGCGCCTATATTGTCACTAAAATATATTCTAAGTAACCACCACTCTGCAGGACCCCAGAGACCTTCCCACCACAGGAGCAGCCACCTCTGCCCCTCAAAACCCCAGCCTGGTTCCCATCCCAATCTCTAAAAAACCAAACTATTTAAGACCCTTCAGAGTGCCCCTCAACCTTCTAGACACTCCTCCACTACTCCAACATTCCCATATTATTGGGCTGAGACTCAGGAGACCTGGGTTCTATTCCAGGCTCTGCAACTGGCCTGCTGAGTGACTTTGGGCAAGTCACTTAATCTCTATGGGTATGTCTACACTATGGGATTATTCTGATTTTACAGAAAACGTTTTTTTAAAACCATATAAAGTTGTTTTAAAACTTGTATAAAGTTGAGTGCACGTGGCTACACTAAGCACATTAATTCGGCGGTGTGCGTCCATGTACTGAGGCTAGCGTCGATTTCCGGAGCGTTGCACTGTGGGTAGCTATCCCATAGTTCCGACAGTCTCCCTCGCCCATTAGAATTCTGGGTTGAGATCCCAATGCATGATGGGGCAAAAACAGTGTCGCGGGTGATTCTGGGTAAATGTCGTCACTCAATCCTTCCTCCGTGAAAGCAACGGCAGACAATCATTTCGCGCCCTTTTTCCCTGGATTGCCCTGGCAGACACCATAGCATGGCAACCATGCAGCCCGTTTAGCCTTTTGTCACTGTCACCATGTGTGTACTGGATGCTGCTGACAGACGCGGTACTGCAGTGCTACACAGCAGCATTCATTCGCCTTTGCAAGGTAGCAGAGACAGTTACCAGCCCTATATCACCATCAGCAATTGGAAATTGGCGATGACGGTTATCAATCCTTTTGTACCATCTGCACTTGGTGATGATGGTTATCAATCCTTTTGTACCGTCTGCTGCTGTCATGGGTGCTCCTGGCTGACCTCGCTGAGGTCGGCCGGGGGTGCATGGATAAAAATGGGAATGACTCCCTAGGTCATTCTCTTCTTTATGTTTTGTCTAAAAATAAAGTCAGTCCTGCCTAGAATATGGCGCAAGTCTACTAGAGAACCAGCGAGCACAGCCGCTCCAGGTCAGAGCCCCAGATATCCCGCAGAAATGATGAGCTGCATGCCATTCTAGGGGATGCCCCTGCAACAACCCCACCTGTTGCTTCCCTCCTCCCACACCCCTCCTGGGCTACCGTGGCAGTTATCCCCCCATTTGTGTGATGAAGTAATAAAGAATGCAAGAATAAGAAACACTGACTTTTTAGTGAGATAAAATGAGGGGGAGGCAGCCTCCCGCTGCTATGATAGTCCAGGCAGTACAGAATCTTCATTAGACATGAAAGGGGGGGGGTGAGGTGCTCAGCCTCCAGTTGCTATGATGAGGACGGTTTTCAATCCTTTTGTACCGTCTGCTGGGAATGACAGGGAGTCATTCCCATTTTTGCCCAGGTGCTCCCAGCCGACCTCACCAAGGCCAGACAGGAGCACTCACGGGATGATGAGGACGGTTTCCAAGCCTTTTGTACTGTCTGCCACCAGGAAAGGAAGGGGAGGGGATGCTGCTGTTCAGCGCCGCAGCACCGCGTATACCAGCAGCATGCAGTAGATATACGGTGACATTGAAAAAAGGCGAGAAACGATTTTTTCCCTTTTCTTTCACGGGGGGGGTGAGGGGGTAAATTGACGACATATACCCTGAACCACCCGGGACAATGTTTTTGACCCTTCAGGCATTGGGAGCTCAGCCAAGAATGCAAATGCTTTTTGGGGACTCTGGGATAGCTGGAGTCCTCAGTCCCCCCTCCCTCCCGGAGCATCAATTTGATTCTTTGGCTTTCTGTTATGCTTGTCACGCAGCACTGTGTTGAGTCCCTGCTGTGGCCTCTGTGTGGAGATTTTTTTCAAATGCTTTGGCATTTTGTCTTCTGGAACGGAGCTCTGATAGAACAGATTTGTCTCCCCATAAAGTGATCAGATCCAGTATCTCCCGTACAGTCCATGCTGATCAGCTCTCCACGCTGGGCAAACAGGAAATGAAATTCAAAAGTTTGCGGGGCTTTTCCTGTCTACCTGGCCAGTGCATCCAACTCCAGATTGCTGTCCAGAGCGGTCACAATGGTGCACTGTGGGATAGCTCCTGGTCCTGGAGGCCAATACCATTGAATTGCAGCCACACTAACCCTAATCCGAAATGGCAATACCAATTTGAGCGCTACTCCCCTCGTCGCGGAGGAGTACAGATATCGATATTAAGAGCCCTTTATATCGAAATAAAGGGCTTTGTTGTGTGGATGGGTGCAGGGTTAATTCGGTTTAACGCTGCTAAATTCGGTATAAACGCGTAGTGTAGACCAGGCCTATGCCTCAATTTCCTCATCTGTAAAATGGGCATAAGGACACTGACTACTTTGAGGTATACTGATGAAAAGAGCTAAGGTCCTATTATGTATTAGCTGCATCCCCATCTCCTCCAAACCCAACCTAGCAAGCTCCCATTCCTACGGCCTTCCCCTATACACGCTATTGCAAGATAGTTCACATTTCTCTGTTGAGTTCTAAAGGGTTTGTATAGTAGAATTAGGGATTATGCAGAGGTGATTGTTTTATTGAAATGCTATTTTGTTTATATAAACTTTTACAAATGTTAATAAGGATATGAAAAATAACTGTTTGAGCAGCCGTTTACAGCTTGGTATCTGCCAGGCAAAATAAGAGGTCACTTCATGTACGAGGCTAAAGCCCCTGTGCCAACCAAGGAGGTCTCGTGCAGCTAGGGGAACCCGGGCGAACCACCGCACAGGCCAAAGCTCCCGTGCCAGGCACAGGGTCTGCAACGCTCAAGAAGTCTCAGCGATACAGGGAGCCCATCTCTAGGCTCTCTCCGCCGCCACGAAATGCACATCTCGCGAGATCGCCTCATTACCACCCTGGATCCAAATTCTATTTCCGTCCGGCCCCGCGTCGCCGCTGTCTTGGCCAATCACTGCGCAAGAGCAGGCCCCGCCTTCTTCCGCATTCTAGCAGGATTGTCTCTGCGGCCCTCTCGGTTTGAACTACTTTTCCCAGAAGCCCCTTCTACGTCTCCGTCTCAGCCTATCCCTGCGCAGACTGGGCGGGATAGCGCCAATGTGGGCGGGACCAACCGGAGCCAATCAGGTGGAGGGTGGCTGCGGCGGTGGAAGGAGAGCTTGGGTCTGAGCATCGGTGTCAGCGGGAGAAACGGATCCGCAAGCGGCTGCGCGAGGCCCCACCGCGCGCGGGGCAGCAGGTAGGCCAGCTCAGGGACAGCTCCGCGCGCGGCTCGGCCGAGCGGCCGGAAAGGGGTTTCGGAGCCGGACTCCGGGCGACCGGAGCGGACCCGGCGGGAGAGGCTCGCGGGAGGCTGAAGGGGGACCCGGCTGCGGTTTCTCGGGGACCAAGAGCTGCTTCTCGCGGGGTGTTAGCGGGGCGCTACCCCCGTTTGTTTTTAGCTGCCCCGCGGCTGCAAAGGGCTTGTTAGTGGCCGCTGCGCTTTATTGCTTGTGAACATCCGGGCTTTGCGCGTCCCTCACAGCAATAGGGGGCGGAATCTGGCGTGGAGACTTGCTCCCTATTGGTCCGTAGGTTCTTATCCCATTGGCTAGCTCTGTCGTGAGGTCATCAGTAGAACGGGCTCCCGATTGGTCGAGGGTACTAGCCTTGATCTGCGTTTAATTGGCTCATGGCCCAGCGTGTCCCTGGATTGGCGCAGGACTAGTGATGTCGTCTGCTCTACTCCATCCAATCAGCAGAGGCCCGAGTAGCCGGTTTATGGGGGGACCCTGGTGTGACGGCCCCCGGCCCTTCGCGCAGGGCTGGTCCCCGCTGCAGGCCGGAGGGTGCCTGGGGACTCCCCCTCTCGGGGCTGGGTAAAGCAGATGTTCCGAGCTGCCGCCGCCGCGGGGTCAGACGTGCTGTCCTGTGTATAGAGCGCGGCCCGCGTTCCCCGGGGAGTGCCCCTGTGACTGAGAAACACCCCTCTGCGCTCCCAAACCTGGTCTCTCTCGTCCACATCCCAGCTGAACTCCGCGCTGCCGGGGATCGGACTGTGGAAGTGTCGGGCACCGCTGTCTGGCTTCCATTCCTAAGCGGGAACGTGTCTGCTTTCAAACCAGATTTTTTTTTCATTAAAATTCATGGTTATTCTTCTATGGGGCCGTGTTACAAATTGTCACCTCAGACCCTGGATGACATGGGAGGGATCAAATCTCATCAGTGTCAGCTCTAGCACTGTATCTTGAATATACTGCTAGAATTATGTTGCTTTAAAATATTCTTCACGTTGTGCAGGTGGAAATGAGTTCTCAGCAGTTTTCTCGTTCTGGAGCCCCTCCTGCAGGACTAGGACAAGCTCCACCCCCAATTTCCACCAGTGGATCTACAGGGCTGATAAACCCAACAACCACAGGTAAGACATCTATTGGAGTTTCATTCTTCCTACCATGCAGCTTCATTCTGAGGAATTTTGAGACAATTTTCTGCATGCTCAGCAGAATTTTATAGAGGTGATTGTGGATATTTAAACACATCAAGGACAGACATGACTCAAACTTTGATATAATTAGGTATATTAATTTGAAGAATTGTAAGAAGCTCTTCTTCCACACCTCAAGTGTCATACTGGATCAGTGTGGGCTGGGAATGTGCAAGTTGCCTTAGGAAAACAATGTTAGCAAAAACATTTTGACCACAAGCCCCTGTTTAGAAATTATCTAAAAAGTAAATTCTAGTTGGTGTAGGACATACTAGTTGAGCTCTCCGTTGGGGAGGGGAGAACTGCAAAGAAATCACAGGTAGGTTGGAACTATAGGGAGCGGCTTCAGAGCAAACCACACAGAAGTAAACATGGACCATGATCACCTATAAATAGAACTGTATGATTAACTGATGTATTAAAGGGACACTGTCAGAAAGCGGATTAAAAAAACCAAACAATTGATTTGTCAATGTTCCTTTAATTATTTGCTAAATGAGACTATATGTCTGATAGTTTTCAAACCCACTTTAGAAATACCTGTTACTGTTTCATTATCTCCATAACTTTTGACTGGTGTTTGATGTCTTAGGTCCCAATTCTGCAATGAGGTCTGTGCTACCAGATGCCTGCCCCGACCTGGAGCTCATTGCAGGATCAGGGCCTGAGTAGTGAGAGTTACCACATTACTGATGCCTCCAGCAGTAAGTCAATCTGATCTTATAGAGTAAGATGGAAGGATGTTTTTAGTATTCAAATGCATAATTATGGTAGGAGATTCTGAGAGTTGTACAGTAAGTATAAAACAAATTCTACTTAGGTTTTGATTGCCTAATAATAACTAATGTTTAAATACAGTTTACAACTGAGCTTCCCGTGCTCTTATGAATTTTTGAGATGGAAATAAGACAAATTCCAATTTTAGTCTAATTATCACTGTCATTATGGCAGCTTTTGTGCTTTGATTGTTTTAGTTTTTTACTTTGACACTTTATTTTTAATTAGATGAAGTGGTTGGACAATCTTGCGTTTAGTGAAGTCTTTAATAAAAAATTACATAAGAACATAAGAACCACCGTACCGGATCAGACCAAAGGTCCATCTAGCCCAGTATCTGTCTACTGACAGTGGCCAATGCCAGATGCCCCAGAGGGGGTGAACCTAACAGGCAATGATCAAGTGATCTCTCTCCTGCCATCTATCTCCATCCCCTGACAAACAGAGACTAGGGACACCATTCCTTACCCATCCTGGCTAATAGCCATTTATGGACTTCACCACCATGAATTTATCCAGTTCTCTTTTAAACGCTGTTATAGTCCTAGCCTTCACAACCTCCTCAGGTAAGGAGTTCCACAAGTTAACTGTGCGCTGCATGAAGAAGAACTTCCTTTTATTTTTTTAAACCTGCTGCCTATTAATTACATTGAATCCATGCCTTAGTCATTTGCCTGATGGTCTTGATCAGCTTATTTTGTTCATTTAAATTTAATTATTCACTTTAAAGAGAAGTTACAGTTAGAGGTTTATTTTAAGAAGGATGATCGTGCCTTGAGAGTGACTTGGGTTAGACCATGATGTGTGGGGATAATCCTTAGGGCTCTAAGAGGAATGCAGAGCACGCTTTGCAGGAGGATTGATGACATTCTGGAGACGTTTGTTTTTCGAGCAGGTTTTTCATACCAGTGAATGTCTCTTGTTCTGGAGGTTTTAAACAAACTGCCTTTGTATGTGTGCGTCTGACATTCCATTTTTGGGCTTGTGGACGAGAGTGTATACTTCTTACCCATTTTTATCCTCTTCTTTATAGTTCCTTTTTTCTTTCCTCAGCAGTGAGTGATGAATCTAATCGAGAGTCAGAAATTGCTCCCAGAGAGCACATGGGTCCTGGTGGCTCTGTACAATCTCGTGAAGAAAAACAGGAACCAGTGGTTGTTCGGCCATACCCACAGGTTCAGATGTTGGCACAGCACCATACGGTCCAATCTGGTGCTGCAGTTACAGTGACAGCTCCGCCGGCCCATCTGACTCCAGCAGTGCCACTTTCCTTTTCAGAGGGACTTATGAAGGTAATGAGGTGGCTCATGACTGAGTTGATAATGAAAATAAGCCACTAGAGGAGTTAATACTTTCCCAGTTCAGTCAAACAGCTCTTGACTAATTTCAGTTGTATTTCATTTACCTCCTCTTGACTAAAATGTTCTTTTCTATAAATTGCTTTATTTATTTATTCAGCTGTTTTCCGTGCTCTTCTTCTGTCAATATGTGCCTCTTCGGTATGGTACCCCTACTCCAGATGGCAGATTGGGAACCTTGCAGCCCTTAGGCAGCATTCTGTGGCCTTTCCACTTACTTTATTTCTTAGATTAAGAATGATCTAAGTCAATTTTACAACCCGCCCCCCCATTCATTCCTAAAAGAGGGAGGAAAGAATGTCAATGAGATACTCACTTGTGTATATAAATAGAGCATTAAAATGAAGTTATGGAGAATCTGCAAAAACTAGGCAATTCCTGTAGCTGGGCAGAATCCTTTTTGAGAGGATGGGGTTAAGAAGACACAAGACAGAGACCTTTGTAAGGGGTGGTTGTAACTTGAGCAAATGGTTGATTACAGCCATTTTCTCTTTTTTCCATCTAAACCTTAACTAAACATGATCTAAGATCTAATTGGCAGAAGAGGAGTTGTGCAGAAAATCTAAAGGCTAAGAAGGGAAGAGAAAAGGGAGATTAAAGTTTTTAAAAAAAGTAAATCAGGATACTAATGTCTGTCTTGTTTGGCTTTTTGTCTGTATTTGTGATGTTTGTTTGTTCTGTGGTATCTAGACACTCTGGGAGATATGATCGGGGTTCTGTTGTGCTAAGTAATGTCCTCAATGAGACACCACCCTAGCCAAAAGAGTTGCTTCCTTCCAGTTTCTCTCAGCTGAAAGGGACCCATGCTTCTTCCCTGCCTGCCAAAACACACACATCCTGTTAGCACTATTGATGCAAACCTCACCAGGCTGTGATTTTTGAAGAGAGGTCTCTACTTCCTTGTATTGAATTGTCACTATTTTTCTTGTTTCTTGCAGCCTCCTATGAAGCCCACCATGCCTAGCCGGCCCATTGCTCCTGCTCCACCCTCTACAATGTCAGCTCCTACCAAGGTTCCTGGGCAGGTTAATGTAATGGAAAACAGTATCTCACAAGCCTCAGCTATTCCTGTGGCAACAATCAGTGGACAACAGGTTTCCTTTTTCCCTACCTTGCTATTTACTAAAGTGGGATGTTGGTTGAAAGTTCCTCTGTCCAGAAACGATCAGTAGAGCAGGGAGATCTTGAGAGAGGGATGAACTAGTCCATCATTTCTCCCCAAAGTATTAGTAACCACCAAGAGAGTGTGGAGATGGGAGCAGACATCCCCATAAGAAAAATGCAGCTGAGTAGGGAGATGAAGCAAGGGCCATAGGGCATCACCCCATTAAAACCCTAGGCAAGAGGTAGGCAACCTGCGGCCCATCAGGGTAATCCACTAGCAGGCTGCCAGTTAGTTTACATTTGCATGGTTGGCTGTAGTTCGCTGTTCCTGGCCAATGGGAGCTGCGAGAAGCAGCGGCCAGCATGTCCCTGTGGCCCACACCACGGCTCCCATTGGCCAGGAACAGCGAACTGCAGCCACTGGGAGCTGCGGGCGGCTGTGCAAATGTAAACAAACTGGCGGCCCGCCAGTGGATTACCCTGATAGGCCACAGGTTGCCCACCACTGCCCTAGGCAGATGATGGTTGCATCTCCATTGGTCCGTCTGATAAGCTGGGGCCAGATAAATCTGAAGAAATCTGATTTAGGCTCATTCTTCAGAAAAAAAGCACAATGCCTTCTTCTGCAAAGGTAAAGCTATCATTTTACTCTCTTAGAAAGCTACTAATTTTAGTTTTGAGACTCCATTTGTCAGAACATATAAGTTGGTAACGTACTGACCTGCTAGCAGACTGAAATAATGAGCATTTTCTTAAACTCTCCCACTGTTGCTGCTCTACCAACGGACATGCTAGTGTAAACGGATACTGTTTGTTTGTTTGATCACCTTGTTGTCTAGCTCTACTCAGAGCAAGTCCAGTTGATGTATTGGTAAGCAACTGGTTTACACTAGTTCTGCTTTTTGTAGCCCCACCAGTGTTGTCCCACACCAGACCAATAGTGGAGAACTTCTGAAAGCTCTGAGCGTAGGCAAGGCTTTGGTGTGAATGCCTGTCAAGGAGTTAACACCAAAGCACACTCCTGATTCTTGCATTTCAAAACTCGTTTACCAGAAACAATACTCAGCTCTAGCAAGTGAAATACCATTAGGTTAACATAATGTAACGTAAGTGTGATACCTACTAAACTTTATTTGTAACTAGTTAGCAAATACTGTTCATGAATTTTTAGGGTAGGTGTTTCTACCTACTAGGGATTCACACCAATTACTGCTTTTTAAGTGACGTTCCTAAATATGCCTGGAAAGGCAGTTATAAGTGAAATATGGGGAGTTAATTTAATATGTTGCAGTTCTTCCCAGTCTCCCATATTTCTGTTAATTCTGCTGAATGGTTTGATATGAACTGTCTAAAGAGATCACCAGATGCAGAAATGCCACCTGCCCAATTGAAATGGGACAGTGACTTGGAGGGAAAGAGAAATTGGTAACTGACACATATTTGCCTAAGTTGATGTGTGTTTGAGAGTTTCCATTGAAAATGGAAGGAGACTGCAGCTTCATCCTGCAGAAATGTTCATCTGCACCCCCCCTCTCATTTGTAATATCTCTGCATACTGGTGTATTTCCACAAAACTGTTAAATGTGATTTGTTGCTGCCTTTGACGTTTTAACGTGGGCAGTTACCTGTGATCTTTTCTCTCTGGGCAACATTTCTCATGGAATCCTCTTTTTTTCTTTTCTTTTCTTTTTTTTCCTGCAGGGACCACCCAGTAACTTGCAGCATATCATGACAACAAATGTTCAGATGTCTATCATCCGAAGCAGTGCTCCTGGCCCCCCTTTACACATTGGAGCTTCTCACTTACCCCGAGGTGAAGTCAACGCGAGCTGTAAAAATGGCTCTTTTTCTCACTTGCTCAAGAAGGCTGCATCTACACTAGTTTCTTTTTTCCCTTAAAGTTTCCCACTATTGTTAATGCGGGTATCACTCTAGCAGTAAGAATGCTAATGTAGACAGGGCTCCAGGTAGCTGCTGGCATTTTAAGTGTTATGTTTTCTAAAACTGCCTCGTGCAGGTGTACGTGATGGTGTCAGCACCATCTTCTATTTGAACACTGTGCTGGGAAAACAGTGGGGTACTTTAGAAAACATGACCTAGTTTAGGGAAGTCTATTGTGCAAAATGTCACGGCTTATTCCCTGCTTGCTCCTGGTTGCTTACTATGCCTTGCAGTCTGTCTCCTATCCATCCGCCACAATATCATTCCTATTCTGTAGTAAGCTGTATTACTGTATCGAGTGGTGCACATTCAGACTTGTGTCTGAGACAACTGTTTGTTCTAGCTGTGTAGGCTTTTGTCTCTTCTCCCATGATTTTGGTTGTTGTGGTTTCAGCCTCTCTTTCTGTAGCTTGTAAAGCAAAATATCAGTCACTTTAAGAGGAGAGACCCAGGTCAGCTAGCATGATTGCTATTTGAGGGATAATTTAAGTCTGTCAGGCTTCTGATAGCAGGCTTATCTTTAAGGTCTATGAATTGGGCTTCCAGACTTAGGTAAAATCAGATTGATACAAAAAAACACCTACCAAATTTGTTTCCATGTCCTTATCCTCTGTACTTGCATGGAGCATTGGTATGTTTAGATCACAATATTTTGCAGTTGCTCAAGAAAGAAATCTAAAACTTTTAAGCTAATATTTAAAAAAAAATACTGCTCTATACTCTTAATAGTGATTTTCGTTCACAAATAGGTATAAATCTCTAAAGAGCATGAACTCTGGGCGTACTGCACTTTCAGTGATCGTATATTTGTGCATGCAATATGTTGCGTGTGCAAAACTGTACTTCACCAAAGTATTTGGGAAAGAGTGTGTAGCTGTATTTGCAGTCTTTTACAGCCCATATGGAAGAATTTGCATGTACCCATTTTTGTCATTGTTTTTTGAGCATTTAATTTGTGTCTATTTGAGCCTTTTGGGGAACCCACTTTAACATAAATTGCTCTTTGTATTTTCACTTAATACCATATTTTCAGTCTGTCTGTTTCCAATATCTTGTTCATATTTTCTTCCTGTTAAATTACTCACTCTAGGTAATATTGAGTGAAATCTGCAGAAATTGTATGTTTCCCTTCAAATTATTTGACTGCATACTATTTGGAGTGAATTATTATGTTTGTGATCCTCTTGCAAACACAAACAGTTGATTTTTTTATGAACTAAAATTGCTGTTGAAATGCTTGATGTTTTGGGTGATAAAATTGTTTTTCTGATTCTAGTTTTCACACTGTAGATGTCTGATAATTTTGGCACAGCAAACAGTAGACAGATTACTGAACTGATAGCATGCATTTTGCTGTGGTGTTTTTAAAAATAGCTTCCATTTATTGTGCATCCATCTTTCCTCTGTACTTCAGCAGATGCAGATAGGTTAACAGAATTGCTAGATCACTTTTTACACATTCATCTAATATGCAAGCTATTTCAGTTATTCCTACTCACTTATTTCAATAGTTTGCAATTGAAAAAGATCAGATTTATGAAATAACATTATTAAATGTAAGAAGCTGGAAAAGGTCCAACAAAGCAGATTAGGATTTTTTTGGCCTTTATTGCTAATTCCAAAAAAAACTTCTCTATCCCTTGAGTATCATTATTCTTAGCCCTAATTTCAAAGTTGCATCACTAGAATGAAAACTAAAAGTATAAAATAAGAACATAGGAATGGCCATAGTGGCTCACACCAGTGGTCCATCTAGCCCAGTATCCTGTTTTCCAACAGTGGCTGGTGCCAGATGCTCTAGAACAGGGCAATTATCAAGTGATCCCTTCCCTGTCATCTAGACCCAGCTTCTGGCAGTCAGAGGCTTGGACACACCCAGAGCATGGAGTTGCATCCCTGACCATCTTGGCTAATTGCCATTGATGGACCTATCCTCCATCAATTTATCTAATTCTTTTTTCAAATCAGTCTTCGTTTTGGCCTTCACAGCATCCCAAGGAATGAGTTCCACAGATTGGCTGTGCATTATGTGAAGAAGTACTTGCTTATATTTCTTTAAACCTGCTGCCTATTAATTTAATTGGGCCACCCTTGGTTCTTGTGTTTTATATGAAGAAGTAAAAGCATTTTCTTTTTTACCTTCTGCACACCATTAATGATTTTATAGACCCCTATCATATCCCCCCTTAGTTGTCTCTTTTCTAAAATGAACAATCCCAGAGTTTTTAATCTCTCCTCATATGGAAGCTATTCCATACCTCTGATCATTTTTGTTGCCCTTCTCTATACTTTTTCCAATTCTAATTTATCTTTTTTGAGATCAGGCGACCAGAACTGCATACAGTATTCAAGATGTGAGCGTACTATGGATTTATATAGTGGTATTATGGTATTTTCGGTCTCATTATCTCTGTTTCCTAATGTTTCCTAACATCCTGTTAGCTTTTTTGACTGCGGCTGTATATTGAGCAAATGTTTTCAGAGAACTATCCACAATGACTCCAAGATCTTTCTTGAGTCTTAACAGCTAATTTAGACCCCATTGTTTTGTGTGTATAGTTGGGATTATGTTTTCCAGTGTGCATTATTGTGGATTTATCTACATTGAATTTCATCTGCCATTTTGTTGCCCAGTCACCCAGTTTTGTGAGATCCCTTTGTAACTCTTAGTAAAGTCCACAGCTGATCTCTGTCTTGCGTAATTTTATATCTTCTGCAAACTTTGCCACCTCACTGTTTACCCCTTTTTCCAGATCATTTATGAATATGTTGAACAGCACAGGTCCCAGTACAAATCCTTGGGGAATTCTGCCTTTTACCTCTCTCCACTGTGAAAACTGACCATTTATTCCTATCCTTTGTTTCCTGTCTTTTAACCAGTTACTGATCCATGAGAGGACCTTCACTCTTATCCCATGTCTGCTTACTTTGCTTAAGACCTTTGGTGAGGAACCTTGTCAAAGGCTTTCTGAAAGTCCAAGTATATTCTGTCCATTGGATCGCTCTTGTCCACATGTTTGTTGACCCCCCCCCCCTCAAATAATTCTAATAGATTGGTGAGGCATGATTTCCCTTTACAAAAGACCAATTTGCCTGGTACTGAAATTTCACTCACCAGCCTGTAATTGCCAGGATTGCCTCTGGAGCCTTTTTTTAAAATTGGCATTACATTAGCTATTGTCCAGTCATCTGGTACAGAGGCTGATTTAATCAGTAGGTTACATACCACAATTAGTAATTCTGTAATGTCATATCTGAGTCCTTCAGAACTCTTGGGTGAATACTATCTGGTCCTGGTGACTTATTACTTCTTAATGTATCAGTTGGTTATTCCATAACCTCCTCTATTGACACCTCCATCTGAGACAGTTCTCAGATTTATCACCTAAAAAGAAGGGCTCAGGTGTGGGAATCTCCCTTGCATCCTCTGCAGTGAAAACCAATGCAAGGAATTCATTTAGCTTCTCCTCAATGGCCTTGTCTTCCTTGTCTTTTTTTTTAGCACTTCAGTTGGCCAGTGGCCCCACTGATTGTTTGGCATGTTTCCTGCTTCTGATGTACTTGGAAAAAAAAAATTTGCTGTTAGTTTCTGTGTCTTCTAGTCTGCTAGTTGCTTTTCAAATTCCTTTTCAGCCTGCCTAACTGGACATTTTAATTTTGCTTGCCTGAGTTTATGCTGCTTTCTGTTTTCTTCAGTAGAATTTGACATCAAATTTTTAAAGGATGTCGTTTTGTCTCTAATCGCCTCTTTTACTCTGTTTAGCCGTGGTGACTTTTTTCCCTCTCCTCTTACTGGTTTTTTTTTTCCATTTGGGGTATACATATAGTTTGAGCCTCTGTTGTGATGTTTTTAAAGTTTGTTTGTGACTGTTCCTTTTATTTCTGTTTAACTAGTTTTCTCATATTTGTGTAGTTCCCCTTTTTGAAGTTAAATGCTACTGAGGTGAGGTTCTTTGGTGTTCCCCCCCCCCCACCGGGATATTAAATTAAATTTATATTATGGTCGCTATTACTGAGCGGTACAGTTATAATCATTTCTTGTCACTTAGGACAAGATCAAGAATTGCTTCTCCCCTTGTGGGTTCCAGAACTTGCTCTTCCAAGAAGCAGTCATCAGTGATGTCTAGAAATTGTATCTTTGTATCTTGTTGTGAGGTGACATGTACCCAGTCAGTATAGGGATAGTTGAAATTCCCCATTATTTTTGAGTTTTCTGTTTTTGTAGCCTTTCTAATCTCCCTGAGCATTTCACAATCACTGTCATCATCTTGTTCAGGTGGTCAGTAGTGTATTCTTAGTGCTATGCTCTTACTATTCAAGCATGCAGTTTCTATCCATAGAGATTCTATGGTACAGTGTGATTCGTTTAACATTTTTACTATATTTGACTCTAAGCTTTCTTTCACATGTAGTGCCCTCCCCCAGCAGCACAACCTACTCTGTCTTTCCTGTATATTTTATACCCTGGGTATTACTGTGTTCTACTGATTATCATTGTTTCACCAATTTTCTGTGATGCCTGTTAAATCAATATTCTCATTTAATACCAGTCACTCAAGTTCACGCATCTTAGTATTTAAACTTCTAGCATCTGTATACAAGCACTTACAAAATTTGTCAATATTTCGTTGTCTGCCTTCAAGTGATGTAAATGAATGGGACTTTTTTTCATTTGACTGTTTCTCTTCAGTTCCTATTTGTAGTTTATCAACTTCTGTCCTCTCCTCTTTACTAGGATATAGAGACTCCCCTTTAATAAACCCACTAAGGGATGTCTCCGTTTGAACCATGTGCTCTTCCGCCCTGTCGTCTTTCTCCCAGCCCTTAGTTTAAAAACTCCTCTACAACCTTCTTAATTTTACACGCCTCTCTGTATATTGGTAAGTCAATCATTTTGATACGTTTTGCAATAACACACGTGATTTGTTCTTCAGGTGCGGCAGCAGCTGCTGTGATGTCCAGCTCTAAAGTAACCACAGTTCTGAGGCCAGCTTCACAGTTGCCAAATGCAGCTACAGCTCAGCCAGCTGTTCAGCACATCATTCATCAACCAATCCAGGCAAGCGGCAATCATGCTGTATCGCAGACATTCTATTACTGTTCATTCAGAGATCTTCCTGACTTTTAGGAGGAATCCACCCAGAACATAACATTAACATCCTTTATTTACTGGGTTGTTGGCATTGGCAACCATCCCTTCTGTTTTTGTTACTTATACACCCCAGCCTTATGAAGCTGTTATTGGCAGAACTATGCAGAAAGCTTTACAGCCTTTTTTGTAGGCTAACTATGAGCTGGAGATTAATCAGTTTGTGGACAGTTTAAAGATCTGTGAACTCTGGAGGAGTCCTCATTCTGAATATGCTTGAAAACTTTATTTAAGTCCAAAAAGGCCTGGCTTGAGTTTGTGCTGTTACTTTATACTCAAACTTTAAATCAGTTTGATGGGGGTGATATAAATCTAATACTGGACCAGGAAATATATATATTTAAAATGAGATGGTGGGGGGGTGCATGCTCATGTGGATGTCTGATTCCACATAATGTTGTGCATATTTTTATAGTTATGTCCAAATGTAACCATATTTGCATAACTGTCTATAGTATAGATTACGTTTGGTAGTTTTTTAATTAATTAATTTATTTTTAATAATGGAGATATCCTGTCTCCTAGAACTGGAAGGGACCCTGAAAGGTCATCGAGTCCAGCCCCCTGCCTTCACTAGCAGGACCAAGTACTGATTTTTGCCCCAGATCCCTAAGTGGCCCCCTCAAGGATTGAACTCACAATCCTGGGTTTAGCAGGCCAATGCTCAAACCACTGAACTATCCCTCCCCCCTTAGTCATGAATGGAATGCATCAGAGTAAAATAAAAAACAAAACAAAATAAAAAAACATATTTTCTAATAGCATATGGAAGTTCTGAATCATTGGAACAGTTTCCGTACGTATCTGATCTTTTAACTGCTTTTGATCATCAAATACCTCTGATGCTTCTGCTCTGAAAACTAGGCCAGCGCTTCTTAGGAGCTCACAAAAGAGTTTTATAGACGTGGAACATCTCCACGTGCCAGTATGTTATACTGAGATCTAGGACATTTGGCTTTATCAAAGTATTTCCCAGCTACTTTCTCAATTGCATCATTGTGACTTACTTTTATTATTCTGTTGTCTTTACAGTCTCGTCCTCCTGTGACGACATCAAGCACTATCCCTCCTGCTGTAATAGCAACAGTCTCTGCCACAAGAGCTCAGTCTCCAGTTATTACTACAACAGCAGCACATGCTACGGAATCAACCCTGAGGTAAACACATAAGGAAAGTGTCTTGAGGAGGCCCAAGATTCCTGACATTCACATAGACAGCATTAACGGGGAATAGAGAAGATTGATATCCCTGTGAATGTCAGAAATACTATATAGAAGTTAAAGAGATTTCTCTGCTAAGGTCCAGTTGATACAGCACATGAGTGTGTCAGGAGATGTGGGTTCTTTCCTCTGCTCTGCCAATGACTTGCTGTGTGACTTTAGGCACATCACTTAACCTTTGTCTGAGTGGGTTCATCTGTAAGACAAGGAAAGTAATGCTTACCCATTTGTGTGAAATGCTTGCAGCTCTGTGAAGGAAAAACACTGTAACTGCTAAATATTGTTTTCCGTTCCCAGAGAGAAAAACAGCTAAACAGGAACTCAGGAACTAAACAGGAACTTGACCAATTTGTTTCCCAAGGAAATGGGTTTACTGGTCTGCCATGGCACCACCTGGCTAATTCAGTCCCATCCTCTTCTAGCAGAAGTTGCTGTAGAAAATAGCATATGAGTGTTGGAATATTCAGAATATCTCGGGGTGTGGGGAGGGGTAGAAATTGAAATTAGCTTGTTTTGCTCATGTTGGTATCTCTAGATACTGAGGAATCTGTGTGTTCCCACCTGTGGAAGATGCAGAATAAGAATTATACAGCAGGCACCTCTGCAAATTCTGTCACTGTGTTAACATGGATTCGATAATAGTGTAGCCCTCAAAGAGAAGACAAGTGGAGTCTGATGTCCCTGCTTGCCAGTATCGGGAGAGCCAGTAATCCTTGTTTAACTGTCTGGATACTAAATAAAGATTACTTCCCTGAACATCCTTTTTCTTTTCCCAGTCGGCCCACTCTGTCTATCCAGCAGTACCCACCTTCTGCAGCTATTAGTATTCAGCGCCCTGCGCAGCCACGGGACACGGCAACTCGGATCACGCTGCCATCTCACCCAGCCATAGGAACACCAAAACAGCAGCTCCACACTATGGCTCAGGTAAATCCCATGAGATGAGATCAGTGTAGTTTCTTCCACAGTTCAGGCTGTGAGAAAGTTATGATTTTTTTGGGTCAAAAGTTATGGACACAGTTGTTCACCTTTGTGGTTTTGGTGTGGTCAGTGCAAGTGGTGTATGGGCAAGGGGCAGGTGTTTGTGTGGGTGGTCAGCTGTGGGGGGAAAGGGTGTGTGTCGGGAGAAAATCGTGGCCCACAATTGTTTTTTATACCCTTATCCCATATTTTTTTCTTACTTTGAACCAAAACATCTTGATGACCCAGAGTAAGTGATGAACAGGGTTCAAAGTTAGGCTTGAAACCTGGTGTCCTGTTCTCTTAGGAATAGCTGCAATATGATTTTAAAGCAAATAAAATGTAAAATGTATCTGTACATTTCTCTTGATATGAAACTTTCTTTTCTCTAGAAAACCATTTTTAGTACTGGTACTCCGGTGGCGGCAGCAACAGTGGCACCCATTTTGGCAACCAATACTATTGCCTCAGCAACCACGGCTGGTGAGTATTCACAGCTCCGTAGTGGGACCATCACGTCTCCATAATGTTGAGAGGTGACAAAGGGTGGCAGAACATCTTCGTTCTGCAAACAGTCATCAGAGATCCTGTCCCTAGTTAGGATGTGAACTGTTTTTGTTGGGGGAGTATAGAGGGCAGGGAATGCATGGATAGAAAATTCCTGGTGCTTGTTCTTTAGTTCTCTGTGTGTTTAGGATATTGATATTAGGGTGATGTAGCTGTATAGAAATCTATAGTGTCACTCTCTGTCTTTCAGGTTCTGTCTCTCATACCCAAGCTCCTACAAGTACAATTGTCACCATGACAATGCCCTCCCACTCTTCCCATGCCACTGCTGTGACCACCTCAAACATCCCAGTTGGTGAGTGATTTCAGCTTCTGATGGAATGGGTGTAATTCAGTTGACATCTCTTCACACATACATCCAGGATGGTCTGGGGCATCTATGTATTACTAGCACATTAAACAAGAGAAATAACAAAAAAATCAATCCAAGTTGGGAGAGACAAACAAGTAGATTTGATAAGCCCTAATATGTTTTTTAATGGTGCAGGGAGAGTTCTGGAAGCACTTGGTTAGTCTAGTTAACTATTGGCCTCCTAAAGTGCATCTTTATTCCAAACAAACTTGAGCCTCCTGGAACTTCATACCATGTAGTATGATGTATTGAGGATATGTCTACTAAGGGATATAAATGTGTCTTCCTTAGTGAAGGAGTAAGTTCTACTTCAGTATTGCTAGAAGTTTTAGCTGGAGCCTAGTTGCATCTGACTGTGTGTTTTGCGAGTAGGAAGCTTAGTCCAGTTTATCTCCTCACTCACTGTCTTAGCACCTAGATGTGAAACATGGCTGAGACATCTGTTTCCAACAGCATTGCTCAGAAGCTCTTAAAATTGTTGCTGCTGACTAAAGGTAGTGTTGCCAACTTTCAGGTTAGAAAACTATCTTGAGTTAGGTGTTTTGTTTCATAGAGGAACTGTTGTAAAACAAGAGCACTGGCACGTCTGTGGCTTTATTTCTGTTAGCCAGTTCTTTCATGAAATCCCTACTGAAATACAACCTCTTGTTTTTCTGTGCAGAGATGGAGAATGGTAAATGAGATATGCTCTGTCTCTAGGGAACCTCTATCATGGCTGGAGATAAACTCAACTTCTGACTAGCAGAAACTCCAATATCAAATGTAAAATGTTTTGTTTGCCTTTGTGGTCAGTGAACCTTACCAAAGCCTAAACTCTGGAACTTGTAAACAAAGCCAGTGATTAGCACAAATATTATCAGCAAAGGCCAAGTACCAAACTTTCTGCATCTTCACCTGCCTGTTCCATACCCTGCATCCCAACTTTCAGTCTCTACAAACAATAAAGGTTGAAACTTTTGCCACATTGAATTTGCCTTTGAATGTATTCCAGCAAACTGTGTCTGTCTTCAACCACTTATCTGTGGAGGAGGTTGTAGTTTTCTTTAAAATCTTCCTGTGAGGCCTGGAAGGGAAGCATGGTCTCCATTCACCAGTTGCAACTGGAGAGTTCCATGGTCCTCCTGGGTTTTGCTTGCTCTCATTAAAACTTCTGTCCTTCTCTCTTTTTCCACCATATGGATTGGTCTCTGAAGATCTGTCCACTCAAGCTGTTGGCAAGAGAAAAAAGGGCTGATCATGGAGAATTAAGATTATTCAGGGATTGAGGTCACTTAATTTGATATTATGTATTTTATATGTGCACTTAGAGCCCAAGGGTCACACATTACAAATGAATTAGTGTTTCCATTCCTTCTCTGGTTCTGACCTGTTCTTAGTGAAATAAAGACTTGTTCATTTTCACTGAGGAGAAGAAAGTTTAATCATCTGGATTTCAAACTCTCCTTTTCTGCATCTGCTCTCTTCTTTGTTTTGGCTGTTAATTGGCTACTTGTTTTTCATTATGCAGCTAAGGTGGTTCCTCAGCAAATCACACACACTTCTCCTCGGATCCAATCTGATTATACAGGAGAGAGGAGTAATCTCATTCCCATATCTGGACACCGAGCATCGCCAAACCCAGTTGCCATGGAAACAAGAAGTGACAACAGGTAGGTGGGAAAGAATTCTTTAAGTAGAGCGCCTGGCTGCTTCTCTGCGAAAGGCTTATCATATACATGAATCAACATGATAGCTAACGCTTAAGGGGGTTTGAGGTTTCTGAATTTATTCTAGAGATCCCTTTCAGCTACTAGTCAGGGCTAGTTGATACTCTTGCTTAGGGAGGTTGCAAAGATTAGAGGGCGGTCTGAGCACTGGGATTGAAGAGGTGGGTGCAAGTTGTAATGATTTGTCTGACACTTGCTGTATCTTCATATCTGTAGGCAGTCGGTGCCAGTCCAATTCCAGTACTTCTTACCAACGTACCCGCCTTCTGCCTACCCTTTGGCTGCACACACTTACACCCCCATCACCAGCTCTGTGTCCACCATCCGCCAATACCCTGGTAAGTAATTGCCATGCAAGTGACTTTTAGAGCAGTCTTGGAGCAGCAATAAGAGCCAGGCCTGACTGGTAGAAGTGTTCAGTGCAGTTCAAGGCACTGGTTCACAGAGATTCTGCTAAACAAGTTTGGGTGTTTATCCAGACCCAAACCTCCTTGATGGGTCTCCCATCATCCATGTTCTAATAAGCCAATTTAATTTTGTAATATTCTCACTCCGTTTACCTTACATACATACGCAGTTTTGCTGATGAAGTTGTGGGTCTCCATAACTGGGAGTTGTTCTGGCCTAAGATGCCACTAAACTCAGTACACTAGCCCCTGTGTTATTTGTTGTGATACTACATTCGATTTGCTGTCCACTGTCCCCCACTTCAGTTTTCAATGTGCTGTTGCATTTATGTATTGAATACATAAATGCATCATGGAAGGTGAGGTGCATGGAAGAATCTGGAGGCCTTTGCAGCAGGGTAAGGGACAATTAGGGTGTTTGGCATGAAATGTTCAGTGGTGAAAATTAACTGTATAAATTAGGGTTTAGGCTTCAGAGTTAACATTTCATTGAGGAAAATGAGGCAGTTCACATCTCTGACTATTGATTCAAGCAGCTGCAGATTCAAAAAATACAACACTATGTCAGTTCTTGTCGTCATGGTTAACATCGCAATCATGAGGGCTAGAAATATATATGTCTTTAAAAAGAAAGTTTATATTTTGGAGCACCATTTTACATAACGGTTAAATTCCACTTCATTGTGGGTGCTGGATAATGGGTTGGGCTTAAGAACAAACCAGTTCACCCAGTTGTAGTGTCAAGTATTTAGGATTAGAGAAAATTTAAACTAAGCCATATTTCAAAAGCTTTCCACACTTGGATTCTACTTCTCTCTTTTCCTTTGTAAACTATCACAGATATTTTTCTTTTTTAATTCACATTAGTAGGCTCAAAACTATTACCAGTATACAAGCCTGTCTTTTTAAAATAAATGCTTCAGTGCTGCTCTTTCCTTTTTTCAAAAACTGAAAATATTTTGTATCTTGACACTCAAAGGACTCTCTTAAATAATGTATCAGTGTCAAAAGTAGAGACCAAACTTTCAGGGGTAGTATACAGACTTCAGTTGCAGGATTCAAACGGCTAATTTTTAAACTTGTGAGTTAAAGAACAACTTGACAGTATTCTTTCAAAAACACAGGCTTTGTTCCCTTCTTCCTGTTGTATCCCACTTTCTAATTGGTTTTGCAATTAAGTTATAATATCTTGTAGCAACAGACAGACGTAAATGCAAAATTAAGGCATCTGAAATTGTTATGGCTCTCAGCAGTCTGGAGAGTTAGTTTGTGATGGGAAAAATCTTATTCAAATTCTGTTATCTTCAGCAGTAGCAAGGGGACTGCAAAATGTTAAGCAAATTGCTCCATCTTAAATAAAAATCCAAATAGTGTTTCGAACCCTTCTTTATGCACCATAGGAAAATTAAGTAGTTCATTGGGGTGGAAATAATCAATGTTCATGTTACTGTTCTCAGTTTCAGCTCAGGCCCCCAACTCTGCCATCACAGCTCAGACTGGTGTAGGAGTGGCCTCCACTGTGCATCTCAATCCCATGCAGCTGATGACTGTAGATGCATCTCATGCCCGCCACATCCAGGGGATCCAGCCAGCACCTATCAGTGCACAGGGGATCCAGCCAGCGCCTATCAGTGCACAGGGGATCCAGCCAGCACCAATTGGAACACAGGGACTCCATTCAGCTGCACCAATTGGCACACAGGGACTCCAGCCTGCACCAATCAATGCTCAGCAGCCACAAACAGAAACAAAGACTTCAGGTAACTTCAGCCAACTAGGTCCATGCTATATATGGGCTCAGTTCAAGGGAACAACGTAGCCTTGAATTCATCTCCAGCTTCTTGATCAACTGAAGTATCTTAGCTAGTCTAACTCTCTGGGAAGCCACACCCTGATGAGAAATAGTATTTATATAGTACAAACCTTTATAAAGTTACAATGGTAATACAATAGCAGACATTAAATACACTAATATGCACTCTCTCAGTAGATTTGTTTTTTTTCCATTATTTATGAGTTAAAACTACATGATCAGGTTGCAAGTAGATTTTAGTGATTTGGTTTTTTAAGTTAGTGTTGGTCTGATGATGTTATGACTAAAGCCCTGGAAGTGCCACTGCAGCTGAAGAACTTCACAAACCTTCTCTGCATGTGGATGATTCTTCTCAAGAATGGCTAGCTCTTCTCACAGGTAGGATATGTTGCCTATAAATTGCCCAAGACATGAAACCCATTACAGTCACACTTTGAAAAGTGACTGCAAAATACCTTCACCAGCTGGACCTCTGCAGGAAAATCCCTCGTGTGAGGAAAAGCATCAGTCCAGTTATCCTGAAGACTTTCTGAGGAAAAGGCATCTAGCATCTCAGAGACCACTCTAGCCCCTTCCAGAGCTGGCTGGCAAGCAAATATTGTCCAGTATCTACTTCTCACCTGTCTAAATGTCCTGAATCAATGGTGAGCTGAGATGGCCAAACACACCTGGCAGAAGGTTAGGACACAGGACTATGAGACAGTGCCTTATTTACAAGTAATAAGCATTGCCAAAGACATGCAATTCTTATGCACATACTGATACATTCTTCCCTGGGAAGCTCTGCCCCTTCCATTTCTCTTGGAATGCTAGTCTTACCTAGCAACAGTTGTTAGGCAGGTGATGCCTTCCATCTCCCCTAGAGAAGGTTGTTATTAAATTGCTTTTTACAGCACTACACTTCAAAACTAGGAGAGAGCTTGGGGAGCAAGTATACGAATACCTACTTTCCCATCAAGTGTTTCTTTTAATAACTGCTGCTTTTCCCATCTTCTCTTTGTTCTGTTCTGTGTCTCTCTCCTTTTCTTTCATGTCCCTTTTGTCCTTTCCAGCAGTGGTCTTGGCAGATGGCGCCACCATTGTAGCCAATCCTATTAGCAACACATTCAATGCAGCTCCAGCAGCGACCACAGTGGTACAAACTCACAGCCAGAGTGCCAGCGCCAGTGCACCAGCCCAGGGCTCATCCCCACGCCCAAGCATCCTCCGGAAGAAACCAGCTGCAGATGGGTGAGTAGGACTTGACTTGGCATTTAATTGCTCTTCTGCTCAGGCTAGTCCAGGGGTGCCCAACCTACAGGCCATACATGGCCCACAGGAGCATTTCATAAGACTCGCATCCTGCTTCAATGCAATATACTAATGCCCGATTCATTAGCATTTTGTCGTCATGATCACATCTTTTTAGTTTACACAGTGTGTAAATAGACAGTCCTGTACATAGAAACAACCCATCTAAACACACATGAAACAAGCTGAACTTAAAATATAAATCAATACAGGTGACTTTAAATTTTATTAAAATATGTAGAATCTGTTTGGCCCGCACACCGTTGTGCTTAGGATGATGGGGCCCTCCTGTGTAATAAGGTTGGGCACCAGTCGTCATCTAGTCCAAGTAGAAGAAATGTGTGCTTCAGTGAGGGTGGAAAATTTAACCAGTGCAGGATGCAAGTAAGATGCCCATCTCTATGAAAGACACACTTCATCCAGGTTGCATTTTTGTCCATCCTGTTTTAGAGCAGATGATTGAGTCATATCCTGTTGTCACTAATGGGATGTATAGGAGAATTTGACTCCAGTTCTTAAATATGACCTGCAAGGGGAAACCAAATAGTTTGAGCCACTTCCTTTTTGCTTCATGGTCTTTTTAATTAAAATAAATAAATAAATAATCAGGTTTTGTCTGCCCTGTTTTTCCTGGAACACTTTATGGACGACTGGCGAAGGAGTAAGATTATAACACAGAAATGACAAGTGAACCTGATTAGCAAAGAGAGGAACATAGCTTTAACTTAGACTGTTTAAAACTCCTGCTTAATTCAAATGCTTGAATAAATAGGGGAAGAACTCTTAGATTCAGTAACTCATTCCTGCCAATTTAAGGGCTAAAAAGGTTTGCCTTCAACTTTTGAGACTTCCAATGAGTCCTCCAAGACTAGACTTGACATACTTGGTATTTAAGGTCAAATGCAAAGTAATGCACATTGGAAAACGTAATCCTAACTATAAATATAAAATGATGGGGTTTAGATTAGCTGTTAACCCTCAAGAAAGAGATCTTGGAGTCATTGTGGATATTTCTCTGAAAACATCCACTCAATGTGCAGCGGCAGTCAAAAAACCTAACAGAATGTTGGGAATTATTAGGAAAGGGATAGATAATAAGACAGAAAAATATCATATTATCTCTATTTAAATCCATGGTACGCCCACACCTTGAATACTGCATGCAGATTGAGTCCACAAGTTGACTGTGCGCTGTGGAACTCCTTGCCTGAGGAGTCATCCCTATCATATCCCCCCTTAGTCTCCTCTTTTCCTTGCCTGAGGAGTCACCCCATCTTAAAAAAGATGTATTGGAATTGGAATAGGTACAGGAAAGGACAATAAAATTTATTAAGGATATGGAACAGCTTCCATATGAGGAGAGAGTATTAACACAGTAACTCCTTGCTTAACGTTGTAGTTATGTTCCTGAAAAATGTGACTTTAAGCGAAATGATGTTAAGCGAATCCAATTTCCCCATAATAATTAATATAAATAGGAGGGGTTAGGTTCCAGGGAATTTTTTTTCACCAGTCAAAAGACTGTGTGTGTCTGTGTGTGTAAAATATATATAAAACACAAACACACACACACACACACACAGTCAGTATCAGTTTTAAACAGTTTAATACTGTACACAGCAATGATTGTGAAGCTTGGTTGAGATGGAGAAGTCAGAGGGTGGGATATTTCCCAGGGAATGCCTTACTGCTAATTGATGAACAAGCACTTGTCTGAGCCCTCAAGGGTTAACACATTGTTAATGTAGCCTCATACTCTACAAGGCAGCACAAATCGAGGGAGGAGAGACAGCACGGCAGACAGAAAGAGACACCCTGTGTGTGTGTGTGTGTGTGAGAGAGAGAGAGAGAGAGAGAGAGAGATGCGCATTGCCCCTTTAAGTATCCTGACCCCACTCTAAGTACATTGCCTTTTTAAGTAGATCAGCAAGTTGAGGCAGAAGCTGCTGCTAGCAAGCTCCCTCCATCCTGAGCCCTGTCGT
This sequence comes from Mauremys mutica, assembly GCF_020497125.1. Classification (NCBI taxonomy): domain Eukaryota; kingdom Metazoa; phylum Chordata; order Testudines; family Geoemydidae; genus Mauremys; species Mauremys mutica. The sequence continues at coordinate 57,712,849 of NC_059080.1, read as the reverse complement.
GTCCTTCCCTCCTTCCCCCCCACCCCACTTTGTGGAGATGGGATAAGTCGGGGGGGGGACAACACACCCTGATATTAGCCCCCCTTCCCTCCCTCCTTCCACCACCACCACACACAGAAGAAGCAGGAGGCTCCTGGGAGCAGCTCCAAGGCAGAGGGCAGGAGCAGCACATGGCAGTGTGGGGAGGGACTGCTGGCAATTGATAGCCTGCTGGGCGGCTGCTGCACATGGAACTTTGGGAAGCGGGGAGCTGATAGGGGGCTGCCAGTCGACCCCGGTTCCAAGCCCCCACCAGCTAGCTCCAACAGGCTGCTCTTTCTGCAAGCAGTGGACAAAGCAGGCAGCTGCCAAACAACGTTATAAGGGAGCATTGTGCAACTTTAAATTAGTATGTTCTCTAATTGATCAGCAATGTAACAACGAAACAATGTTTACTGTTAAAGAGACGACTAAGGGGGGATATGATAGAGGTCTATAAAATCACGACTGGTGTGGAGAAAGTAAATAAGGAAGTGTTATTTACTCCTTCTCATAACACAAAAACTAGGGGTCACCAAATGAAATTAATAGGCAGCAGGTTTAAAACAAACAAAAAGTACAGTAGAACCTCAAAGTTACAAACACCTTGGGAATGGAGGTTGTTCGTAACTCTGAAATGTTCATAACTGAAGAAAACATTATGGTGGTTCTTTCCAAAATTTACAACTGAACATTGACATAATACAGTTTTGAAACTTTACTATACGAAGAAAAATGGTGCTTTCCCTTTATTTTGTAGTAGTTTACGTTTAACATAGTACTGTACCGTAATGGCTTTTTTCGTGGTGGGGATGGCTCTGCTGCTGCCTTATTGCATATTTCTGGTTCCAAATGAGGTGTGTAGTTGACTGGTCAGTTTGTAACTCTTAGGATAGGTCCATCAATGTTTATTAGCGAGGATGGGCAGGGATGCAAAACCAGGCTCTTGAAGTGTCCCTAGCCTCTGTTTGCCAGAAGCTGGGAATCGGCAATAGGGGATGGATCACTTGATGATTACCTGTTCTGTTCATTCCCTCTGAAGCATCTGGCATTGGCCACTGTTGGAAGACAGGATACTGGGCTAGGTGGACCATTGCTCTGACCTACTATGGCCGTTCTTATGTTTTTTATAAAACAGAGAAACTTCACACTTTTTAAAAATATAAATCATAAACAAAAAAAGGGGGACAGTAGCCCAATTTTCTCTTTTTATGTAGGTCACATTTAAAGGTCTATTGCTTCCTAGAATGGTCTGGGTTGTGTTGTTGTTTTTTTTTTTTGTGGGGATTGGATAGTCTCAATTAAACCTTATGGGAATATTCAAGTATTTGATAGTGATAGACTCTTGTGTTTGCCAGACTCACTAGCTGACCAATATAGCATTATGCTGCCCTGTGATAAACGCACATTCAGCCTGCAGGATTCTGCTTCGTAAGCTCATAGCTGAGAGCCATGTTAGGTTGTGGTGGTTTGCTGAGCCTTGGGACGTAATGGACGAATGGCTGGCACCACCCAGTGCTGGTAGATTGCCCATTCTCCACAGTTAGAGGCTGGTGGCCTCAGCACAACCATGGGTGGGCAAGATGAAAGTAAAATGGGTAAGGATCCTTGGCGCTCTGTGGAGAAGTCCTCAAAATGGGTGAGAGGAGACTGATAGCTTGGACTTACCCTTTTGGGGAAATAAAATATGAAGCCTTGTTTGAAGAAATACTAGAAGCGAATCCTATTCATGTATCTGATCATAAGTTTACTAATCCATCACCACCTTAGGAGTGCAATGCAACTAGCACAGGAAGACAAAACCTATTCCACTTGCGGCAGCAAGAGACACAGTCTTTCTTCCGCCTTCGTTGGCGTTCAGGTTTCTAAGGGCAACGTACCTGAGCGGCAGCAGTTTCAAGCTTATCTATGTCTTCCAGACTGGCAGTCCGGAAAAGTCTGATTCCCCCTCAGCCTTCTGAAGTAGCTAGCACCCGCGTGGAGAGCTCTGTGCGAAGCACATCTGGATCACCCAGACCTGCTGGGTAAGGATTTCAAACAGCAAACTCTGCATGACAGCACCTCCTGTATAATGGATCAAAGCCAATGGAATTTAGTTTAAGGAGAGAAGGGTGTGTAAAAGATGTGTAAACATGACACAATTTCATTGTGAAGTAAAATAGAAATGTAAAGGAATGACTGTATTACACCAGAGTTGTATTTTTAACTGATGTAATTGTTCTGGTGCTTGCACAAGATCCCAATCCCTTAAAATATCTCATTATCAGATCAATATCTTATTGCATTTACCCTTTTAGAACACGGCGAGTTAATTATTTTAACATGGATTGCTTCATCAAATGTTTATTTAAAAGGAAGGGCTTCATAATATTTCTGTTTGGGTTTGATGAATAGAAAACTCATTCTTCACAGTTATTAAAGTGTTTTCTATTTGGCTAGCCAATTAAGTATCTGTTAGCTCCCTGCTGAAGGTTGTTGACTAGTGTTGGTATCATTATGCTTATAAAAGACAGGTTCAGCAATCACCATTGATAATGCACAAAGGAAAAAAATCCTGGCATTCTGTCTAAAAGTAAAGCAAAGGTCATAGAGCTCGTAGTTCACGCCGCTTGGAAATGAATGCTGCATAGAGTTCAGCTAGAACCGCCTTGCCAATTACATGATCCAGATCCGAGAAGAACGTGTGTCATTACCTCTTTCTATCACCTCCCCTGCCGTAGATTTATCTTCTTTAATTTGGACCTAGTCATGAGATTGCTAAATATATGTATCAATGGCTATTAGCCAGGATGGGCAGGGGATGGTGTCCATAGCCTGTTTGCCAGAAGCTGGGAATGGGTAACAGGATGGATCACTTGATGATTACCTGTTCTGTTCATTCCCTTTGGGACCTGGCTTTGGCCACTGTCAGAAGACAGGCTATTGGGCTATATAGACTTTTGGTCTGACCCATTCTTATGTTCTTATGTTATGGGAAGGAGAATGATACTAAAACCTATCTTCTAAGAAAGCGCTCTTGGTGAAACAGCACAAGAAATCAATCTCCTGATCACTTGTGAGATCAGTGTAAACGACCTGGATGTCACTGAGGGCATGTCTACCCTTACCTCGGGAGCAATCCATCCAGCATGGGTCAATTTATCGCGTCTAGTGAAGACATGATAAATCGCCTGCTGAGCACTTTCCTGTCGACTCCAGTACTCCACTGGAGTGAAAGGCCTTTCACTCCAGTGGAGTACTGGAGTCGACAGGAAAGTCGACTGGAGTCGACGGGGGAGCGTCAGCAGTCGACTTACCTCAGTGAAGACACTGCGGTAAGTAGATCTAAGTAGGTCGACTTCAGCTACATTATTCTGAGTTAGGGATGAACATTTTGAAGTAAACATTCCACAAAGTGTTCCACGTTGCTGAGGTGTACATCATGGACTGGGGCAGAAAAAATGGGTCTGAAGGAGCTACCTCCAAAGCTCAGTTCATTAACTTTACAGACTTTGTCTGCCGTAGAAAGTCATGGCAGCAGCACTTAAGATGTTGAGTGGATTAAACTAACACTAGTTTTTATGTTTTAGTGCCAAGCCTAAACCGGAAATCCATGTCTCTATGGCTACTCCAGTCACTGTGTCTATGGAGGCAGTGTCCAATCAAACCAGCGAGCAGCCCACCATTGCAGTCCCACCTACCTCTCAGCAGCCTCCATCTGCCATTCCAACAATTATTGCAGCAGCTAGTCCACCTTCTCAGCCGACAGCACCTCTGTCAACCATTCCAGGAGCAGTTCCAGCTGCTCCAGCCACTTCTACCACAATTATAGCTGCTCCTCCACCTCCATCAACTATGAGTGGGGCCTTCTCCACAGTATTGGGACCCCCAGCACCAGAGATAAAAATCAAAGAGGAAGTGGAACCTATGGACATAATGCGACCAGTCTCAGGTAGGCTTCTGATTAAAGTAACTGCAGTCACTCTTTCTTTGGGGAGTGATGGTAAGGGCCTCACCAAAGCCAACTTGAAACTCCCTTGGATAGTGGTACAGCATGCCAATCATAGGGTTGCTATCAGAGTAATTTTAAATAATTTCTAAAGATTCTCTTGTTCTTGTTTTATTTCAATGTAAGTCCAGAGTCTACAAACTTGTTTGAATCTTGTTTTCAGTGACATGAATGGGCATGAAGTTCTGATGGGCTGATGTTCCAGTGATAACTGGAATGGAAAATGAGGGTCCTGTTGATTCCTAAGCAAGGGTTTGAGATCAGTTTTAGTCATAGCAGGGGAGGGCATTATAATGCCAGTGACTATGAACTGTCCATCTTAAATGTAAGAGTTTGCAGAGTGGCCAGTGAACCCTTTCCATTTAAAAATTAAGCCTAGTTCTTTGGATTTTCTTGTACAATTGTTTGGATACCCCATATGCCTGGGGAGGAGGCGAGACTGAGGTAACAGCAGAGCGGTAAAATCCTACTTTAGTCATTCAAAACTGATATAAAAACCCTTAAGCATAGATTTCCTCCTTCTCCATACAAACAACGTTTAAGTTCCTTTTCCTTGGACAGCTAGTACGTTCTGTTCTATCACCCCTTCTTTCCCCCAGTAAAATGAAATTATTTTCAGGATAGATATCACTGGGACAGCACTTAGACAGTATTAGCTTTTCACTTTCACACTAGCTGACGTAAAGTTGCTCTCTCTTCGTAGCTGTCAGGCTCTTAAACATTTCTCTTTCTGTTTCTATTTTAGCAGTTCCTCCGTTGACTACAAATACCATGTCTCCATCTCTTGCATTGCTGGCCAACAACCTTTCCATGCCCCCGAACGACTTGCCACCTGGTGCCTCACCAAGGAAAAAGCCCCGGAAGCAGCAGCATGTAATCTCCACAGAAGAAGGAGACATGATGGAAACTAATAGCACTGATGATGAGAAATCCACTGCTAAAAGTCTGCTGGTGAAAGCAGAGAAGCGCAAGTCACCTCCAAAAGAGTATATAGGTAATGGCATCTCTGATGGTAACTGCTTTCTCTGCTCAAATATCTGCTCTTCTCTTTTCCTCCAAATTAGCGTCCTTTGTTCCCTGCCTCTACAATAATGAGACTTCCGTTAAACGAGAAACCCGAGTTACGAATTAATAGTTAGCCCTTCCATTGTGCTTTTCAAAACATCTGTTTCTCACAAGCTCCATCTCAGTTTCACCATCTGTAAAATGTTAAGTGACTCATTCAGTCCCAGAGAGGGAGTTGGCACCTGAGCTGCTTCCTGGTCTTCTGCTTAAATCACTGGATCATGCCAGTCTCTTCTAGTTGAAACTGCTTGTTTCTCTTGGCTCTTAGATGAAGAAGGTGTCAGGTATGTTCCTGTGCGTCCAAGACCCCCTATCACACTGCTCCGTCACTACCGCAACCCCTGGAAAGCTGCTTATCACCACTTTCAGAGATACAGTGATGTCAGAGTGAAAGGTCAGTTTATTTTTTACAGGATTTCCTATTGCCCATACGTAATGCTGGGAACAGTTGCCTTATGAGTAGTTGTAGTCATATAGACAAAGGAGTTAAATAACTGGAGTGTGGCAAATAGAACATGTTTCCTGTTCAGGTATGTTCATCATGTGAGCTAAAGGAAAACTTCTACTAGCTAGCAATGATGCTATCTCGTTAGACCTCCTGACAATAGAGGGAGACAGTCGCACTTAAACAGGCCTGACCTTCCACCCACCAGAGGGAAGTAATACACTCCAAAAGTAGCCAGCATATTATACTTCTGGGGGAGTTTTGCACCACTGCGCGTGCACAGAATTTATGTCCCCACAGATTTCTTTGCTTCCCGGAAGAAAATGACTTTCTGACGGGGAAGCAAAGGGAATCCACAAGAGCGGTCATGTGACCATACCCAGCTGGCAGAGAGGTAAATCACTATGGGACAGGGGGAAGGACTGGGGAAGACCCAGCTGGTGGCTCCTACCCTGCGCCTGGCTCAGCTGCTAGTCCCAGCTGGGCTGCGGAGGACGGGACTTCCTCTTTCCTTGCATGGCATCTGGGGCCCTGTCAGACCCACCCCCAGATTTCTCCCCTGGCTCTAGGAAGCTCTGCAAACTCTCCTCCCCCCCCGCTTCCTGCACCCATCGCACCTCAGCTCAAAGGAGAGGGATCACTGTACAAGGAGCTGCACCCCCATCCGCCCAACCCCCATGCATCCAGACCCTCCCACTGAGCCTAACACACACACACCCTGCACCCAGAATCTCCCCAACAAGCCCCACTCCCCCTGCACCTGGACCACCCTGACGAGCCACCTGCATCCAGATCCCCACCAAGCGCCAACTAGCTGCACCTGGATCCCCACCCCATTGAGTCCCCCACATTCACACCCCCTGCTGCTGAGCCCCAACCACCTTCACCTGGACTCTCCTGCAGAGTCCTATTACCGTTGCACCCAGAACCCCCGAACAAGCCCCTGTGCATGTAGATCTCCCCACGCCCAGATCCCCCACTGAGATGCCTGCACCCAGATGGCAGGCTGAGGAAGCAGCGCAGTCTGGGCAGGTACCCAGAGCAGCTGCCTGCCCTGAGTACTGCTTTTACACAACTGGCTCCTGCCCTGAAGGGAAAACAGCCGTCCCGCAGCCTCAGAATTACATGACTCTGCCCCTTCCCCGCTCCAGCCCCTGCCTTCAGCCGCCCCCTCTCCCCAGCACTGAGGGAGTTGAACCAGAGGAGGAGCAGGGCTGGGTTGCCCTGTGTTCTCCTCCGCAGGACCAGCCCCCACACTATGTCTATAGTGGGAGCACTAACCCTTATTGTTGCCCAGTCACCCCTCCTCCCCACCCCAGTTCTGCTGCCCCTACTTCCACATATGTGTGAAATCTTCAGATATCTGGTACATGAGTGGATATTGCTGTCCTGACCAACTGACCTGTTTTAGGTTCTTACTGGAGCATGTGGAGGGGAAAAAAAAATCTTAACAGTATCATAACTGTCCTTTGTTCCTATGTTAGACACATCAGATTTGTGTTCTTTGGTTTTAGAAGAGAAGAAGGCTATGCTGCAGGAGATTGCCAATCAGAAAGGAGTATCCTGCCGTGCGCAAGGTTGGAAAGTCCATCTCTGCGCAGCACAGTTACTGCAGTTGGTAAGTGAATGGGGCTTACCAGTTGAGCTTCCTACAACATGGGGAAAGTAGGAGTACTCCTAGATGAGCATTAGCTGTTTTGTAAGCATCATGAATTAGAAAAACACATCAGACACTGGAGTATCTCAGACTGTTTGGTCTGTACGGAGTTGGCCATATGCTCTCCAGTTGTAGGAATATGTTGCGTGTGCTTCAGAAACTGCAGAGTGGTGGAGGTTTGAATCCAGACATAAAAGCTGATTCATTCTGTTCAGATGCTCAAAACTGGCAACTCCCTCCCTCTGATGCACAGGTCTGAAGATGTCTATTTGGGATGGTACTGCTGATAGGAGGAGGCAGCACTGCTCCACGTTCTTGGATGTTTCTCTTGTGGGTTGGGGGTGAGGTAGGTGCTCTGCATTCTAGCATCAAACTCCCCCAAACCTCTGCATTCCCAGAATAGAATTGAGGAAAGAAGGGAAGCAGTTCTGCATTTCAGAAGGATCGGGGCTGCTCTGGATTCAGATGTGGGGATGCAATTTATACTCTGAATTCTTCAAAGCATCTGTTTCAGGGGCAAGGGTCAGAGAGCACTCGTGAGGATCCATGCTCGTTCAGAAGTGGAGCAATCCTTTTATAGGATGTTAGTATGAAGAATAACACTACATCAAAGGCTCCATCTCATGAATAAGCAACATGAATAGCTGAGGGAGGAGCAGAATAGCCTCACTTGTTTGTGTATAATTTTCTTAATATAGAGGAACGTTGTGCATTCCAGTGATGGGCATTCTCACTAAGGTCTCATGTCTTCTAGACTAACCTGGAGCATGACGTGTATGAGCGCCTCACCTCCCTGCAGGAAGGGATAATCCCCAAGAAAAAGGCAGCAACTGATGATGACTTACATCGAATAAATGAACTGATACAGGTAAAAGTTGATGGCTCAGTATATCTACTTTACCCTTAATTACAAACTCATTCTATTGCTGGCTATGGTGCAGTTAGTAAGAACTATCAAGGGGGAAAAAATGCTAGTGTATTTCAAGAGTGATTATTCAAAGGTGACTTACAGACTTGGAAATGACAGAGAGAGTTCTGCTCTTAATGACAGGTGTGTGTGTATTTCAGGGGAATATGCAGAGGTGTAAACTTGTGATGGATCAGATCAGTGAGGCCCGAGACTCCATGCTGAAAGTCTTGGATCACAAGGAGCGTGTTCTGAAGCTCTTAAACAAGAATGGAACTGTCAAGAAAGTGTCCAAATTAAAGCGAAAGGAGAAGGTCTAGAGCCAGAAGAATAAGGACTCTGGAAATGGAGAACGTGTACAGAATGGAGTTGTTCAGTATTTTTTTTTTTTTTTTTTTTTTTTTTTTGGGTTTATTTTGAAGTAGAGCATCTGACTAAAAAGGATGAGTTCCAGAGAACACAGATGGATGTGTGGAGCCCATTGACCTGGAGGGATTGGCCTGGATCTGTCAAAATGAACAAAGATTTTTCTCTCAGGTTCATCCCTTTTAAACTCTTTGAAGTCACATTTGTTTAACCCTCCTGACGTGTCAGTGCCTACTAACTGGTACTCGTAATGCAGTGTGTGATGGACAGTCCCCTTTTCATTTTAGAGTTTAGAGGTAACTTACAGGTTTGTCCATGGATTCCTGCAGGAGACCTCAAGATTTTGATCTGAAAGTATTGGCTCAAACTGCCAGGAGCTTTTCAAACCATTGAAAATGACACCACTTCCAGTTACCTATTCTTCTCCCTCTCCCCCATTCCATTTTTCTGACTTTCCAGTGTCTAGCCTTCTTAAACCAGTGCCATTGCACTAGATCTGCCACATTTAGAATCTCCTGGTTCTGAAGTCCTAGCTGTCCATTTTTTTTTTAAAGAACCATTTCAAAGTGATTTTGTAGTATCTGTTATGTGTGTCCATGTTGGTGCTCTCAGATACTTGTTTTGAAGTACTTCTCTTCCAACACAGTACTACTTGTAGCTGGTGTGATGCTGTTAATTGTATGTACCACTTACATCCTGAAAACTTTAATAAAGGCCTTGGAGACTTTTGTACCTGAGCTGTTTGTATATTTTTATGCTATAGAAAATAGACAGCCCATAAGCTCTAAAAGAAACTCATCCCCTGAAAGCCATTGCAGAAATGAGGAGCTGGATTTTGGAAAAAAAAGTCTACCTCTTCTGCTGCTGTCAGGAAAGAGAGTTCAATTGGGTTTCAGCCTATCTAGGTGCAAGTGTGGTTTTCAGTTTGATCCTTAGTTTCCATAAGGATTGCCAAATTAGTCCACTGATGAAGACTTACTAATTCCAATTAACTATGCACAGTACACACAAACTTTCATGACACCCTTGCTTTAGGAAGTAATTTAGTTTTCATTTTGAGTTCTAATCTTCAGGTGGCTAATGGTCACTGGAAACTCAATGTACTTTTCTGACCATCTGAAATTATCCAAAAAAGCTGCTATTTGATAGCATAAAGAAATTGGAAGCACTGAATATGAATAAAACTCATAACAAGGTGAGCTTGCTGCTTCTTTCATATACACCATATTTCAGATCCATCTGCCAAGATAACAGTCTCATTCCGATTTGACTCTAGTTTTATTTAAAAAGAAATATACATCTCCATAATGCATTTCTGATAATGTTGCAGTAATTTTAGCTAATATGGAACAACTTAAATTGTGGTGTGGGAACTTAACTTTTGGGAGGAGTGGGGGGGAGAGAGTGAAAATGTCAGTAAAATACCATTGAAAAACTTTTAAAATACGTACTTACAGGCTTGTAAAAATTTAATTCTGCAAAGAAATAAAGGAACTAATTTTTCATACTACAAAATGTGGAAGGCAAGCTGTGGGATCAAATCACTTTCACTTATCAGTTTTGTTGCTTGTGGTTCAGGAAAGGGCTATCTTGAATGTTGGGAAATGCACATAATGTCGTCAAAACACTGTTTGGCATAAAGTAATATAGACTCCATGAAGAATGAATCTGCTCAGCTGAGCCTAGGTTTTACAGGTTAGAAATATTCAATTTTATCTGCCACAGGAGCAAGCTTAAATTCCCCTTTCAGGCTGATAACTGCCAGCCTTCAACAGAAAATGGCTTTCTGAACAAATCATTTGTCATGATCAGAAATGGTTTTTACCTGAACATTATGTATGGCTTTATAGGTCTTGCTCTTAGATGCTTTGCTGTTTTATTCCAAAAAGCTATTCTTAATGTAATCCTTTCAACTAGGACATTCTCATCTAAGCCTAAATAGTTGTTGTAATAATTGGGATTGATACTATACATCTATTTATATACAAGACCTTCATTTTTTTGGATGGAAGGCTGAAATTCCTTAATGAAATTCCTGAAATGAAATGCAACTTCAGAGTCAGTTTACTGCTGAGGAAACTAGTTTTTAGGCAGTAACTAGTTGCAGATAAGGGCTATTTGTGCTCAATGATTTTTAAAAAGAGTTCTGAAATTTTGTTTGCCTGTAACTTGACAAATCTCTCTCTAATTTCTCTGCATCAATCTTGGGCCAGACATTCAGCTACTGCAAAATGGTGGCACTCCATTGTCTTCAACAGAGCTATGCCAATTTACACCAGCCACTGATTTGCACACTTGTTGGAGGATGCATCGAACTGAGCTCTTCGAATTTGGGCATGTGGGATGCTGTACTGGGGATAAAGCCTTGGCTCAGACCATTTTTTGTTGTTGCTTGAAACAGCAGCAGTCCTCACAGCATTTTGCTGCCTCTTTGCATACATTACCCCTTAGGGTAACCTGAAGAAATGTAAGTATATTTTTAACATTTTGGGCAATGTCTGGAGTGCTGGAAAGTGTAATACAGTGCTGGCAGAACCAGTAATTCTTGTAAGATTTCTCTACACAGCTTTGTCAATTCATCTTGCCTGACTTGTAGCTCCTGTAGCTTGAGACCTTCACTCTCCTTCAGAGGAAATACTAGTAACTCTTTATAGGCAGCTAACAAATTACTGTGAAACCAACAGCCCCATTTCTCCTTCAAACGCTGGAGAGTTCCTAAATTAAGTATGGTTTTGGGTGTGTTTCAGTGTTTCTATTTTTTAATTCCAAAATGCTTCTGGATTGAATATTGTCAAACTCCCTGGGGTGAAAGGGCAAAGCCATGCATTCTTTATTTCTACCATACCGTTCCAAATCTTCTATACCCTACACTGATTCTTCACAACATTGCTGTGAGGTGAAAGAATGCAGAGATTAAAAGATTTTTTCCCATCACCACCAACTAGAACTACGATTTAGTTTTTGGCTTGCCATTTTATGCTCCCATCTCTCCGGTAGCAATACCTAGGGTTTGCCACCACTATACTTCATAGGAAGTGCCTTATATTCAAAGTACTCCAGCTTTCATGCCTTACAGCCTCTACCTGTAAGTGTGATGCACCCCACTTATCAACATCTAACCACACACTTCCCACATTAACCAGTCTTCAAAGGTGAGCGGGTTAGTCAGTGTATTAGTGTAACTGTGCTATTAAGCTCCTATTTTTATTCAGAGTCCTATATAAATTGATGTTTTGAGTAGGGCTGTCAAGCTATTAAAAAAAATTGCAATTAATCGTGCAGTTAAACAATAATTACCATTTATTTAAATATTTTTTGATGTTTTCTACATTTTCAGATATTGATTTCAATTACAACACAGAATACAAAGTGTACACTGCTTTATTTATTTTTATTACAAATATTTGCACTGTAAAAAACAAAAGAAATAGTATTTTTCAGTTCACCTAATGTACTGTAGTGCAATCTCTTTATCATGAAAGTTGAACTTACGAACGTAGAATTATGTACAGAAAAAAACTGCATTCAAAAATAACAGTGTAAAACTTTAGAGCCTACAAGCCCAATCAGTCCTACTTGTTCGGCTTAAGAGAAACAATTTTTGTTTACATTTACAGGAGATAATGCTGCCTACTTCTTGTTTACAATGTCACCAGAAAGTGAGAACAGGCATTTGCATGGCACTGTTGTTGTTGGCATTGCAAGATATTTACATTTTGCCAGATGCGTTAAAAGATTCATATGCCTCTTCATGCTTTGGCCATCGTTCCAGAGGACATGCTTCCATGCTGATGATGCTTGTTAAAAAAAAAATGCATTAATTAAATTTGTAACTGAACTCCTTGGGAGAGAATTGTATGTCTCCTGTTCTGTTTTATCCGCATTCTGCATATATTTCATATTATAGCAGTCTCAGATGATGACCCAGCACATGGTGTTCGTTTTAAGAACACTTTCACTTCAAATTTGACAAAATGCAAAGAAGGCAGCAATGTGAAATTTCTATTGACAGCTAGAGCACTCAACCCAAGGTTTAAGAATCTGAAGTGCCTTCCAAAATCTGATCAGGACGAGGTGTGGAGCATGCTTTCAGACGTCTTTAAAAGAACAACACTCTGATGCAGAAACTACAGAATCCAAGCTACCAAAAAAGAAAACCAACTGTCTGCTGGTGGCATCTGACTCAGATGATGAAAATGAACATGCATTGGTCTGCTCTGCGTTGGATCGTTAACAAGCAGAACCCATCATCAGCATGGACACGTATCCTCTGGAACGGTGGTTGAAGCATTAAGGGACATATGAATCTTTAGCACATCTGGCATCTAAATAGCTTGTAATAAAAAATAATATAAAGTGAGCACTGTACACTTTGTATTCAGTGCTGTAATTGAAATAGATTCATTTGAAAATGTAGAAAAACACCCAAAAATATTTAATAAATTTCAATTGGTATTCTGTTGTTTAACAGTGTGATTAATCATGATTAATTTTTGTAATCACGATTTTTTGAGTTAACTGCAATTAATTGACAGCCCTACTTTTGAGTTTTCTTAATGAAACAGCTAAGTGGAATTGGAAGAGGTTCAGAAAAGGGCAACAAAAATGATAAAGGGTATGGAATGGCTTCCGTATGAGGAGTGATTAATAAGACGGACTTTTCAGCTTGGAAAAGAAATGACTAGGGGATATGATAGAGGTCTATAAAATCATGACTGGTGTTGAGAAAGTAAATAAGGAAGTGTTATTTACTCCTTTTCATAACACACGAACTAGGGATCACCAAATGAAATTAATAGGCAGCAGGTTTAAAACAAAAGAAGTTTTTTTTTCCACACAACACACACTCAACCTATGGAACTCCTTGCTAGAGGATGTTGTGAAGGCCAAGACTATAACAGGGTTCAAAAAAGCACTAGATAAATTCATGGAGGATAGGTCCGTCAGTGGCTATTAGCCAGGATGGCCAGGGATGGTATCCCTAGCCTCTGTTTGCCAGAAGTTAGGAATGGGCAACGGGATGGATCACTTGGGCCTGGTCTGCACTACGAGTTTGTCGAATTTAGCAGCATTAAATTGAATTAACCCTGCACCCATCCACACAATGAAGCCATTTACTTTGACATAAAGGGCTCTTAAAATCAATTGCTGTACTCCTCCCCGATGAGGGGATTAGTGCTGAAATCAATATCGCCGGTTCGAATTAGAGTTAGTGTGGACGCAATTCAATGGTATTGGCCTCTGGGAGCTATCCCACAGTGCACCATTGTGATTGCTCTGGACAGCACTTTCAACTCAGATGCACTGGCCAGGTGTACAGGAAAAGCCCTGCAAACTTTTGAATCTCATTTCCTGTTTGGCCAGTCGAGCTCTTCAGCACAGGTAACCATGCAGTCCAAGAATTGAAAAAGCTCCAGCATGGACCATATGGGAGGTACTGGATCTGATCACTGTATGGGGAGATGATTCCGTGCTATCAGAACTACATTACAAAAGATGAAATGCCAAAACATTTGAAAAAATCTCCAAGGGCATGATGGAGAGAGGCCATAACAAGGACTCAATACAGTGCCGCTTGAAAGTTAAGGAGCTCAGACGAGCATACCAAAAAACCAAAGAATTAAACGGATGCTCCAGGGCAGAGCCGCAGACATGCTGCTTCTATGCTGAGCTGCAGGTAATTCTGGGTGGGGGGGGGGGAGGACGCCACCACTACCCCACCCCAACTGTGGATTATGAGGAGGTGGTACTCCCAGCCATGCCTGAGGATTTTGTGGATGGGGAAGATGAGGAGGAGGAGGAGGATGACCTTGAGAGCACACAGCACACCGTTCTCCCCAACATCCAGGATCTTTTTCTCACCCTGACTGAAATACCCCCCCAAGGCAGTCCCCCGGACCATGAAGCCATAGAAGGGACCTCTGGTGCGTGTATCTTTGTATATATTATACATGGTTTAAAAGCAAGCATTTTTTAATGATTAATTTGCCCTGAGGACTTGTGATGCATTTGCGGCCAGTATAGCTACTGGAAAAGTCTGTTAACGTGTCTGGGGATGGAGCAGAAATCCTCCAGGGACATCTCCATGAAGCTCTCCTGGAGGTACTCTAAAAGCCTTTGCAGAAGGTTTCTGGGGAGGAGTAAAGCAATCATCTCAGAATGCGGGGGGGGGGGGTTACTTTGTTTTCTGCTGCTGCACGTTAACACGAAAACCACAGCACTCTATGGGCTTTGCTTGTTTGTATGGAAAAGGAGGGTGCTGCTTTTATGAAGGTTGCAGAAGCTGAAAGACTATGGCTTACCATGGCTACCTGCAAGACAAATTCTGTTGCCCCGACCTGCATCTGTGATCTCTAACACCAAAACCGTAGGCATTCAATATAAAAGATGCAAAATGCGACCTTGTACCGAAATCACATGTGCTATGTAATGTGAATCTAAATGTAAAATGTATCTTTTTAAATACGTGTCTTCCTTTTTTTCCCTCCCGCAGCTGCAAATTTTTCAAGCCTCCGTCCCAAACGCTATCTCAGATAAGGCGGCGGAAAAAACACACGCGTGATGAAATGTTCTCTGAGATCATGCAGTCGATCTGCAATGAAAGAGCTCATCTAAATGAGTGGAAGGACACAGTATCACAGTACAGGAAAACGGCCAATGAACGTGAGGACAGGAGGGAAGATCGAGATGAGAGGTGGCGGCAGGAAGATCAGAGGAGGCAGGATGCAATGCTGGGGCTACTGCAGGATCAAACGGACATGCTCCGGCATCTGGTGGAGCTTCAGGAACGGCAGCAGGATCACAGAGTGCCACTGCAGCCTCTGTTTAACCGCCCTCCCCTCTCCCCAAGTTCCATAACCTCCTCATCCAGACGCCCAAGAACGTGGGGGGTGAGAGGAGGAGTCTCCGGGGACCCAACCACTCCACCCCAGTGGACAGCCCAAGCAACAGAAGGCTGGGATTCAACAAGTTTTGAAGTGGCCTTTTCCTTCCCTCCTCCCATACCCCACCCAGGCTGCCTTGTCAGTTATCTCCCTATTTTTATAATCAATTAATAAAGTCATTATCGTTTAAAAACCATGTATTCTTTATTTCCTTTGCAAGCAAGCTGTGATCAAAGGGGGGAGGGTGGGTGGCTTACACGGAATGAGTCAACCAAGGGGGCAGGTTTTCATCAAGGAGAAAAACAGAACTGTCACACCATAGCCTGGCCAGTCATGAAACTGGTTTTCAATGCTTCTCTGATGCGCAACGCTTCCTGGTGTGCTCTTCTAATCACCCTGGTGTCTGGTTGCGCGTAATCAGTGGCCAGGAGATTTGCCTCAACCTCCTACCCTGCCATAAACGTCTCCCCCTTACTCTCACAAAGATTGTGGACCACAGCAAGAAGCAATAACAATGGGAATATTGGTTTCGCTGAGGTCTGAGCGAGTCAGTAAAGTGTGCCAGTGACCCTTTAAACATCCAAATGCACATTCTACCACCATTCTGCACTTGCTCAGCCTATAGTTGAACAGCTCCTGACTACTGTCCAGGCTGCCTGTGTATGGCTTCATGAGCCATGGCATTAAGGGGTAGGCTGGGTCCCTAAGGATAACAATAGGCATGTCAACATACCCAACAGTGATTTTCTGGTCTGGGAAGTAAATCCCTTGCTGCAGCCATTTAAACAGACTAGTGTTCCTGAAGACACGAGCATCACGAACCCTTCCTGGCCATCCCTCGTTGATGTTTTTGAAACGTCCCTTGTGATCCACCAGTGCTTGCAGCACCATTGAAAAGTACCCCTTGCAGTTTATGTACTGGCTGCCCTGGTGGTCCAGTTTCAAGATAGGGATATGGGTTCCATCTATTGCCCCACCACCATTAGGGAATCCCATTGCAGCAAAGCCATATACGACCTGCACATTTCCCAGAGTCACTACCTTTGGTAGCAGCAGACCCGTGATTGCTTTGGCTACTTGGATCACAGCAGCCCCCACAGTAGATTTGCCCACTCCAAATTGATTCCCGACTGACCAGTAGCTGTCTGGTGTTGCAAGCTTCCACCGGGCTATCGCCACTCGCTTCTCAACTGTGAGGGTTGCTCTCATCTTGGTATTCTGGCACTTCAGGGCAGGGGAAAGCAAGTCACAAAGTTCCATAAAAGTGCTCTTACACATGCGAAAGTTTTGCAGCCACTGGGAATTGTCCCACACCTGCAACACTATGCAGTCCCACCACTCTGTGCTTGTTTCCCAGGCCCAGAATCGGCATTCCACAGCATGAACTTGCCCCATTAATACCATGATCTCCAAAGTGCCGGGGGCCACACTTTGAGAGAATTCTGTGTCCATGTCCTCATCACTCTTCACCGTGCTGCCATCGCCGCCACCTCACCTGGTTTTTCAGGTTCTGGTTCTGCATAAACTGCATGATAATGTGCAAGGTGTTTACAATGTTCATTACTGCTGCATTGAGATGAGCGGGCTCCATGCTTGCCGTGGTATGGCGTCTGCATTGAAAAAAGGCGCGAAACGATTGTCTGCTATTGCCCTGGGGAGGGGTGACTGACAACATGGCTTACAGGGAATTCAAATCAACAAAGGGGGTGGCTTTGCATCAAGGAGAAACACAAACAACTGTCACACAGAATGGCCCCCTCAAGGATTGAACTCAAACCCTGGGTTTAGCAGGCCATTGATTTCACGGAGGGACAGAGACAGCAAATGAATACAGAACAAACTGGGTCTATTTCTTGTTTTGATCCACTCCATCTATCTTTTACATCTTAGGCTGGCAGCAGACAGTGCAGTACGATTGCTAGCCATCATCATCTCCTGGGTTCTCGGCAGAAGATGCTGCATTATGACTGCTAGCCATCGTCATCTCTTGGGTGCTTGCCTGGAGATGGTGCAGTATAACTGTTAGCCATCATCATCTCCTGGATGCTCAGCAGATGGGAATGACCTGGCTGAGTCACTCCCATATCTGCCCAGGTGCCCCGACTGACCTCACCGAGGTCGGCTAAAGCAGCACCCAGGAGTACAACAACAGCTACCAGTCAGAATGCACCATCTGTTGCCAAAAGGCAATGAGCTGCTGCTGTGTAGCAATGCAGTCCCACATCTGCCAGCACCCAGGTGACATATGGTGACGGTCAGCTGTGAGGGCTCCATGCTTGCCGTGGTATGGCGTATGCACAGGTAATCCAGGAAAAAAGGCACAAAACGATTGTCTGCCGTTGCTTTCACGGAGGGAGAGAGAGAGAGAGGGGAGCCTGATTACATGTACCCAGGACCACCCATGACAATGTTTTTTTTGCCCCATCAGGCATTGGGATCTCAACCCAGAATTCCAATGGGCGGGGGAGACTGCAGGAACTATGGGATAGCTACCCACAGTGCAACACTCCCGAAGTCAATGCTAGCCTTGGCACTATGGATGCACACTACCAAACTAATGTGGTTACTATGGACGCATGTACTAGACTTTACACAATCTGTTGCCAAAAATCGAATTCTGTAAAATTAGAGTAATGCCGTAGACATACCCTTGGTGATTAACTGTTCTGTTCATTCCCACCATTGGAAAACAGGATACTGGGCTAGATGGACCTTTAGTTTAACTCAGTATGGCCGTTCTTATGAACATAGGGTGCAGGCACAAAAGCAATTTAATTACTGAGGCAGCACTTCACAGGTGTAATAGAGGCCAACATAATTGTGTAGTGTAGCCAATGGGCATGCCCAAGTGGTAAGACCAGCTGGAATAAGGGAGCCCCCAAAGGGCTGCACAGTCACCAGTCGCTGCTGTGCCTCTGCCAGCTGCCACTGAGCAGGCACCAACACCCCCCCGCTTCCCGTGTGGGCACAGCTCGCTCCGAGATGCCCGCTCTGGCGCGCTGACCTCAGCTCAGCCAGTCAGAAGCGGTCACTGTAGACGAGTCCCGGCCCCCTCCAGAGACCTGACCCACCTAGCTGAGGTCGCCGCTTTGCGGCACAGCCGCGTCTACACTAGAGTCGGGGCTGTCGCGCGGAGCTTGACCCAACCGCTGCCTTCACAGCGGAATCTGATCCGCGCCCCCCCCCGAGTTCTAGTGCGCATGCCCTTCTCCGCCCCCAGACGCGCGCGCGCCTACGACCGTGTCCATTATCCAATAAGAGAGCAGAATTCACACCGCGTGAGTCAGGCCCTTCCGTCAGCCAATGGCCCAAGCCAGCGGTTCGATCTCAGTGCGGGGGGGAGGAAGAGCCATTTTAACTCATTCGTATTAAAAGTCACGTGCCTCTGGTGAGGTCACATGATGTGAAGCGGAACTATTTGGCATCTATGGTTTCTTTGTGGGAGACGATCCTTTCTTCTCTATGGTCGGGCCGAGGCCGATGGGAGGCTGGCGGACTGTACACATTCTTCCCCTATTACCTCACTGTCAGGGAGGAGGCTTCTGGGATAGGGGAGGACCTGGGTGCTGCCTCGCTCCCTTCCAGTCCTCCAGCCCCTCTGCACGGCGGCTTGGGGGATTCTTCGCCCCGGCTTCGCTGTGTGGCCCCCCCCGCCCCGCCGGGCCCGCTTCTCCGGGGAGCCCCTGCCTAGCCCATGGCTCCATGAAGCGGGAGGAGGCGGCGGAGGGGAGGCAGCGGCGGCGGCTGGGCTGAGACGGCAGAGAAGCCGCGTCCGGCGCCGGGGCCGGAGGAGAAGGTGGGAAAGTCCCCGGCGAGGCCCCCACCCACCGCGGCCTGTGCGCTTGGGGGAGCCGGGCCCCCTCTCGGCGCGCGGGGCTGTGGAGGTTAAATCCCCGCCCTGAGCCGGGACGCGGGGGGTGTCTCTGTGCAGCCCCGCGCGCCCCCGTCCCGGAAAGTTTAGCGGCCTCGCACGCCGCCTGTTGGTGAGAAGCAGCCTCGCTGCCCCCGTCCCGGTCATCTCCTGCCCCATCACCTGGCCAGTCACCTTCCTCTCCCAGCCCCCGCTGGCCACTTCCTGCCCTCCCAGTTGGTCACCTGCTGCTGCCCCGTCAGCCCCTGCCCTGTCACCTCCCTTCCCGCTCACCTTTTCCCTGCTCCCTCTCTGGTCACCTTCTGCCCACTCACCTCCTTCCCCCCACCCTGACATCTGCTGCCCCATCACCTGCCACCAGCCCTCGCTGGCCACTTCCTGACCTCCCAGCTGGTCACGTGCTGCTTCTGCCCCATCACCCCCTCCCCACTCACCTCCTTTCCCTCCCCACTCACCTTTTCCCCACTCACCTCTTTTTCCCCCCTGCTCCCTCCCCACTCACCTCTTTTTCCCCCACCCTTACATTTGCTGCCCCATTACCTTCCCCCAGCCTTCACTGGCCACTTCCTGTCCTCCCAACTGGTCACCTTCTGCTGCCTCACCAGCCCCTGCCCTGTCTCCTCCTTCCCCCCACCCCCCAGTCACTTGCTGCCCTATCACTTCCTTTTCCCCTGGCCTTACATCTCCTGCCCCTGCCCAGTTACCTCTTGCTCTGTCTCCTCCTTTCCCCCTGCCCTGTCACCTTCTTTTCCCCTGACCTTACATCTCCTGCCCCTGCCCGGTCACCTCTTACTCTCTTCCCCATCTAGTCATCTCTTGCCCTATCACCTTCCCAGTCACCTTCCTTCCCTTAGGCCCCACTAGCCACTTCTTGCCTCCTAACTGATCACCTGCTGCCCCATCATCCCCTGCCTGGTCATCTCCAGCCACCTAAACCCCCACACCTCCTGCTTCCTCCCCACTTGCCCAGTCAACTCTTTCCCTCTCCCATATGTGCTATATTGCCTCTCAGGCCAACTTCTCCTCTGCCAGTTCCTCCTGCCTGTCTTACAGCACATGCACCATCACATGCTTTGCCTCATCTCATCTCCACCCCACCCCTGCTAGTCCTTGCAGGTTCCCCATGTTTTATGTCTTGGGGTATTTAGAGTAATTGGAGTTTATTGAAAGCACCTGGTTGCTCTATGTCTGTCTTGCCCTTTCCTGAGGGGTGGGAAGGCAGTTCCTGGTCCAGGGTAGAGTTTAACTAAGGTGAAATGCTGTCTGATATTGTATCAAAAACAGTGTCTCCACTAAAACATCTGTTCATTGCATGCTTACTTCTGCATGAGTTTATATTATATCCAGACAGCAGCATATGCAAGAAGTCCAGGGAATGTGGTGATTGATAGATATCCAGCCTTTGTTAGCGGCTTCACCTGATCCACCTCTTCCTGTATATCGACTAGGCCTGGTAGTTAGGGGTGGACTCCTCTCCAGTTGCTAGCTTCCATGAATCCTTTTGTACAATTCTTGTCTTCATGTAATGACCATTTTATAACTTCAGCCTCATCTGTAACACATAATCCCTGAAATCCTCCCTTTCAGATTTGGGGAATAGGAATGGGACCTGAGAAAAGAGAATTCATTCCTGATATTAAGTAGCTTCCCCCACACGCTGCTGCTCTCTTGGCAATACAAGTTTTCTGCTTTCAGTAAGTATGACCTCATGCTAATACAGCAAGATAGTAAGCTCCTATTTCTTTGCACTAACCTATATTCATAGCACAGAGAGAAACAATCTGCCAACACCCCAGGGTGCTAAAGTTGCCTTCTTGGATAAACTGAAAGTGCTTTCATGTTTTGTCAACTCTGCATCATAAACTAACGTTGTGGCAGGATGACCAAATGTTGTGCTTTTAAGGGATATGTTGTTTAAATGGCTGGAAACCCCAAGATTCTAGTGCCCAATCTCTGAAACAAGTGTTTCTTGAGCATGCACTGTTAGTCTTGCTGCTGCTTTCAAAAGATGTAGTCTAATATGTAAATAGAGCAGGGAATATATGTGGTGAATGTAAGAGTGATAAAGCGAGAGCTATGTGGTGTGACTTGGTTCATTTGTGTTACACTCGTGTGCAGATTGAGGCTCCTTGGTGCCTTACAAACACATTAAAAACCAACTTCTGCTTTGAAGAAAGCTAATGCCTTTATCTCTGCTCAGTCAAATTCTAGATTAGGTCACAAGTGAAAATAATCTTGGTATCACTCTAGTCTTCATTTGTTCACAAAGCAGTTGGGGAGGATGAGTGGTCACTGCTCAAAACCAAACTCGAACTGCGATATTGGGCTGTTGCAGGTCAGGATGGAGGTGTATGGGCATAGTTGTATGGGAAAGATAGCACATCACATACCTGTGCGATTTAGTCCTTTAGTTTCATGAGCATTAAACTCATTCACTTTACTTTGTTTAAAGCATGTAGAACCGTATCTCTTGCCCTATCCATATCAAAATAGAAAATAAATCACAGCACTTGTTCATAAAACCCAAGAATGTTACTACAAAAATGACTATCTTTACTGATTGGAGCCCTTGTTTCTGTTGCCATATAGCGAATTATAGTCCTATAGTAACAAAAATGAAGAGCTGAAGTTTGATCTTTGTAGTGTAACGCCTTGATTGAACTGAAGGTTGGCTGTTGTGAAGGCTGGGGTATAGGATGAGTGGAAGTAGTAGCTCATAAGTGATGCCTTTTGGCTGATGCAGGAGTCAGTCATTGATGTGTGCAGCTCTCTGTTGCTAGCAGGATGGTTCTACCTGATACAGAGCCTCTGAAGAGATCAGAACAGGAAGACCTCCCTTCCATGCCATTTCTCTCCCTGTGTAATGATACATGCTCAGATCTTAAACTTTTATTTAAAAAAAAAAAGTTGTTTGCAAAAACAGTGAATAAATGCACTGTTTTCATGAAGGCAATTCAGCAGTATTGCAGAGGGGTTCACCTCAACAGTTCTTAACACTGAAGTCTAAGTATGTGAAACTTAAACACTTAATTATTTCACAGATCATTTTGTCAAATTTCCATCTAATATTTTTCTTTTGTATTTGGGCATGAAGGACGAGAGAGGAAAGAATTAAGTCATCTATCTATCCCCTGAAGCCACTGAAGAATTATTCCTTATGCTGTAGTTTCCCGTTCTCTATCCCTTTTTTAAATGTCCTGATGTTCCTAAACACTTTACGTGGAAGTAGTCCACAGAGGGAGAGAACAACTTGTCAACATCCCGAACCAATCATGTTCCATTTTGGGATAGCATAACTGTCCTGTAGCAGCTAAAGTAACTCTTTAGAGCTTAAATTGCTCTTGGTTGTAGGAGAGGGAAAGGGAATTCCCCTGCAGAAACAGTTTAATCAGCTATGTACCAAATTGTTTTTTTCCTCCCAGTCTGTGTGTGTGCACTCCTTTCACCCACTACTTGAATATTTGGAAGTTGGAAGAATGGTCCAATGGTCAAAGCATTGGCCTGTCAAACAGAGAGCTGGTTTTGATTCTGACTCTGCTACGCTTCCTTTGTGACTTTGGGTAAATCACTTAGACTTTCCGTGCCTTAGTTCCCCATTATGAAAACTGGGGCTGATACTTCCCTACCTCATAGGGTTGTTGTGAGGATAAAAACATTAAAATTTGATATGCTTGGATATTATGGTGATGGGACCATGTACTTATCTACATAGATTCTTACCCCCACACACACCCTTGTGCATGCTGACCCTCAGTCATTTGCTGACCCTCTTGCACAGGTGCCCAGTCTCTGTGCCTACATTCAATCTGCTTCCTCCCGGGATGCATGAGCCTGCACTCAGTTTTTCCTCCCTACATCTTGTGAGTGTACAAGTGTTTTCTTCTGCACCCCCACCACCTCCTCTGACCATGGTAAATTCTACCCCCTCCTCCGTGGCTGGTACTCCATTTCCTTCTCTTATGCTGGGTATACATTGTATTTAAAGCTACTCCCTACCCTGGTACACATCCACCTACAGTCTTTCCTATCCATGAGCCCTGGTTTGAGTCTGTATTGCTGGCACTTGATGTGTGCAAACATCATCAGCTTCCTTCAGCTGGTGGTTCTAGTCCTGGCTTGGCTATGCTGGGGTCTGCAGTAATAATGACTTCTTTTTATAAAACAGCAGTTTATGGTGGCAGTTTCCTTTTCTTCTTGAGACCTATTGATCAGGCCTGAGTTGAATCAAGGGGAGGAAAGCCAACAGCCTGGTTCTCAAGAGACTTGCGAGAAAAGATCTGTGGACCACATCCTTTAGGAGAGTGGGGAAGGGAGCCCTTCATGTGGTGGGTTCCAACAGCCATTAAGGGAGAGGCAGTAGCCAGTAGGTGAAAGAATGAGCCCCAAGGGAGTGAAGGGTGCCAAGTGGGATGTGACTAGAGTCCTAGCACTTTTTTTCTATTTCACTTCCTGCTTGGAGGCCAAATGATTTTTCTTGTATTGATTTTCCTACTTTTATTTTTAAAATATACAGTAAGCCTCACCAGTCAAATTATTCGTGTGATCAGGTGGAGATACTGGCTTATGTACACTGTCACTCTGCACTGAAACACCTACTCTCTGTACAATGATTTGGGTGTTGTTTTGTATCTGTAAGTGTGTTGCTCTGTCATTTCCCCCCAAAATGAACCTGTCTAATATCTTAATAGGGGAGAGGAAGACACTCTCGCTTTTTTTTACCTAGTGTAACAATCTTTTATATTGCTTTTTTTTGCCAGGGTTCTGCAGTGCTCCAGGCAGCAAGTGCTGAATCAGGATGGGAAAAAGACGCTGTGTTCCTCCACTTGAGCCCAAGTTGGCAGCAGGCTGTTGTGGGGTAAAGAAACCCAAATTGTCTGGGAGTGGAACACACAGTCACGGGAATCAGGCTACAACTGTGCCAGGCTCAAGTTCGGGTCCTCTTCAGAACCACCAGCATGCAGATGGGAGCAATGGAAGGGAGAACATATCTGACTTAACTTTGGGCCCTGCAAATTCCCCAATTACTCGAATGAATCCCACTTCAGGAGCTCTGAGTCCCCTTTCTCGATCTAACGGAACTGCCAACAGTACCAAGAACCTTGTAGTGACAGCGGAGATGTGCTGCTACTGCTTTGACGTACTCTACTGTCATCTCTATGGTTTCCCTCAGCCACGACTTCCTCGATTTACCAATGATCCCTAGTGAGTAAACCCATATGTGCAGGAAGAAACCTGACAATCCAGCACCCAGGGCTCTGACTTGGTGGGGAGGGAGAAGGGATCTTTGGAAAACAGGCAAACTAGTGTTCAGGAATACAAGGCAGGTATTGTGCTGCTTGTAGGATGTTCTAAAATCAAAACCAAAAAGATTGACCATAAGTAAGGAGTAAAACTCGCATCTGATTTGTTTTGGACTTAAGTAGGCATTTAGGAAATGACATTTCCATTTGTCATACTAATAGAAGGCAAATTTTAAGCTTGGAAACTCTGTGGGAAGAGCAATAGGCTTACCCAGAAGCTTCAGCTCCCTATCTAATGGGCTAGATAATGCAATATATCCCTTACCAAGATGTACAATCTCAGTTTACGATAAAGCATCCCAACTTCCCTCTACTGTGATTTGATTCCTCACTGAAAGAACTTAATTATACAGTAATATCACCCTTATTATAGCACAATGCAGCTTTAACTTGTATAATGCCTTTCATGCAAACTGTACAAAAGGGTTAAAATAGAGTAAGAGAAACAGAAGTGGTATGGAGCTTTTCAGAAAACATTTAAAATAAGATGGTAAGTTTGAGAGTGGGGTAGGGAGCCAACATCATGTGGCAGGTAATGCTGTGAAACCAACCTTCATGCCTATTGTACTGATTTTGTGAAGAGATGAGGCTGCTGTTTGGTGAGCGGTAGGAGAATAGATGTGTCAGAGGTAGGTTGAAGCAAGTCAGTGGAAGGTTATTGAAAACAAGAGATCCATCCTGAAATAAAGGATGAGCCAGTTGAAGTTGGTTGAGGATGTGGGTGAGACAATGGTGATTCTTTGCATGTGTGAGAGGATGAGCAAGATAATTGCAATAGTCAGTGAGATAATGACGATTTGGAGGAATCAAAGCAATGGTGTAGATGGGCAGTGTTGTGGAGATGGTGTTAGGCAGCTATAGAAGAGATGGAGAGTCCCGAATCAGGGATGACATCAAGGCTATGAACAAAGAAGGTGTCTAGGAGAAAGACAGGAGATGGATTAGTTCTGTGAGGATACTCCTCAAGCATTTCCATCTGTGAGGTTTAGCTGAGGAAGTTGAAGAAGCCCCAAGTTTACTTAGTCAAGGCAAGCAGAGAGCGTGGATGACAAGACATTACAGGTGTCAAATCTGACAAAGAAGCAGATAGAAAAGAACAGTGGGCTGAGAATTGACCTCTGTGGGACTCCTTAAAGAGGGGTTGTGGCACAGATGAGCCACCACCAAAAGTGGATAAAAATAAATTGCTTTAATTTTTAATGTTAATTTACATTAATGTAAAATTTATGTAAAAGTACCCATCCACCTTTGTCAATAGCTAAGCTTGTTATAGACTTATTAAATAGACTGGATGCCTCCACCCCCATTCAGTTATCAATATGTGGCATCCACATGACATAGGTTGTGTATCTGTGCAATTGTCATCACATGAGGATTCTGTCTGCATACTGTACACTAATGCACTATAAATACATTTGAGCAGAGAAATGGTCTAGGCTAGACTATAAAATAGTTGCTGGTAATATCCAAATCTAAATATTTCCTTGTCATTCCCTGGGACGACAGGGTTTCTTTTGGAAAAATATATATTAATCTGCTCATTGTTTGTTGCTTGCTGCTTGGAACAGGAAGATGAGCTGTATTGTTTTGTCTATTCCCAAGTCAATAATGCAACTTTATTTTGTATAACCTCTTTCATACAAACTCTGTTACAGAACACTTTAGAGTTAAAAGGCACTGTTCAGCTGACTAATTTTAAATAATTCAAGTTTTTGATAGTACATCTCGAGTTCTTAAAATTGCTCTTTTTTAATAAGGGGTTTTCTGTTCCTAAGGTGATACTTATAAAGTTCCTAAAAAGAGCAGAACATCACATCTGTGGGCCTATCTCCTCCTTCCCCTTACTCAGTGCAAGTGCTTTCTGTTTCTTCCAGGGCTTTGGAGCGGAGCTTGGAGCTGGAGCGCGAAGCAGCTCCGGAGCAGTAGAGTTGAAGGTTTTTGCCTGGAGCCTGCTTCGGAGCCAGAGCACAGTTCCAAAGCCTTGGTTCCTTCTTTAGCTTTGCTGCTACTAGCAAACACTCTCTCTCACGCCCTTAGGAAGAGCATGAGTATAGGTTCCCTCTATGGGATGATGTTGCCATGCTGGGGCATGAGACAGAAGTGTAATAGACTATATAAAACCAAGTGCTCAAAGCAATTAGACTAAAAACACAGAAGTAATTTGCAATGGTGTCCTTTTCACTCTGTTAACTTATAATTAAGAGGTATAGACAAGAGACAAAGGTATGCACTAATAGTGACCAGATCATGTGGACAGACAGGTATGCTAGACAAATGGTAAAGTAGATGCCCTTGTTATAAAAAGAAAAAGCTCATAATTCTAGAAGTAGGAAAACCAACAAGAATATCATAATCAAGTTCCTAGTTTGCTAATTAGTGAAGCCTAACTATATTTTGTCTGTCCTCTGGTACCAGGATACTTTTACCAAATTATATCCTTTTTCAGCATCAACATTATTTTAAGAAGTTTTGGACAAAGCAATGTGAATGTGCTAAAAACATGCACAATTGATGCTGGCTGTACAGCATCAAGTATGCTGGTCTTCTAAAAATTGACACCATTCTGAATTCAACTATCCTGCCCTCTGAGATTATATTTCCATCATATTGATGCAAAAAAGTGGCAACGTAGTTCATTGAAAACACAGATTTTGGGTAGAAATATGCATCTTCAATTTCAATCCTAGAAAAGATGGAACTAACTCAGGATTATGTTCCATCAACCATGTATCAGCCTCTCCCTCTTTTTCTGGACTCAACCTGTGACCTTTCTCTTTGGGATCAGTGTCATGTTAGCTAAGTAAAGGAAGGGTTCCAGAGCGTTACTGATTTTATTTTTTTTAATTGTCCTTGTGTGGTTCTAGTATTTTCTAGATCAAGCCAAATTTCCACTGAATCTCTGGCAGTAAGGTCATCATCCTATAGTCTGTTAAATTCCTTGGAAATCTCTTTTTGCAAGTTTAGTACCTCTCTATAGAGTCTGTTATGTGAAATGTGTATTATGTTTTTCCACATGCTCATTGCCAGTTTCAGTATGCAGTAGCTGGATGAAAATGTAGAGATGCATTCTCCTGAGAGTTCCACCAAGCATTGCTCAAACCATCAATCCTGTGTTTCTTTGCATTCAACCAACCAGCAGGTTGCTAATGGTTGTGGAAGAATTTTCCAACTTCCTGTTTGGGCAGATTATTCCACAATTGCCACTTGAGTCTTTCTTGCTCCTTCCTCTGGAACTGTCTGGTACTGGCCACTGTCAGTGGTAGGGTACTGAACTAATGGTGACTGACTTTGATCCAATATGGCAATTCCATTGTTGCTCAGGGATGTTATTGGGTGTCACTTTCCTCATTGGATTTTAAATAGTGTTCTAAACACCTGTACATCAGAAGTTTATAGATTCTAGCAAACCTCCTAACAGTTCATGACCTTATACCTCCTCTCAGCCCTTCACAAAACTCTCTCCCTTCTCCCAACAGCTAATGAGACTATTCCACCCACTAATCACAACCTCCTCTCCAGCCACCAATGACTCCACCCATTCCTGTTCCTCTCCCCCCTGCAGGCTTCCCATCTGGGCCTACTGAGAAACAAGAAAGGTATAATGAAAACCTTGACAATCCCATCACTTTCCTGTTCTAAAAAAGTTAGGAGTTAATTTAATTCACAGATTGAAATTAGAGCCTACTGTTTCTCATATCAACCCCCCCTCCAAAAAAAACAACAAAAAAACTGCAAATATGTTAATGTAAATTCTTGGGGGAGAAAGGTGTGAAAAATTGCAATAAAACTGTGTAAGAGGGTGGGATGATGTAGTATTTTGTTTTTGTTTAGTCAGGAATGTCTGTTCAGCAGTAGAGAATCTCCATAAATATAAATCAAATGAAACAAAGGCAAAAGGAATAATGAATAAAAACTTTCCTAGCCCTGGGAAATTGACCCAGACGTCAGAACTTGGACATAACCCAGAAAAATCTAGGTTTGTTTTTTTCCTGAAGAAAAGCTTTTTTCACAACCCTAAGTGTGTGCTTTTTGTGCAGCGCTTTGGCATCCTTCAGTTTTAAAGTTATAAATGTATAGGTGTTTGTTTCACCTATGTTAATTTGTTGTGGATTTGTGTCTAAACTAGTGGACAATACCAACAATTCAGAGACTTGCACAGAAAGGCAGCCTGTGGAGTTAAGCAACTCTGCTGCTCATGGGAAAAGGTGACAGATACTGATCTGTCATGAGAAAAGAGGGAGGAAATGCCTTTAATAAAAAATTACTGGGTAACTGATGGCACACTGGTGCTTATCAGCGTAAGCACTCACTTGCTTTTTCACACTTTGCTGGTCTCCCCCAAGGCTGGGATTCTTTGAGGATAGTGTGTGTTTGTTTTGCCTTTTCAGTCCGCTTTTTGTGACGTGGAAGACGGGGCGAGACAAGCGGCTTCGTGGCTGCATTGGAACCTTCTCAGCCATGAATCTTCATTCAGGACTCAGGGAATACACATTAACCAGGTAATGACACTGAAAATGAAGTAATTCTGAGACCAACCTAATGTGCTAAAGACCTCTGTTTTTAAAGAGGACTCAACGCATCAGAGAAATTTTATTAGATTTATAAATCTGTATAATTTTATACATTTCATAATAAAAGAAACGTTCAGAACTGCACGATAGTTGAAAAAACGTGACATACCAGGGACCTTATGGACCATCTCTGCAACAGCTGAGTCTTCTGTTATCTGTGACATCTGGATTTTGCTTGACCTCTTAATTTTTTTAAAGGTAATTTCAAACTTATTTACATGCTGAATGTGCCCGCAGCCTGCACGTTTTGGTGGATAATTCAGTTTCACTTCTCTTGCCAAAGCGACAATTTCTTTACAAATCCAGAGAGGCTCTGTTGTTTCTTCTAGTGAACTATGTTGAGGTCTCTGGATACATAATATGACGATAACAGGGTAGGATTACTTACAATGTCTTCCACCTCTTGTGACTGGAGAAACTGTTTTCTGTAATCTAAGGCAGGTTTTAAATGTAATGACTCTGTGTGTGTCTGAAATGTTGATGCAGTGTCTGGTTTTAGGCCATGTGTTTCTGTCCCTCTGTAGTGCACTTAAGGACAGCCGATTTCCCCCCCTGACCCGTGAGGAGCTGCCTAAACTTTTCTGCTCTGTCTCCCTCCTCACTAACTTTGAGGATGCCAGTGACTACCTGGACTGGGAGGTGAGAACAGGTGCATTTGGAACTCTGCATCACTCTCTCGTTCCATTCGGGTTCGGGTTAGTACATGGTAATGTGTCTCCTTCATTACAAGGGTGTATGGATGTTATAACTGGGCTCAGAGGAACTGGGGATGGAAAACAAGAGGAGACAGGAAAGAGGCCAGTTAAGTGATGGATGAATAGTCCTGTTGTGGTTGGGAAGGGTTCTGATTGGGGGGTTAAGGGAGGTGAGGATGTGGCTGTTTTTTTGGGAATCTAGAGACAATTTGGTGGAATGTGAGGACATTAGGGATTAGAGGAGGATATAGTTTAGGTCCTAAGGAGCCAATCGGCGTCAGAATGCTAGGGAGACAGTACATGGAAATGCATTCATTTTATAAGGCGAAATAAGAGGGGCTTGCCAAAGTTTATGGCTTGTGGGTGTAGTCTGCTGGTGTGACTCTTCCTCTACAGGAACTCATGGCCTGGCTGGCCCAGGAGAGGAGATGGGAAGCTCTTTGCCCTGTTAGAAGTCTGTGGCCTAGTTTGGCCCAGGAGAGGAGGCAGGAAGACTGGTTGTGTTGGCCTGGAAGAAGAGGCAGGGGGCCATTTTCCCATCTGGGGAAGCCTTTGGTTAGGCTGGCCTGGGAGAGAGAGAAGGTCCTTTACCATGGCAGGAATGTGGCCAGACTGGTGCAGTGATGCATTGTGCTTTGATGAAGATGAGTCAGTCAGGGATTCAATCCCAGCAAATACCTCTGACTTGGCTTTTCATTTCCATTTGTAGGTTGGGATCCATGGGATCAGAATAGAGTTCATCAATGAGAAAGGTGTCAAACGTACAGCCACGTACTTACCTGAGGTTGCTAAGGAACAAGGTGGGTTTCAGATGGCTGCCATATATGGCAGTTCATCTTGTCACAGAACTGGCATATTTAAAGTTAAGGATTGTGGGTCTAGATTGCAATAGCTGTGAAAGGCCTTCCACTAGAGCCACAAACACCAAACATCATTTGGCTAACAGACACTCTACACAACTGCTATCTGGCTTTCATCTGGCCCTTCTTCCCCTCCCATGTGTACATACAATTGAGTCCTTTAGGGTGAAAAGGATCCCGGACTTAAGCAGTGGAGGATCTTGAAGTTTGGACCTTTCAGCTTTTTTCAGCGTTGCATGTTTCCTCTTTCATGTTTCTCCTACCACCAAGGATACCTGCAGGCCACGCAGCACCAGCACTCCAACAGGAGAGACACTTTTCTCTTCATTCTTGCTAATGTAGCTTTCTCTAGATGAGGGCAGGAGCCAGGCACCCTTTGAGCACAATTCCCACTCAACTAGCAATGGCCACCATTGTAACTGCACAAAATATCGCCTCCTTTCCTCCACATTGCAGAGTTGAGTTGTCACATCCTGCTGGCCCTGGGGCAAAAGACCAAGGTAGCAATATTAATTCTGATCTCTCACACAGCAGTGCACTGTGTTGTCACTAGACCATCAGGCTGATCCAAATTCAACTCTATAAGAGCTAGGTATTATTTTAAGATTTAGACAACTAAACTTGAGTGGTACATGGAGAAATGGGTCAGCGGTCCATGCAGCAGTAGCAGGGCGGAGACCTTCCCAGAAGAACACTAAGCTGCTATATTACAGGAGTTACAGTTCCCCTAGGATTTTAGAAGGGTTGGAGTGTGTGTAGATAAGTGTGCAAGGATGAGACCATGCATGTCCAACTCACTCAGTGTGTTTATAAGGCTCAGTCTGTAACCTGCTGTATGTTCCGTTTTTTGTCAGCACTGTTTTTTCTGGTTTTCTACTGCCCTGTTTGTGTCTCCCTTTTCTTTACAATGTGGCTGTTTACTAAAATAATAATCCCCCTTGCTGTGCTTCTCAACAGACTGGGATCAGATCCAGACCATAGACTCCTTGCTCAGGAAAGGTGGATTTAAGGCTCCTATTACCAATGACTTTAGGAAAACAATTAAACTCACCAGGTAAGCTGACAGCTTTGTAGTTTTAACTTAATCAGATAGTATATTATTGGTTTCAAAAACACTTAATCCATTTTCTGCTTGCCTTTGATACCAATATTGACACATCACATTCAGATGAGAGGTGTAGGTTGAAGGCCAGCATTGTAAATGTTATACATGAGGTAGAGAGCTTATATTGCAACACAGTATATAACATGTTCAGTTCATGCAGAAGTAATGAAGCTGGGCACCTCCAAGTGAGCAAATTCCAAATGAAATTTTACCGCCTCTAAATTTACTTGACATTTATCAAGCTGAAAGATTAAAAGAAGTAGAACTCACTAAGCTAACATAAGGTAGATGCAAAAAGAATGAGGAATACTTGTGGCACTTTAGAGACTAACAAATGTATTTAAGCATAAGCGTTTGTGGGCTAAAACCCACTTCATTGGATGCATGCAGTGGAAAATACAGTAGGAAGATTATATATATATATATATATATGCGCGCACACAGAACATGAAAAAATGGGTGTTGCCATACCAACTATAACGAGAGTAATCAGTTAAGGTGGGCTATTGTCAGCAGGAGGGAAAAAAACTTTTGTAGTGATAAACAGGATGGCCCATTTCCAACAATTGACAAGAAGGTTTGAGTAACAGGGGGGAATAGTTCTACTTTGTGTAATGACCCATTCACTCCCAGTCTTTATTCAAGCCTAATTTAATCGTGTCTAGTTTTCAAATTAATTCCAATTCAGCAGTTTCTCATTGGAGTCTGGTTTTGAAGGTTTTTTTGTCCATATATTACTCAATAGGGTGGTATATCTGTAAGGAAGGTAAAGCTCTTTTAAAGTGGAAGCAGCCTTAAAGTAGGCTTGTTTTCAGACTTTCCCACCTGTCCATGCTCCCAGCTGCACTGTTGGTTCTATTCCCTTTGTGTCTGCTAGGAGGAAGCAGTGTCTGCAGGATATGGGTGTTTTGGGTAAAAATGGGGACATTCTGCTTCTTGTCAGCCCTCATCCCTAGAGCAAGGAAGTGGAAATGTGGGATAGTAACAGAGGAAAGGATGGAATGAAGATTAATTAAAACCAGGGATAATATGGACTTGCCTTCAGCTGTTGTGTACATATGTAAAATGCTGTGCATGGAAGCAAACCCTTATCTGTTGTAGAAATTCACAAGTTTCCCAAAATGGACCCTCAGATTTTTTGGATTCTGATGGTGGAACATAAAGTAGCGATGTACACTCTTCAGGAAACCCTCCTTTACTTTGAAGCTTTATTAGTCATTTCATAAATGTTTCAAGTATATTAAAAATTAAATTCACACCGGGGGTGAATAACATTCTACTGTTTCCCTAAAAGTTTAACTCCTCTGCTTATGGCTTTTCTCAAAGCGGACATGCATAACGAATGCAAACTGGCAGCTTGTTGCCAATGTCAGACTACCACTTCCTGAAATGCTGTAACTACAATTGTCTCAAGTCAGGCTCTGATGTTGAAATATGTGATGCTAAAACACCTAATGTGTGTGGAAAAGTGAGCTATCTAGAAGGACTTGCATGGTCTGATATAAACAGTATTCTGTTTATAGGCAACAAATATCTTTTGTCAGTCATTGGTGCTAACCTAGCACAGGTCACTTGTGTCCTCTCTTGAATCATGAGCCAAAACTTACACGCTTGGATGCCTTAAGTTAGGTACCTAAATTCATATTTAGGCACCTGCATCAAAGTAGCCTGATTCTCAAAGGTGCTGAGTACTCATTGACATCTGAGAGGTCTCACTGTTGGAAATCTGGTCATGTTGATCATATGTCTAAATATTTGTTTAGAAACCTGATTTTAGGCACTCAACTTTGAAAAATGTTAGGCATTGCTTATAGGATGGATGGATAGAGACACAAAGCACTTCTTCAGTCTTTCACGCTAATTTCACAACTTACATTTTTTCAGGCACGGAGCCCACCTTGCTCTGTGTGAGGTTGCTCAACCGTTGTGATGCTACATAAATTAAGATAATAAGTACACACTTGATATTTTTGCTGATGAATATTGTACTGTAGTTACTTTCTGTTATTTCCTGTTTCCTCCCAGGTACCGCAGTGAAAAGGTGACAATCAGTTATGCAGAATATATGGCTTCCCGTCAGCATTGTTTCCAGAATGGCACTCTTCATGCCCCACCTCTCTACAATCATTACTCCTGACACACGGCTGCATGACCAGTCCCGCCCCCCAGTTGCCACCAATGGCTACGACATCATTGGGGCAGATGCCTCCTCTTCTTGGTCCAGTTACTTCTATTACTGCACCATTTTATGATGCTAGCTTCCGTTGCCAAGTCTGCCTTCCAGCTGACCTGGGGGGAATGATGTGAGTGTGACAGAACTTCAGGGGCCCAAGCCTTATCTCAGCCTTCCCTCAAAATGGGGGTTTAGTTGGATTGGGGCTCCATGACTAGGAATTGCAGTGAGGTGCAGAAGACCTCTGGGAGTGAAAGTGCCACTTCAGATTGCTCTGTCCTTGTATGTCCTACGTTCTGGAAACTTGAATTGTTAATTATGAAAGCCCCCCAGATCAAGTAGGAGCGTTCCTCTGGCAGTCTGGGCAACGGAGTCCAACAAAACATTTTTAGGTTATTTTAAATTCTTTTTTTAATCTCTGGTATTCGTTGTGTATCAAGAGCTGATTACAGTCCCCAAACATCACAGGTGGACATCATGTTAAGGGGAGGGTTGAACATCTGGATAGCACCCCTTCCTCCTGGATGGAAACCATTTAAAGATGTGAACACCCTTTGGATGGTATTACAAATGAAAGCATTGCTTAAACAAACCCCAGAAGGCTTTAATTCTCAGATTCCACTGTCAGTTGAATTCTCCAGCCCTCTTCTTCTGGTTAATATTCAGTTTTCTGGTTTAAACAGTGTTTTATGATGTAGCCTGCTATTGAACAGAAATGGTGAGGTTCTTGAGTCTGCCTGGAAGATCTCTTCTCAGTTACAACTAGGCTTACTTACTGCCTTAGACACTGGTGGTAGAACCTACGATGGATTGGGGAATGGAGGGGGCTCTTGCAGGGCATTGATTGCAGTTATACAAATTAATCTAGTGCCTGAAAGTTGTTTAAGTCAAGCAAGCACTCTCGGAGACATTCCTTTCAACAGGACGGCCACTTTCTCTAGGGTGACTATTGATCTGATATGGGAGTTGTTGATGTTCCAGTTCAAGGCAGGTCTACAGAGTAAAGCTATGTAGGTTAGCTTGTAAGTCATTGTCTAACACAATTTAGTCATTGCCACACCAAGCAATTTTTTTTAAATATCAGTTTTACCCAAACCCTATTAAATTCCTGTGCATTTTATATTTCCTCACCCATCACTGCTGATTACACAAGATATTTGCCATTAAATGGAAGCATCTTCTTTTCCAGTATGCATACTCCTCCTACCCAAGTCACTGAATGATGTCCTGAATACTGGATTATGGCACCTCTAAATTAATCATCAGGGACTGTAAAACGATTATACAAGCTTCTTACAAATATCTTGGTAATAGGCAAGGATGGTCAAAGAAAATGCAGATTAAGAGCATAATGGACTAATGGATATTTGATTGCATATATCCTCTAAAATATGTGTGGTAATGCTGGCTTTTTAAACTGGCTGGGAATATCAGACTGAAATTTACACAAGTTCTCTCCTTATGTGGGAAGTGGGTCTGTAAGAAACCTCAAAACTGTGCATGCTGTTCCTTCTAATTCCTCTGAAGAAGTGAACAAAACCCTGCAGTTTTGCTTGTCAGTGTCATGTTGTGCTGCTGTTGGGGAAATGTAGATGTGAGGAAAAGGAGGGGATCCTATTTTGGATATCTGTGCAATATTGTCCCAGCCTTGCTTCTGTACTGGGTCATTCTTATGAACTGCCACATTTCCCTTGTGATGTAGATGAAACAAGTTTGAAGATGAAGGGATTGTTTCACGATTTCCTGCTGCTGAGAATAAATCAGTCTTGTTACAAACTAGAGTGATTTGTAATTACTCTCCTAGGTGCCGTGAACTGATGGGGGAGGGGGCAGGGTCCGGTCTGGACATACAATTCACCTCCACCATCAATCAGTACTGATACATAGGGCTACACTCATTATTCAAGTGGTTTATGTTAGAATTTGATTTTTAAAGATTTAAAAAAGCAAAACAATTGGTGCTAAAACTTCACCCTTGAGCATGCTCAGTGAGACTGATCATGCACGTATATAGTGCCAGGCTGTTCAACCTTGGGCACACTAGCGAGACAGGTCATGCAGGCGTATAGTGCCAGGCTACACGACTCTATAGTTTCTTTTTAAAATGTTTGCCCTGATCTGTGTCTTTAACAAGTGTATTGTGTTCTCTGGATTGGATTGAATTTTAATAGAGGAGGGAGTGGGTTAGCTGACATTTTAAGATCAGAACTTTAGGACTGAGTGACCTAGTTGCATTAGATGGAAGTGGTCTGAATGGCTCGGGAGTGGGGAAGCCTTACCCCTCGCACTTCCATCCCCCCCACCCAGTCTATAAATTAAAATGCCTCTGTTAAAGATGGACTGTGTTCTTGTCTTGGTGCTTTGAGTGGAAGAGCAAGCAGACTCAAGAAATACCAGTCTGCTGTCTGAGAACTGGGCACCCTCAGAATCAGTCCCAAGTTGGGTCCAGTTAGAAATCAATTGAAAAGCATGCCAGTAATCGCATCATCTCAGAAAAATCTCTGGCAGGGACAGTGGTTCTCAGGAAATAAACCCATTTCTGGATCTTTAGATGGCAGGTATGCATAAGGATGAGACAAGTCTGAAATGAAATATACGGCCTTTCAGTTGCCTAACAAGAAGTGGGCAACCAAAATAAATGTTGACCACTAGGATTAAAGATTGTCTCTGCAGGGGTCAGTTGCTGTAGCACTCAGCTGGATAGCAGGTAAAATCTGCTCTTTGAAGGGTCCCAGCAATAGTCAGCTGGTTTGGATTTTGCTCATCCTTAGCTAAATGCCTTTTGGTCCAGAAGGGTTTATTCTCATGATAACCATCGCTGGGAAGTTACCGTGCAGCAATTATGCATTGTCTTGTTTTACAGTAACTACAGGAGAATGTCTTTGATCACTGGAGATGTCAGTGTTGGAATGTTTCCACTGTGAGGTTCCTAAACTTTTCTTTTTCATAATGTTAAACATCCAATCTCTCTAGAGGCCATTTCAGTCTGAAAAGTTTTATGGTCAAAATATCACATATAGCTACAGTTTATAAGAACAAAAAAGTCTAAGAAATCCTGGAAGTTCATTTTAACTTTGGGACAGGATTACCTGTTTTTCGTAATACGTTAACATCTGCAATCTTCACAGACTTAGTGCTGTTTTCTGTTTGTATTCTGGAACCTACATGTTTCATTTTTTTGGTTAATTTAATTTTATTTCCTTAAAGCAAGGAGACTTCTTTTGACATTCGATGCAGAGATGTCAGACCAATTATTTGTATTACACTTGGTTGCCTCCTAGCTATATAACTTCTGAGTGTAAATCATTGAACTCTATCCTCTAATGAAGTATTGTAGAGAATAAATCATAATGGATAAAGATGCTTTTGTTCTGTCTCATATCTCTCTCTCTCTCTCTCTCTCTCTCTCTGAATCTTGAGGTAGAATAAGATGATATCTCACCTTGAAAGCTGAACATGTTGTATGAATACAAGGTCTGCTAATGAACTTGAATTTCCAGTCTGGTTTTTGGAGGAGGGTAATAAGCTGTCTGAGAGGAGACAGATTATCAAACAGCCAGCTGTGAAGGAAGAAAGCAACATGAGATGTGTGAGGAAGTTTTTAAAAAAATCACATGAATGTTTATCACATTAAGAATGACATATAACTAAATTGCAGAGAAAAGGCCATACTCCTGTCATTGGCAGCAAAAATAATTTATGGAATTATATTTAAGTAGATATCTCTTAGAGTACAAAGGTTTATTCTTAAATCCCTGTGTATTCTGTGCAAAGGCCTCATGACTTCTGCAGTACACGAGCTGAATTTTTTGGCATGATGGAAATTCTAAATCTGTATGCATCTCAAACTACTGCAAGTGTTTTAAAAATGGAATTAGTTAAACTAGAGACTACTTCTATTTTGCAACTTCCTGTCTTCAAATGACCCTAAAAAATCCCCATTGAGACTGAAAATAATTATTCTCTACCTTTATTAGACCTTTTCTGTTAAATAGCCACTCA
This sequence comes from Mauremys mutica, assembly GCF_020497125.1. Classification (NCBI taxonomy): domain Eukaryota; kingdom Metazoa; phylum Chordata; order Testudines; family Geoemydidae; genus Mauremys; species Mauremys mutica. The sequence goes on along the minus strand of NC_059080.1, from coordinate 57,674,942 downwards.
AGTGGTTGCTTAAGACAGGATCCAGTGACTATATAATGGTATTAATTATGTTTTTCTATTTTCTATGTGCTGGGGGCAGCAGTGAGAAGAAGTGTAAGAAGAGTGAGAGTAGGTGAAAGGGGAGAGGTCTAGGTGGGAATGGTTATTGAATGGTTAGTGATTTCCTCCTTTGAGGGAAGAAGAAGGACCTCCAAGCTGTTTTGTCCTAATCAAAGAAAACTGTCCAAGAAGCTCCTGCTCTTCAAGACTCAAGGTTGGCACTTGACAGGAGCACGTACACTGAAAACTGGACTCCTCCTTGTGGAGGAGGAAAATGCAACCAGGGAAAATATTGTTTTAGCAAAATGTTCTTACTAAGTGCTAAAGACAGAAAAGTTAGAGGGTGAATTTCCAGGGGGTGAAATTTCTGTGGCCAAAATTTTCAGCTGCCTCTAAGGATAAATTCTGTCGCTATAAAATTATGGCATTCATGAGGCTTTTGTTATATTATTATGTGTGTTTGTGAAAAGTCACCTTCTGAGGCAAACTTAAATAGTATAAAGAAAAAATAAGCTAAGAATACATTAAGATGAGCTCAATATCCTTCCTGTTTACAAAGGAGTTGGAATAGGTTGACTTATTCATCTTGTATTTTATGTGCTATGCATCCTTATTGGATCCTTTGTTCCATGTCAAGTATCAAGTTGATGCAAGAATCACTTTCTCCAGCTTTTCACCTAAGTGTGATAAGTGGCATGCATGAAGCATTTCTCTCCATTTTCCTTCATTGCTGCTGGATATTGTGAAATAAACCTGTCATCTCCAGATGCGATCTTTTCTGTGGTGATAAGAGGGCACGTTTTCTTGCTTCATATCACTTAAGGCTGCTTTTACATTGTACGGCATGTATCATATGTAAATGATACATGATATTATTAGACCACACTGACTTAATGCTATACAGTACCTTTAAAAAGCAATTACAACTATGTATATTATATACAGTTAAAGTTTTATTAATTATGTTTTGGTTTTACTTAATTTAATGGATGCTGTACTTTTGCTCCTATTTTTTACTGAAATGCTTGGGTATGTTTTAACAGCATTTTTATATCAGCTTGGTTTTAGAGTAACATACTAATTTTAAACTGTTCCATTTTTTTGTGCTAATTCTATACACTTTTTTCAATGTAGTTGCCCCTCACCTTGGCAGTTTTGTGCATTTTAAAGTAGCATTTTTGTTTAGAAAGTTTTTTTTCTTTTTAAAAGCAGTTTTTGACTATATTTTACCAAATTTTAGTGGACACAATTTTTAAAGTAACTGCAGACTGGTAAAATTTCCTAATACTGACACAATCAATTGAACATTTGTGTACAATGTTTTTAATACATTTTAACCCTAAATTATTTGGACTTGTTTTTAGTTTAGGACATTTTAATTTTTTTATTTACAAAATTTTACTGTTACTAAGAAAACAAAACAATTATTTATTTTACACTACAATTAAACAACTTTTGGATAGGATTTTAATGATTAGCAGTTTTGTCAGATTTTTTTTGAATGGCCACTGAACCATTTAAAGTAGCTTTATTATTCACAATTAATAACTGGTTAAAACAGAATTTGGATGGCATTTTTAATATGATTTTTAAAAGGATTAATAGCTTTACTTTTTATATTTACTGATTGATTTATTTGTGCTGGGTTGGTTTTTGCTTTTAAAGCACACAGCTATTTGAAAAAGAACTTATCGTGGTTTTTCTTTGTAGTCTATTGAATTTTAATTAAGTATCATGTTTTATTTACCTTTTTGTTACCTTTTTAAACTGTACATACTGCATGTTCCATAGGAATGCACACTTTTTACAATTTAACTTTTAATTTGTTATATTAACTATATAATATTATAAATTGGAATTGTGTGTTTTGTATTTAGAGCACAATCGATTATTTACAGACACATTTCTCAGGAAAGGCCATTTTTCTCAAAAGGTCTAATGGCTTCTTGGGGGATGAAGCACATAGTGGTGGAATTTGTCACCACCAGACCTTCCCTTTGCATAATTTGTTTTATGATGGGTTTTATTATTATACTGCCATAAGTGGGTTCCATTATTAAACCACGCATTCCTCTTCTCTTCTTGAACGCTTTAACTTTAACATTTCCACAACCCCCAACTGTTTACCTCCAAACTCTGCAGTGTTCATTTGTGCAAATGCTTTTTTTAACTTTTTGTTTTAAAGTGACACATTTCTTAGGCAAATCCTTTTGGTGGCATTAAGCTTATTTATGGTTTTTGCACTTACTTTTTAACTCAGTACACTTTACCTGAAAAGCCGTCCTACATTAAATACAGTCCATGAAGGATGGTTGCTTTTTCCTTTGGATTTATGCAAATAGATAACAGACATTGTTTTCTTTCTGACCTTTTAGGAATTTTTTTTTCATTTAGCTTTTTTCTACAACTTTTATCTGCTTTTTATGATTTTTACTTTTATTAAGGTGGCACATTTTGTTTGTAAAGTTTTAGCCACCAGAAATAATTCTTGTGAATCTAGTGCCTTGATTTGAGCTTTCTTTGCATAGGGTAAAAAAACATAGATACTATTTTTTTTCATGGCTGTCAATGGGTCCTACATTTTTTTTTTTAAATGTCAGAAGCATTCAATAGCCCTCTGCTGTGCTCTGCCAAGCATTCTTTTTTGCCTGTCTAGTCCCACTCTCTGGAGTTCCTTTTTCATCCGATCCCAGTCTCCCCCGAATACTTCTCTCCACTCTTAGCCCTGGTCTACACTACGAGTTTAGGTCGAATTTAGCAGCGTTAGATCGATTTAACCCTGCACCCGTCCACACAAAGCCATTTTTGTCGACTTAAAGGGCTCTTAAAATTGATTTATGTACTCCTCCCCGACGAGGTAATTAGCACTGAAATTGACATCACCGGGTCAAATTTGGGGTAGTGTGGACACAATTCGATGGTATTAGCCTCCAGGAGCTATCCCAAAGTGCTCCATTGTGATCGCTCTGGACAGCACTTTCAACTCAGATGCACTAGCTAGGTACACAGCAAAAGCCCCGGGAACTTTTGAATTTCATTTCCTGTTTGGCCAACATGGCGAGCTCATCAGCACAGTGACCATGCAGTCCCAGAATTGCAAAAGAGCTCCAGCATGGACCGAACGGGAGGTACTGGATCTGATCGCTGTTTGGGGAGACGAATCCGTGCTATCAGAACTCTGTGCTATCAGAACTCCGTTCCAAAAGACGAAATGCCAAAATATTTGAAAAAAATCTCCAAGGGCATGATGGATAGAGGCTACAACAGGGACCCGCAGCAATGCCATGTGAAAATTAAGGAGGTCAGGCAAGACTACCAAAAAAACAAAGAGGCAAACGGCAGCTCCAGATCAGAGCCCCAGACATGCTGCTTCTATGATGAGCTGCATGCAATTCTAGGGAAGGGCCCTACCACTACCGCACCCCTGTCTGTGGACACCTGCAAGGGGGGAGTCTCATGCAACAGGGATGAGGATTTTGGGGATGAGGACATGGAGATGGATGAGGATAGCGCACAGCACGCAAGCGGAGAAACCATTCTCCCCGACAGCCAGGAACTGTTTGTCACCCTGGAGCCAATACCCTCCTAAGACAGGCTCACAGACCATGAAGCCCCAGAAGGCACCTCTGGTGAGTGTACCTTTGTAAATATAATGCGTGGTTTAAAAGCAAGAGTGTTTAATGATTAATTTGCCCTGAAGACTTGGGATGCATTCGCAGCCAGTATAGCCCCTCCTTTTAAATGGCCAACCCAATGGGTGCTTGGTATGGGAAAGGAGGGTGCTCCTGTTTGAAACCATTCCCACATGTTATGAAGGTTGAAGAAGTTGAAAGACTGGCTTACCATGGCTGCCTGCAAGCCGAATTCTGTTGCCCAGCCTTGCGTGTGTGATCTCTCACACCAAACTGGCAGGCCTTCAATATAAGCGTCAAATGTGACCTTGTACCGAAAGCACATGTCCTATGTAATGTTAACAGCTTGGTTCACTGTGAAAGAGTCTACCCATTGTTCTCTAAAATGTGTCTTTTTAAATACTACTCTCCGGGTACATCTACACTATCTGCTGGATCGGCAGGTAGCGATCGATCTATTGGGGATCAATTTATCACGTGTTGTGTAGACTTGATAAATCAAACCCTGATTGCTCTCCCATCGACTGCTGAACTCCAGCTCGGTGAGAGGCGGAAGCAAAGTTGACGGGGGAGTGGCAGCCGTTGATCCCACGCCATGAGAACACAAAGTAAGTGATTCTAAGTCGATCTAAGATGCATCGACTTCAGCTATGCTATTCTCATAGCTGAAGTTGCGTATCTTAGATCGATTTCCCCCCCTTAATGTAGACCAGGCCTCCTTTTTTTTCCCTCCCACAGCTGCAAATGTTTCAACTCTCCCCCTATCATCTCTGTCCCAGAGGCTAGCGCAGATAAGAAGGTGAAAAAAATGCACTTGCAATTAAATGTTCTCTGAGCTCATGCAGTCCTTCCACACTGAAAGAGCTCAGCAGAATGCGTGGAGGCAAACGATGTCAGAGTCCAGGAAAGCAGAAAATGAACATGAGGACAGGAGGGACAAATGAGAAGAGAGGTGCGGTAGCAAGATGAGAGGAGGCAGGATGCAATGCTGAGGCTACTGGGAGATCAAACATATCCGGTGGAGCTGCAGGAAAGGCAGCAGGAGCACAGACTGCCGCTTCTGCCCCTGTGTAACTGCCCCCCCTCCTCCCCAAGTTCCATAGCCTCCTCACCCAGACGCCCAAGAACAAGGGGGTGGGGGCTCCAGGCACCCAACCACTCCACCCCAGAGGACTGCCCAAGCAACAGAAGGCTGGCATTCAATAAGTTTTGAAGTGTAGTGTGGCCTTGTTCTTCCCTCTTCCCCTCAACCCCACCCCACCCAGTGCGTCCCTCCAAAGTATTCAGCCACAGAACTTCCATGCTGTCAGAAGTAGTGATTGCAGGTTGGGGTGGTCGCCCTCCATCCTGCGTGATGAGGACCCAGTGTAGGGGCAGAGTTACTGGGGCTTCCACGGACAGCTCCAGGAGTATGGTGAACCAGTGCTGGCGGGGCCACGCTGAGGCAATGAGGATGACCGCCGCCCTGTCCCTGCACACCTTGAGCAGGACCTTGTGCACCAGAGGAAGCGGGGGAAAGGCATATTTCAATTCCCCTCCCCACGGGATTGCAAATGCATCTGCTATTGAGCCCAGGCTGGGGCCCTGTAACGAGCAGAACTGTGGGCATTGGGCGTTGCCCCTGGTGGCAAACAGGTCTACCCAGGGAAACCCCCACTTGCGGAAGAGTGAAAACATGACATCCACTCTGAGAGTCCACTCATGCATGCAGTATGACCTGCTGAGATGGTCTGCCAGTTCTTTCCGCACCCCCAGGAGATATGACGCCTTGAGGTGAATGGCGTGGGCTATGCAAAAGTTCCAGAGGAGGAGAGCCTCATGGCAGAGGGGTGAGGAACGGGCTCCGACCTGCTTGTTTATATAAAATATGGCGGTCATGTTGTCCATCAGAACTGTCATGCTGTGACCACTCAAAGTGGCTAAATGAACCTCCCTGAGCTCCATCACATTGATATGGAGCGACTGCTCTGCTCCTGACCACAAGCCCTGAGGTCCCCTAGATGAGCACCCAATCCAAGGTCTGACATGTCCGTCACAAACGTCAGGTCTGGCTGTTGTGCGGCAAAGGGGGGATGCCTTTGGATATGTGGTTTGCCTTATACCACCCTCTACCCTTGAGCCTAATCAACTTAAGTGTAGTTTAACTGTATTCCAATAAAGAAACCTCAGGGACAAGTTTGAAGCTGAGCTGAATTTTTGGGAACCAAGTGAATAAGGTCTCAGAGGCTACTGAGTGGATAAAGTCTCAAAAGCCACCCAACATACTGGTGCTGTGACTTGCTGCTCATCTGGAGCAAGAAAAGTGCACATCCCTTAGTGTGAACATTGCAGCTATTGAGGGAAATGGCACTGGATGAGATTATGGGTTTAAATATGAAGAAATTAATACCATGCTGGAGAAGAAGGTTAAATCTAAGGGTATGTCTACACTACAAAATTAGGTTGAATTTATAGAAGTCGATTTTTAGGAAGCGATTTGATACAGTCAATTGTGTGTCCCCCCACTAAGCGCATTAAGTCAGTGGAGTGCGTCCATAGTACAGTGGCTAGCATCGACTTTTGGAGCGTTGCACTGTGGGTAGCTATCCCACAGTTCCTGCAGTCTCCACTGCCCATTGTAATTCTGGGTTGAACTCCCAATGCCTGATGGAGCAAAAACATTGTCAGGGGTGGTTTTGGGTACATGTTGTCAGTCGCCCCTCCCTCCATGAAAGCAAAGGCAGACAATGGTTTCGCGCCTTTTTTCCGAGCAGACCCCATACTACTTTCAGCAGACGGTGCAGTAGGACTGCTAACTGTCCCCCCACTGCTTCCACTGCAACTCTGCTCTCCTGGTGCTGTGAATCAACCTCGCAGGTACTCTCGTCATTTGGTATAAATATCTCTTCTTGTGGCATCCTGTCATCCACTGCTTTCGCTGCAACTCTGCTCTCCTGCTCATGTCTCGATAGCAAATTTCTCCATGTTGTCTGTTATGGGCTCCCGGGAACATGTGTTCTTCCTCAGGAAATGTGTGTGGTGCTAACCGTCATCCTCCACCACCTCCGCTGCAACTCTGCTCTCCTGATGCCATGAATCCACCTTGCAGGTCCCCTCATCGTTGGTATAAATATCTATTCTCGTGGCATCCATCGTCATGAACTGCTTCCGCTGCAACTCTGCTCTCCTGCAGACTTCATATTACGCCAAGCATGGAGCCTGCTCAGCTCACCGCTGCTATTGTGAGCATTGTAAACACCTCACGCATTATCCTGCAGTATGTGCAGAACCAGAACCTGCAAAAGCAGATGAGGCAACAATAGCGCGATTACGATAGTGATGAGGACATGGACACAGACTTCTCTCAAAGCACGGGCCCTGGCAATGTGGACATCATGGTGGTAATGGGGCAAGTTCATGCCGTGGAACGCTGATTCTGGGCCCGGGAAACAAGCACAGAATGGTGGGACCACATAGTGTTGCAGGTCTGGGATGATTCCCAGTGGCTGCGAAACTTTAACATGTGTAAGGGCAGTTTCATGGAACTTTGTGACTTGCTTTCCCCTGCCCTGAAGCACAAGAATACCAAGATGAGAGCAGCCCTCACAGCGAGTGGTGATAGCCCTCTGGAAGCTTGCAATGCCAGACAGCTATTGGTCAGTCGGGAATCAGTTTGGAGTGGGTAAATCTACTGTGGGGGCTGCTGTGATCCAAGTAGCCAATGCAATCACTAAGCTGCTGCTAATCAAGGGTAGTGACTCTGGGAAATGTGCAGGTCATAGTGGATGGCTTTGCTGCAATGGGATTCCCTAACTGTGGTGGGGTGATCGATGGAACACACATCCCTATCTTGGGACTGGACCACCTTGGCCACCAGTACATAAACTGCATGGGGTACTTTTAAATGGTGCTGCAAGCACTGGTGGAGCACAAGGGATGTTTCACCTATATCAACGTGGGATGGCTGGGAAAGGTACATGACACTCACATCTTCAGGAACTCTGGTCTCTTTGAAAAGCTGCAGGAAGGGACTTACTTCCCAGACCAGAAAATAACTGTTGGGGACGTTGAAATGCCCATAGTTATCCTTGGGGACCCAGCCAACCCCTTAATGCCATGGCTCATTAAGCCATACATAGGCACCCTGGACAGTAGTAAGGAGCTGTCCAACTATAGGCTGAGCAAGCGCAGAATGGTGGTAGAATGTGCATTTGGACATTTAAAAGCGTGCTGGTGCAGTTTACTGACTCATCTCTCAGCTAAACCAATATTCCAATTGTTATTGCCGCTTGCTGTGTGCTCCATAGTATCTGTGAGAGTAAGGGGGAGATGTTTATGGCGGGGTGCGAGGTTGAGGCAAATCGCCTGGCCGCTGATTACGCACAGCCAGACACCAGGGCAATTAGAAAAGCACAGCAAGATGTGCTGCACATCAGAGAAGCTTTGAAAACCAGTTTCATGACTGGCCAGGCTATGGTGCGATAGTTCTGTTTGTTTCTCCTTGATGAAAACCTGCCCCCTTGGTTCACTCTACTTCCCTGTAAGCCAACCGCCCCCCCCATCACCACTTGCAGAGGAAATAAATTGTTTCAAAATCATGCATTCTTTATTAATTATATGAGACTGTCATGTGCGACTATCAAAAGCCTTACTAAAATGTTGCTGACCTGATAAAAAGAGATCTTTAAGAATTAGATATTGTAACCCTCTTATTTTTCCCTCTCTGTTATTTTTGCTTTTAAGAAGGTAATGTTTTCATAACATTAACAATACCAAATGGCATTTACTAAACAAGATCATAGTAATTGCTATTTGTCAGTAATTACTGAACAAAAATCAAGTAACTTTGGGCTTGACTTCTAGAGTGGTGAGATTTTTTTACCTGTTAATTCAACAAAAGGAAAAAACTTTTCAGAATTTCTGTATATTAGTTTATTTTGATAAAGGAGTTTTCCTATCACCAACATTTCCCAAATTGTATTAAGCCAAGATGCTATTGGATGATCCTTTTTTCTTCCAATGAGATGTGGTAGCACAGCTAGTTGCTACTAAGTGGGTTACTAATTTGTTTCAAACATTAGGAAGCTAGGAATTGCCCATATTGCATCAGACCAGCGGTCCATATAGTTCAATATCCTGTCTCTGAAAGTGGTCAGTATCCGCTTGTTTTTTTTCCACTCTGAGTCCGAACAATAGGAACAGTGGGTCCACTGGTAAATTATATTTGGTAAGTTCTTTAACTTCCTTGAATATGTTTCTATTTTAGCATATGACCACCAAATGAATATGAAATCTCACTTTATTTTTCCCCCTGAATAGCACATGTTAAAGATGAGCCACCTGCCCTCTCTTGTTGAATCAGTTTTGATTTGCTTCACAGGATGAACAACACTTACTGATATAATTTTGAAAGATATTTATTGGAGCCTACAAGAATAAAAAGACAATAATATTCTCAACAGGAGCTTATCACTTTGTTCCTATCATTATAGCCGCTTCACCTGTAGCTAGGAACCTTTACAAGTGTCTGGCTTTGTTAATTGTTTTTCCACATAGCTCAGTGGAGAGGACACATAGACAAGAACCATGCAAAATTCATAACTACATGAGCTACCTACTGTTCTGAGAAGATTGATGCTCTTGGCAGATAGGTTATTTGAGAAGTCGCCATGATTCCAAGTGCATTCTAAAAGCTTCCCTGATCAAACTGGCATTGATTCTTTTCTTGTTTCATTGTAAATTTAATGGAGATTGTCTAATTAGCCAGATGTTCCCTTAAATGTTTTAATTCAATCTTTTGGAATGTCTTTCTACTTGTACTGTTTAGCAATCTGAACTAGTTTCCAATCAGTTTCCCCACCTCATTCATTTATCCAGATGGCATACTTTAAACATTTTGAGTTAGTCCATGCATAACTTCACAGCCTACCCTTTTGCAAGTTTTAAATACTTTGCTCTTACTATTCTGTAGGAAGCAACACATTTTTATACAGGTGAACAGTTAAATCTTCTGATTCTTTAGAAATAACAGCAACCCCTTTTTTTTTTAAGGTTGTGTTATGATCATATGAAGTCATACGAGCATGGGTAGCAATCTCATCAGATCCTGCAAGCTAAACAGGATTAGGCTGGGTAGGTACTTAAATGGAAGGGCTCCAGGAAAGACAAAACTGTGCCAGGAAGTTGTTAGTTATCTCTTGGTGGCACTCTTCCGAGTCAGCATTGAACTGGCATGGCGTGGAATAGGGGACATTGTGTATAGAGCTTCTGTGTTTTGAGGAAACTTAAAATCAAGGTCCTGACTTCTTCTGGTAATTTAACATCCCAAGGCACTTCCCCACAAAATGTGGGGTATTAATCACAGCGAACTAGCTAAATTCCAACTTGGGTAGTTACATTTTACCTTCTTAAAATTCTTCTTTTAGCTTTACTTGGATACAAAATTCTTCATGTTCTGTCCCCTACTCATGACTGCTCTTGTGGCTTCCCTTTGCTTCCTTGTCACAAGTCATTTTTCTGCAGGGAAGCAAAGAAATGTGCAGGGGACATAAATTCTGTGCATATGCAGTGATGCAGAATTCCACCAGGAGTAAGATCCTTTATAGTGCATATAATGTGTAAATCAGTTTAGAAACACTCTGGGACTATGCTTGGTGAAAAGCCATTCTGTTTGCTGTCATAGAAATGTAGGGCTAGAAGGGACCTCAACAGGTCATTTTTGTTCATTTCCCCCACCCAGAGGCAGGATTAAGTATATCCAGACCATCCCTGACAGATGTTTGTCTAACCTTTTCCATCTTTCTACCACTATTAACTATTTGTATTTGTCAGTAAGATATCTAGCTGTATTTCTAATGCACCTATCGCTGTAGGGTCTAGGCCTCACAGATGTAAAAGTTGCAGAAAATTCTATCCATGAAAAATCTTTTCTACTCCCCTATTAAAGCTGCTATTCACAGTGGGATTTCTTAGGATGTTTGTTTTCCTCTAGAATGTAGCTGGACCACTCTATAGCTCTGGTATTGGAGGAACACTTGTGTAAAGATTGTCTTGCAATAAAATTCACTAGTACCCAGTCTCTGGGTCAACCTGATTTCTGATGTTAGAGAGTCCTAAAACCTAAGACCCACCATTGAGAATACCTTGCTGCCTAGTCCCTGAGAATTTCACCATCAAATGGAGGGACAAGTTAGGGTTGCCAATTTTGGTTGGATGTATTCCTGGAGATTATCACATGATGATCTTTAATTCTTGGAGACTCCAGGACAACCCTAAGATTGGCAGTTGGTTGTGAGATGCTGCCTGAGACTATTAATATATGCAATGTGGTCAATGGGTATGGATGTAAGATCATCAATATAATCAATATAGTCTAAAATACTGGTAGATACCAAATGCTACAACTGGCTCGCCAGCATCTTCTCAATAATCTTGCCCTGGAAGGAGATATTAGAAATAAGCAATAGGGGGTTAGATTATCAACATGATCCTGAGCCACAGGTCAGACAATTGCATATGTCAGAGTAACAGAAAGCATTTCCTCTCACCTTGGTCAAAAGTGAGCTCCTAGAATCATTGGTGGCTTTTACTAATCAAGAAGGGTGGTGGGGCCATTTCCCTGCAAATGCATTGCAAGACCTTTTCCTATGCAACTGAACCAAACTATGTAAAGAAAAGTAGTGAGGATTTGCTTTTTGGAGAGGCTCTTTGGTTCACTCAGTAATTTCTGCCCCCTAGGATGTAAGTGACTGCAGAAAGAAGCAACAGTTGGGTGGATCTAGTTGATTATATGGAGTAGTCCTAGTGGATGGGAGAGCTACTAGTCAACGCTCTGGCCAAGGGAGAATGATCCCTTTGCATCCTTGGCGGTTACCGCACAAGATCACAGGTACTCCCTGCTGCGTGTTGAGGCCGACAACATGAAATGTCCTCTCTGCGGTGAGCTGGGTGGGAAGTGGGCCCATCCTGTGGTGAGAAGTTGATGTCTTGCAGATGGGGTTGTGCCAAGCCTGGTTCCAAATGGGGTTTACCCTGCGTTGTCCAGCGCTGGGGGGCTGGCCCTACTCGCAATGAGTTAGTTCTGTCCTGCCTCTGGCTCAGCCCAGTCCTGAGTGGCCTGGGCCTAGCACCCATCAGCTGGCAGCTGGGGGCCTGGGCTAGGCCACACCACACGGGGTGAGACACCTTTTTGGCCTGGGCCTGGCCTCCCTCAGCCCCGCCTGGGGGGAGGGTGGGAGAGAGACGCGGGCTCGCTCAGCAGGCGGCGCCCCCTGGCGGGATCCTCGGAAGAGCGGGCCTGGGCGCGCAGCCGCGAGGCAGGAGGAGGGCGGGGGCTCGCGGCAGCCTTCGCTTCCGGAGGGGAAGCCGGGTCGGCTGAAGCGATGGCGGCCGGAGGCAGCGAGGCCCGGGTCGCGGACGTGGAGGAGGACGCCTCGCAGCTCGTCTTCCCCAAAGGTGCGTGGGGCCGGGGGAGAGCCCGGGAAGCAGGGGGAGATTCCCCCGGGAGCTGGGGACGCCGACTGGAGAGTAGGAGGGGGGATTCTCCCCCTGCGGAGCTGGGGGGCGCATGGGGGGCCGGGGAGTAGGAGGGGGAGACTCCACCGAGCGGGGGGATGGGGCGCAAGGGGAAAACATGGCCGCCTCCACCCTGCTGTACCCCAGGTTACCTCCCCCCAGTCCGGTATCTGTTTCCCTGTAAATAAAAGGAACAGCTCCCGGGCTGAAAGACGAGTCTGGAAATCGGGGGCCACTTTACTGCACCCAACCGTGTCAATCCAATCCGACTGAAAATTGGGTCTTGAATTTCAAAAAGAGAAAAATATGGAATCTGGCAGCCGTGACAGTAGCTCAATCATCATTTTTCTAGCAGGCCATCTGATTCCAGCAGAACGAGTACATCTTTGAAGTGTTCTTTAAATGCTATTATATGATGCGTTTCAGTGTATAAAGGAGTTTTATTATTGTTATTGTTTGTACCATGCTGTGCAAATACAGGACAAAGAGACAGTCCCTACTGCTTTATGTAACAAACCCTGATCTGTATCAAGCTGGCACAATTAAATATTCCCTAGGTTTGATGTGAGGAACTCTAGTTTTTCTTCTCTGTGGGCTGCCTGTGAGAATATTTTCAAATTATTATTATTGGAAACCAACTGTTTAGGTTTGAAACAGGGATTACAATTGCCCAGTGGGTTTCATTGAAAATATTCTGAATGAATCTACCCTGCTATAGCGCGGCCCGATATAACACGGGTTTGCATATAGTGCAGTAGCAGCGGGGTTCCGGCGGTGCTTTAAAGGGTCCGGGGCTTCCCGCTGGAGCCCGAAGCTCTTTAAATAACCTCCGGAGCCCTGCTGCCCCTACCCCGATATAACGAGGTTTCAGATATAATGCAGTAGGGATTTTTGGCTCCCTATGACTGCGTTATAGCGGGGTAGAGGCGTACTAATGTTTGAATAGCTATATTTGTTCCTTAAAGGTGTCCTCAAAAGGGGAAAAAAATTGGGCTTATGCTCTTTTTTGCTTTTCTGATGTAAATGGAGACCTGAAATATTTGCAGTCTACTTGCATTTTAGCATTAGAAATTCATGCCCTGTCTATTCTGGTAGTCACTCTTGATGACAAGTGAATTAGTGAAGTGATTACAGACCAAGAGCTGAGAGAGAGAAGTTGATCTATGGAGAGGGGAAAGGATTTTTTAATGCCTACTTAATTTCAATGACTAAATAACATTTCTAATAAGGGAAGCCTTTGTTAAACATTCAGCATCTTCCTCCTTTAATTAAGATGCTAGCAATAAACATCCCTAAGACCTCCTGGAAGCTCTCCAGCAAAACTGCAGAAGATCACACTTGCCATTTCTGATTTTTCTAAGTTAAAAAATAAGTAGTAAAAAAAAGGCTTATTTTAAAGCAAGATACAAACCCAATTTTTAAAAAGCCTTTCAAAGTTTTACCCCTTTAATATTTGCCTTTATTTTTGACCTTTGTGTCAACTGAGTAATATTAATTACAAAAATATGATTAGCTCAAAAGATAGGGCTGATAATTTAAATGTGTATGATCAGAAAGTTAAAAATAACGAGTGTTACTCAGTATTGTAAATCCAGTTGTGTGGCCTTGGAGGAATTATAGTTGTATTCTCATTAGGAACGGCTTCCAGGTCATGGAGTACAGGATTTTCACAGTCAAAGCTGTGGTTCATTTTCCTTCTCCTCAAAGCCATATCCAAGCACAAAACAAAGCATATAGAAATTGGCTTCTTTGTTGATGTACTTATCCCTCTCTCACACTGAAACTCGCTTGCATACAGAATTTGAAACTGCTGAGACGCTTCTAAATTCAGAAGTGCACATGCTTCTTGAGCATCGTAAACAACAGAATGAGAGTGCTGAGGATGAGCAGGAGCTCTCAGAAGTCTTCATGAAAACTCTGAACTACACGGCTCGCTTCAGCCGCTTCAAAAACCGGGAGACCATTGCCAGCGTCCGCAGGTGAGTGGCAGAGTCAAGGCTAGATGATTTTTTTGGGGGAATTTAGTATGTAATGTGTGTGCTGTATTATGAAGTTGAAACGTGGTAGTTATTGTTATTCCAAGGAACAGGGTTGGTCTAGAGCAGTGGTTTTCAACCTCTTTATCATCGTGGGCCACAGGCTGAGAACCACAGCACCCCCAACCTCTCAACAATCCCCTATGCCTAGCGCCCCCGCTCAGAGTGGGGCCAGGAGCAGAGCCCTGGGTGCTGGGCCGGGTAGCCCAGACTCCCACGTGGAACCAGGCAGCTGGATCCTGCAGCAGGGCCAGATGCCGGACCCCCACGTGGGCAGCTGGACTGCAAGATACCCCCCGTGCAGGGCCGAGTGGCTGGACCGCAGGAAACCCCCCTGCACAGCCAAAGCCTGACCCTGAAACCCCACTGCATGGGGCCAGGAGGCCGGACACAGACCATGCTGTGCAGGACCAGGTGGCTGGAGCCCGGGACCCACACTGTGCAGGGACGGGCAGCTTGCAGCTGGATCTGGACCCCCGCACGGGACCGGGCAGCCAGACCCGACCCCTGCAGCTGAGCCCCATGTAAAACCTGGGGGTGCTATAGCACCCCAGCAAAACTCTAGATCTCTGTGCCCTCCCCCCCAACTACCCACAGACCACTCTCCTGCCTCCTGTGGCACTCACCAGCCCCCTGTTGGCAGGAGCGCTCCTGCAAGCCGCCTTACTCTCTCTTCTCCCTCGGTCAGCCCTGCCCACCTGCCTGACCAGCCTGGCAAATTTCTTAATTATTTTTAGCACACAGCTGGGCTGCAGCTGTGTGCTAATTGGGTAGCATGTGGCCCACAGGTTGAGAACCGCTGCTCTAAAGATCTCAGTCATGTTTTTCTGGGGAAGTGAGAGACTTGGTGAGGTTCTGTTAGAGCAGTGTGTGATGGGTTGGGTCACAGAAACCCATTTGGGACTGCCACTTGATGTGCTGGGACTACCTCTGAGCCTGTTTTCCTTGCCAGCTTGGAACTTCAGTACGTTGCCTTGTTTGAGCCAGACACTCTTGCCTGCCGCAAACACACATCCAAGTCTGAACCATGACCCTCACAGGCTGCAGGCTTAACTGAAAACAGCTTAAGAAGTGCTTCTGTCTCCAGCACTCAGAGACCCAGCTCCCAATGGGGTCTAAACCCCAAATAAATCCGTTTTACCCTGTATAAAGCTTATACGGGGGAAACTCATAAATTGTTCGCCCTCTATAACACTGATAGAGAGAGAGATGCACAGCTGTTTGCCGCCCCTTCTCGCCTCTTTCCAGGTATTAATACTTACTCTGGGTTAATTAATAAGTAAAAAGTGATTTCATTAAATACAAAAAGTAGGATTTAAGTGATTCCAAGTAATAACAGACAGCACAAAGTAAATTACCAAGCAAAATAAAACAAAAACACGCAAGTCTAAGCCTAATACAATAGGAAGCTAAATGCAGGTAAATCTCACCCTCAGAGGTGTTCCAATAAGCTTCCTTGACAGACTAGCCTCCTTCTAGTCTGGGTCCAGCAATCACTCACACCCCTGTAGTTACTGTCCTTTGTTCCAGTTTCTTTCAGGCATCTTTTTTTTTTGGGTGGGGGGCGAGGAAAAGAGGCTATATCTTGAGCCAGCTGAAGACAAAATGGAGAGGTTTTCCCAGGGGCATATATAGTCTCTCTTTTGTGGGTGGAAACCCCTCTGTCCCCCTGTGTAGAATCCAGCTACAAAATGGAGTTTTGGAGTCACATGGACAAGTCATGGCATCTATCAAGGTCCATTGTTAGCCAAGTACTCCCAGTTGAATAACCCCCTCACACTATGTTGACCAAATCTGCCTTAGGTGCTTTCTACAGCAAACGCTTTAAATACAAGCATAGAGCCAATGCTCATAACTTCAGATATAAAAATGATACATGCACATGAATAGGATGAATACATGCAGAAGAACATAACCTTTGCAAAGATGTTACATGGCATATCTAGCATAAAACATATTCCAGTTATGTCATATTTACACTCATAAGCATATTTCTATAAAGCATTATGGGGTGCAACGTCACACAGTGGTTCTCAAACTTTTTTGCATTGGTGACCCCTTTCACAAAGCAAGCCTCTGAGTGCGACATCCCCCGCCCCCTTATAAATTAAAAACTTTTTTTTATATTTAACACTATTATAAATGCTGGAGGCAAAGCGGGGTTTGGGGTGGAGGCTGACAGCTCGTGCATCCGTGTGTAATAACCTTGTGACCCCCTTAAGGATCATGACCCCCAGGTTGAGAACTCCTGTAGTAGAGTGGGTAACAAGAGGCCTCCAGAGCTGTTTTGGTATAAATATTTATATGACAGCAGATTGTGGTAGATGGAAGGACTTTTCTAGCCCTTTTGGGGGGGAGGGGGCTTTGGGGGTTATTGTGTATAATTTTTTGTTCTTACTAGCAATAATGGGATTGTATTAATAAAATAAATACAATTTATGCTGCCCTTTTTCTCATCCCCATTCCTTGTTCACAGATCTGTCAGAACCATGTCATTACTTCAGTTTCTTTTACATTCTTTTTCTTTCCTCTGCTTTTTTTACTCCATTTTTCCTATATTCTCACCATCTTCTCTTTCTGCAGTTTGTTGCTCCAGAAAAAGCTCCATAAATTTGAATTGGCATGTTTGGCTAATCTGTGTCCTGAGACAGCTGAGGAGGCCAAGGCTTTGATTCCTAGGTGAGAATGTATATCCCAGGTTTTATGATTTATGGGTTCTAAGATACAGGAATAAGGGGAAAACTGAGCTGACCTATTGTTTCCCCTTTGTATCCAGTGTTTGACAGCCACAGTGGGCTGGCCTACAAGGTACAATTCTACATGACGCCAGTCAGGTAACTGTGTTGATGCCTGGCCCTGCCCATTCCTGAGTGTGGTACCCTTTTAATGTCATGTCCTAAAACTGATCAGTGAAAAGGTAGAGGGAGGAAGGTATTTGATTTGCATAATTCAGTGTGGAGGCACATGAGAGCTATAACATGGGGCTTCATAATAGTCTGTGTATTATAACACAGGAGGAGGTGGAGATTTTGGATAAATGGTGCAATGCCAGGTGGTACCAAAAATGTCTGAGACACTGGTGTAGAAACATGAGGGAATTCTGGATATTAAAAATGGAAGCACAGAGAAGAGGCTTGTTTCTATCATTATTGTTCTTATCTTGCAGCCTAGAGGGCCGGTTTGAAGATGAGGAGCTACAGCAGATTCTTGATGACATTCAGACCAAACGAAGCTTCCAGTATTAGGGCTAATTACTAGCCCTTATTATGAAAAGAAAGATCAGAGAACTTCAGATGTTTCTGTGCACACCAGACCAGGCTAGCTAGCTCCAGGACAGAGCAAAGAGAGTTCTTGATGCACAGTACTTCAGCCTTGCGTCCCACACAGACATGTTTAAACTGGGGACCACTCTTTGACTTGCTGAATATTGTAAACTTGACAAAGATTCATTTGTGGTGAGAGCCATGGAATCTTGGAAACTCCTGTCTAGGAGGTGTCAGTACCTGTTTCCCCCAACTTCCTGTCCCTGTCATGGGAATCTTCAAAGTGTTCTTGGTTACAGGGCCTAGAATAAGCGTAGGTGTGATTCTTCTTTCTTATGAACTCCAGTTACCTAAGGTGGAGAAATTTTGTGCCCGTTGGTTGTTGAAAATCCTAGTAGTTTGTAGAATCAGGGCTAATAAGAATCTGACTGTCTTTTGAAATGTTTGTTCAAGATAATGTTTTTTCCCCCCCTTCAAGAGTGCATCATTGTTCAGTTTGAATTAAACTGTGATTTTTCTTATTATGTTCCTATACTTTGTAAATATTATCTGATTCACTCCAACTTTAATTATTTAAGTCCTATTGAGAAACACTTTGACCTGGAAGGAGGGAATAGTCTCTGGGGAGGGGATGATCCAAACATCAGTTGTGATTATTACTACAAATGAACAGAATTGTATACACATATTTTGTGAGGGAGAGAAATATGACACTATTATTAGGCAATGATTGGAAACTTGACATCCATATCCCATAGTGTTGAAAGATTGTGCTGCTTTATAATAGCTGCCTGAGTTACCTTGAGTGACACCTATTGACAGCAGCAGTAACGTAACTTATTCCTTTTAATATCATTGTGTCTCCTGGAATCTAATAAACCAAACATACCTTTCTGATTAACCATAGTAACTTTAATTGGGTCAGAATTATAAGAAAAGGTAACACAGGAGTGAGGTCCTGTATTTTATTAGTTACATCCACCTTGTTTCATTCACCTTAGATTCAATCTCCAGCTGCAGCTGTCATCAAACAAATCTCTTATACTCTGCCTCACAGGAGATTTCTGTGACTGCTTCAATTAAATGAAAATACTGATCCTTAAAAAACAAATTGAGATGTCTTAATAAGAACTTCATATCAGAACCCTTGCCTCCTAGCCTCATTACTTTTGGTGGTAAGGAAGCACTAGCTAGATTATTTGGCTTCTTTGATTTGGTTTCTTTTAAACTTGTCTGATTAGGTGTGATAGTTGTCTCTTGTTGATATTTAAAAATAGGATGGGAGCCTTTAGAGAATAAATCTAACAGCTTTAGTGAGCTGGACCTGATCCCACATTGCTTATATCATCCTCTGCTAAATAGACTGATACTACCAAACATTGAAATCCATAATAAATTACAGCTACCACTTTTCAAAGAAGATCAGAAGCAATAAAACAGACAAGATGGTGGGAAGAAGGTCTCTTAGACCAATAAAACCTCTGTGAACTGCTATTGTATGATAGAACTGAACTACTGAACATGTAATAAAGAGGTTGCTAATACTGTATAGTAAGGGTGTTCTCAAAATATGAAAATTACTCAGGGCTATTTTATTGTAGAAGTTTTGTGACCCCTTGAATTAGCCACATGAAAAGATACATTCATTACACCTTGGAAAGAATAATTTGAATTACTCAAATATATTACTAGTTCCTAAATAATCTGTAACTTCTCGGAAAAAAGACTGGGCCATTTATGTGGACAGCTCATTAAAAATGTCTGTTTGGTGTAGAGTTGATGGTCAAGAAGAGGAAAAATATAGCATAGTGAACCTCAGAGTTACAAACACCTTAGGAATGGAAGTTGTTCATAATGCTGAACAAAATGTTATGGTTGCTCTTTCAAAAGTTTACAACTGATCATTGACTTAATACAGCTTTAAAATTTTACTATGCAGAAGGAAAATGCTACTTTCCCTTTATTTTTAGTAGTTTACATTTAACACATTGCTATTGTACTTTTTTTGTCTCTGCTGCTGCCTGATTGTGTACTTTCGATTCCAAATGAGGGGTGTGGTTCACTGGTCTGTTCCTAACTCTGAGGTTCTACTGTACTTAAAATATGCCATTATAGAAATCAATGTAGTGCCCTCATCTGGAATACTGTTTTGTTCACCTTTTCTCAAAAAGGATACAGGAGAAATAGAGTGGGTTTAGAGACAAGGAATAACAATGACCAGAGGCATGGGAAGCCTCCCATTTGTAGAAATATTAAAACTGTCACATATTATTTTCAAAGAGGGGACCTAAGGGACATGCTGGAGGTATACAAAATAATGTTATAGAAAAGGTAAATAGTGCTCTTTGTTTACCATTTCTCATAATACAAGAACCAAGGGGAAGTCCAGTGAAACTGAAAGGCAGTATGTTTTAAAATGATAAAATGAAATAGTTTTTTATATACAAGCTGTAGAGCTTGTTTTCACAAGATCCTGTAGCCAGTCAGGAGCTTAGTAACATATTTAAAATAATTATACGTCTGTATGAATAGTCCTATGCATTTCTGGACAGTATGAGGCACCAAATACTGGACTAGAGATGGACTTCTGATTTGGTAATTTCTGTGTAATATTTTTACCTCCCAGGGTTGCTCACTGAGCTGCTATTCTATGCTGCTGACAATCTGTTTGGCAGATAAGTGTTTCTGCATTCATCAGGAGTTAAAAAATTGCTCAGTACAGTTTAACTTAAACAACAAAACAAACCATGCAGTAGGGAAAGTAAAAATAGAAACAAAAAGGTTAAGATGCCAAAAATCCCAGGATGTGAAAGGGGACTCTGCTGTTCCTCAAACATATATATACTGCTTCCCATAGCTGCTTACATCTTAAAATTAATACTTTTAAAAATCCTCTTTTTAAACTATTGTATTCTTAGCTTGGCAACTAATAGCGCTGCAACTTTCTCACTCGGGTGTGAAAAAACACACCCCTGAGCGCAGCAACTTGCAGTGCTATATAGCACCAGTGTAAACAGTGCCCCAGCGCTGGGAGCTATGCCCTTCATGGAGGTGGGTTTTTTAGAGCACTGAGAGAGCTCTCCCAGCGCTGCACCGTGACAACACAAGGCATGTTAAAGCGATGCCATGGCAGCGCTTTAGCATTGCCAGTGTAGACTAGCCCTTAGCTGTTACTAATAATGCCTTAGATCTTAAAACTGACAATTCTTAAACTCCAGTTTATATTTTATCTTGGCCTTTTTTACTTTTAGCATCAGCCTTGGCTGGGACAATGGAAATCAATGTGAAGTCAAGTTCGTTCATGATCAGTTTCATTCCCTGAGGGCTGAAATGTTTGGGTTGCATGCACTGGTGAATAGGGGGTTTATGTCCCATGGCTGTGGTAGTCTCTTGATATGATTTCAAGCTGCTGGTTACTACCTTTCCCTAGCCTTGTCAGCTCTCCCCTAGCTGCTCAGTATTATTTTCAGATTCAGGTGGTTTCCTCCCTCCTCACACCAGTCAGAGCGCACTAGCAGGTATTTGGGGGGTGGGGGAGTTCCTTCTGAGCCAGGACTCCCAAGTGCTGGAACAGATTTCAGCGGTTCTCAAACTGTGGATTGTGATCCTCAAAGTGAGTGGCAACCCCATTTTAAAGAGGTCACCTGGGCTGCCTTCAGACTTGCTCGCTGCCTGGGGCCGAAGCTGAAGCCTAAGGGCTTCAGCTCCCCTGTGGGGAGGGGGGGGGGAAGGGGGCTCACGTTACCTGCCTCTTGCTTGGGGCTGAAGCCCTAAGGCTTTGGCTCTATCTCCCATCTGGGGTGATGGGGTTGGGGCAGACTCAGGCTTCAGTTCTCCCCCCTTGGGGGGGGGGTCCTATAATAATTTTTGTTGTCAGAAGGGGGTCCCAGTGCAATAAAATTTAAGAACCCCGGCATTAGAGTGTAGTCCCTGCTACTTCTCTCGACGCATGCGCGCCCCGCTTGCAGTTCTGCCCATGTCGAGTCGCCCCGTATCGACTACACGCACCCGCATCATGCACAGTCGGGCCTCCCTTGCGCTTGCGCAGAAGCGGTCCTGGCCGCCGCTGCGTCCCTATCCTCGGCCAGGTCCTCCCTGGCGCCTTGAAGCGTACTGACGTAGGGCGCGTGCGCCGCCCCGGTCGTTGGAGGGGAAAAGATGGCGGGCGGGCGCGGTGGGGGCTCGTGAGGCAGCGGCTTCCGGGCCAGGGGAGTGTGGAGAGCGGCGCGGCAGCGGGGTCCGGTGGCGGGGGTAAGAAAACAGTCGGACGGTGAATGCAGCTAAGTGACGGGCCGCCTGGGGCGGTGCAGTGCGGCCGGGCGGTGTGGCTCCTCCGCCATTTTCAGGCCGTGAGGCCGGGGAGGAGAAGGGGGCCTAGTGCCTGGGTCGGGGGTGGGAGGGAGGAGCTCCTGAGGTGGGGAACGAGAGCGCGGAGCCTGGAGAGGTCAGTGGGGGCTTGGGTTTGGGGCCCTTAAGCTACGGGGACCCCAGGGCCTGGAGCGGGCTCCTGGAGAGCTAGCTGGAGTGGGGGGGGCTGAAAGTAGCACGAGAGTTCGTGGGGGAAGGAGGGCCCTGGACAGGAGTTTCTGCTTCACCTTGCTTTTCCTCCTGTGGCCTTTGGTTTAGGAGACCCCATGCCTGTTGAGTGTTATCTGTGCTGTTTGGCCTCGGCCATATGGCAGCCGCATAAATGGAAGCATGTACGGTTGGGGCTTGTTCTACGTTTATTTTGCAGAGCACGTTAGACTTGATTGCAATTTGATCTATCCCCGTGGTTTTACAGTCTCAAACTTATTCTTTGCATAGAAAAACTACTTGACCCAGTAAAATCAGAACTCACCATTTTAGATAGAGAGAAAACCTTATTGTTTCTTCAGGAATTAGATGGTATTTCTCTTTTGATATGTAACTTACGGCTTGATGTGACTCCTTGTTGCTATGATTAAGTAGCCCTACATTCCCTGTGACACTGCTCTGTATTTTCACTCCATGCATCTGAAGAAGTGGGGTTTTTAACTCACGAAAGCTTATGCCCAATAAATCTTTTAGTCTTTAAGGTGCCACTGAACTCCTTGTTGTACTCTGTATTTGTATGCCATTTCTTATCTGACCAGCTTAAACTGTATAACAAAGTCTAATGTAGGTAAGTAGTCCTACACCCTCTTTTCTGTATTTAACCAAACCTTGAATTAATTTCCTAATCAAAAGTGTGATCCTGGAGGGTATTTTTCTAACAATGGGGAGAGCTGAAGCAGATCAGGGTGCTTTTCAAAGGTGAAGTTTTGATGCTGGAAAATACTTTGACTAAATACTAAACTTTTTGAGGGGAGAGATTCAAGAGCAGTTCTTTTTAATCTCCAATCATACTAGATTGTATTTATTGGACAGATTACATTAAAATTTAAGAGTATTTTAACCCCAGTGACAAATAATTTCTGAATCCCTGCCATATGAACACTTAGCCTTATTAATCTGTGGACCACATGTCATCTTTAAGTGAGTTTACTGATCAACAACTTGTTAGATACTGTCAAACAATTTAAACACACACTTGTATGAGACAGACATAACTAAAGTTAATTCTTGCTATTTATCATTTCATAACATTCTTTATTAAAAAAAGTTGCAAGATAAATTACTAAAATGCAGGTTTAATCTTGTATTCAAATATATAAACTTTTATTGTATTTCTAATAAATACCACTGTAAAGTAACGGTATACTGAGGCCTTGGCTACACTGGCGCTTTACAGCGCTGCAACTTTCTTGCTCGGGGTGTGAAAAAACAACCCCCTGAGTGCAACAAGTTACAGTGCTGTAAAGTGCCAGTGTAAACACTGCCCCAGTGCTGGGAGCGCGGCTCCCAGTGCTGTAAACTAATCCCCACGGGGAGGTGGAGTACCTGCAGCACTAGGAGAGCGCTCTCCCAGCGCTGGTGCCGTAACCGCACTTGCACTTCAAAGCGCTGCCGCGGGAGCGCTGTACGGCTGCAAGTGTAGCCATACCCTGAGTGTTAATTTGAGTTCTCTCACTTAGCCCTGGTCTACACTAAGCTCGGGGGTCGAACTAGGGTACGCGAATTCAGCTACGTGAATAACGTAGCTGAATTCGAACTACCCTAGTTCGACTTACTTACCGTCCAGACGCCGCGGAA
This sequence comes from Mauremys mutica, assembly GCF_020497125.1. Lineage (NCBI taxonomy): Eukaryota > Metazoa > Chordata > Testudines > Geoemydidae > Mauremys > Mauremys mutica. Next base: position 57,651,326 of record NC_059080.1, on the reverse strand, counting down.
GCGAACTCCGCGGCTCCAGGGACGACTCCGGCAACTCCTCCTGCCGCGGTGGAGTACCGGAGTTCGAACTAGCGCTTCCGGGGTTCGAACTATCGCGTCTAGATCAGACGCGATAGTTCGAACTCCGAGCAGTCGAACTCGCCGCGTCGACTGTCCCGGTAAGTGTAAACGTACCCTTAGTGGTTTGGTGTAGTGGTCTTTTGTATATCTGGTAAATTTTCCAAACTCTGTTTTTGAATGCTGGAAGCTAAAATAAATTGGACAGTAGGGTACTTACAATGTTTCTTTAAAGTTTTAATTATGTGGGTCAATCACTTTTTAGTGCAGGAATTTAAAATTTATACTTGCAAGTTATAAGATAGCGCTTTTTTTTTTTTACAAAGCTGAGTAATGTTAGAAATATTGAATATGTTCATGAAATTTACAAAAATCAGGTTTTGTTGAGATCTAAAATCTCCCTGGCAGTTTTTTGAGTCCAGATACTGAAGCATTGTGCTAGTACATGAAAACTGGCAAGTAAAACCTGCTAGTTTATTTTGATTGTCCAAGGTTAGTACAAAAAGTAAACATCAGCAATGAAATTGGCCTTTAACAATGTTCAGTTTTAATCTGATTGGTAGAACAGGTAAGATTTTAACCTTTCGCAAAGTTTTAACATGGCTTTACTTCAAGTTTTCCCCCCTCTTCCCTACCCTAAGGAGTGCTTAAGGTTGGATCACAAACAAAATTGGTTTATTTTACTGTCCTGAAAACTTTTTATGTACCTTATGTATTTTTGATATGTATTCACTATATCTGAAGAGTCACCTAGTTTTGGCAAGGCCTCAGAGTAGCATGAAATCCAACTTTATGCTATTCTTACTCTTGGGCTTATAAAACTATTCAAAATGTAATTGAATGCCAATTCTGGTTCAACCTACATTCCATTCTGTGTAAATGCAAAGTGGTACTACAGCTTACAGAAGACTCATTTTATGCTTTAAAACTAACAGTACAAATAGTGGTCAGTAAACTACTTCTTCAACGCTTAGCCGAACAATCTTTCACCATTTGGTCTGTTCCTGTGCAGTTGCAAGGGTTTGACAGACTGAGAATGCAACATCAGAACAGACTTGATGAACCCATGTGATGGGGGTGTGCTTCTGGGCTGCCTCCACCCCTTGATTGGAATTTTATGCTGGCTGTTACAAGCCAGTCAGTTTACTTGCTTTCCCTATATTATCTCTGTAGCAAACTGCTTAAATAGGAGCCGTATGGGTCTGAAGGAAGTCTACACAGCCACACTGGAAACTGACTACAATTACACTCTGGCCTATATAGGAAATTATAGAGATCTAGTGACCCTCAGTGTATGTCTACACTACTGATGCTACAGCGCTGCAGATGAGCTGCTATAGCACCATAGCATAGACACTTGATACAGCAACAGAAGAGGTTTTTCTGTTGCTGTAGTTAATCCACCCCCTTGAGAGGCGGTAGCTAGGTTGACCGAATACACCTCTACCTCGATATAATGCTGTCCGTAGGAGCCAAAAAATCTTACCGCGTTATAGGTGAAACAGCGTTATATCGAACTTGATTTGATCTGCCGGAGCACACAGCCCTGCCCCCCTGGAGCTCTGATTTACCGCGTTATATCCAAATTCATGTTATATTGAGTGGTGGTATATCGGGGTAGAGGTGTAATTCTTCTGTCGACCTAGTGGTGTCTATACCTGGGCTTGGGACAGCTCAACTATGTCTCTCTGGTGTGAGAATTTTTCTCACTGCTGAGTGACATAGCTAGATCAACCTAAGTTTTGGATATAGACAGGCCTTACACTCAGGTTGGGATTTTCAAAGGAACCTAAGGGAGCAGGGTACCCACCTTTGTCTAACTCTTATAGGCTCCTTTGAAAAGCCCAGCCAGAATACTTACAATATTTTAATTAAAGGCTATATATCTTGGTGTTGGAAAAAACACATAACTTAATAATAAAACCAAATTTCACTGTTTCAGATGCGTGTCCGTTAAAATGTCTTGTAATCTGCCAAGTGGGGAAAATGAGGGTAACAGCAATAATTTGAATAAAACAAAAGAAATCTCAACATTAACATACTAATGTTGAGAAACCTCTTAAATATATTTTGATAAAGTTTGAGTAGTTCTTTAAACAATGTTAATTGGAAGACTGAATGTTCCCGTGGAATCTTATTGAGATCACAAAGGGAAGATACAGGGGAGACTTTGGGAACATTTCAGCAATAATCCAATTCTAAGGAGTTTTGTAGTTGGGCAGGTAGTTCTACCAGTTTCTTTCAATAGTGTGTGGACAAGAGGTTTTTAGATGTGACTAAACTATGCTGTTACTACAACGAGAAATGTTATCTCTGAAATGGTTTCAATGGCAGTACACACAGGACTTGAGTCAAATAATTTTATAAAAAATACTTCATTCACAGATATATAAAATAGTAGTAGTTTTCTTCTTTCCACCCCAAAATAAAATTCTTTCTTCCCACTCTTGTCTGTTTCTGGTTTTGTACATACTGTAACAAGCCACCTCTACCTATATTTTCCCAATGCAGAAGGAGAATTTCCTTTTCTCATCTTCTTCTATTTCATTTTCTAATTCAGATATAAATCTTCCATACAGAACTGTTACTAAATCCGAACATATTTTTTCATTCAATTTGTTTTGGAGAAGTGTGCTCCAAAATGTAATAATACAATGCAATGCATGCAATAATGCAATGTATGCAGTGCAGTTGTAGCCTTGTTGGGCCCAGGATATTGGAGAGACAAGGTGGGTGAGATGATAAATTTTATTGTACCAACTTTTGTCACAGCAAAATGCAAAGTGGAACTGTAACTCATTAACCCCCTCTTTTTGTCGTATGACTGCAAAGGCGTTAGTGGGCCACTCTACCTTGAATGGTCCCTTACGAAGTGTTAGGAGTGGCCAAATTTACAGACCCTCCGAGCCGCCTACAATAATCTTCAGAAGTTCAAGAGCCGCAAGACATGCACAACCTGCCCCCCCAGGACGGTGCCTACCAGGGTGCGGGGCTTCTTCTCCAATGCTCCTCTGCTGGGCTAAAGCCCTTAGATTCCCCACCTTCCCTGCAGGGCAGAAACCCCCTAGTCCCACCACCCCACCCCAGGGCAGAAGCCTCTAGCTCCCCCCTGCTCAGTGTTGTAGGTGGAGAATTGGGGGGAGAGTACGTGGGGGGGCTCCTGGAGCTGCACTTTAACAGTAAAAGAGCTGAATGCAGCTCAGGAGCCACAGTTTGGCCATGCCTGTAATATGTGCTAATTACTTATGCTAAACAATCTGTTGCACTTTGCACTGCTATGAAATGGGCATACCTTTTCCAGACTTGAAGAAGAGCTCTGTGTGGCTTGAAAGCCTCTCTTTCACCAACAGAAGTTGGTCCAATAAAAGATATTACCTCACCCATAATATATTTGTAAAAGCTTGTCAATATTTTGTCATGGACTGATTGTGGTTCTCTAAGGAAAACTAAATGTAATGTTCTCATTAGTACATTTCACTATAAGGATTACATTACTAAATTTTAAAAGGTCTTCTAAATAGTTTTAAAAAACCCCAGAGGAATCTGCTTGCGTCACAGTTTGGTGTGGACTAGAATATGGGGCACTTCTTTCCCATGTTTGTGAACTAAATTTAAAAAACAATAAAATTTTTGGTTAATTTAACAGTTTTGCTTAAAACAAATCAGACTGGAGCATCTGCAGGGAAGTATCAGTATAATAGCTCTGATACAGTTAATTATGGACTTAGTTAATATATAACATGTCTTTTAGCATATTTTACTACAGGGGTTCTCAACCTTTTTCTTTCTGAGGACCCCTTCCCCAAAGTACTATTAAAAACTCCACGGACTATCTGTGCCACAATAACTGGTTTTCTGCATATAAAAGCCAGGGCTGGTGTTAGGAGATAGCAAGCAGGGCAGTTGCCTGTGCTCCTGGAAAGTTACACTGTTCAGGCTTTAGCTTCAGCCTTGGGTGGTGGGGCTTCAGCTTTCTACCTTGGGTCCCAGCAAGTATAATGCTGGCCCAGCTTGGCAGCCCGCTCTGAAACCTGCTCACAGCCCCCCAGTGGGCCCTGAATTCCTGGTTCAGAACCACTGTTTTAGTACATATTTAACCAAGTTAAAAGTAATTTTTGTAGTTTTTTTTAAGGTGATTACATTTAATCTTATTTAAATATTTATGAATAGCTTTTTGTGCTCTTCACAGTCCCAGTCTGGTTCCAGTTCTCCCTAAACATTGACTTGACCTAGCCTTGCTTTCAAAATCATTACTTCATTAAACAGAAGTGGTCATAGTTATAAAGGTGAGGAATGAAGAAGCATCCATACTAAACAATCAGCTGTGTGATTAGATCTTGAGAAATACCCTGGAAGTCCCAGTAGTGGGAATTTCAGTGGTCTGAATCCCTTGGGATTGGACACCTTGTTTGTATGAGACTTTTCTTGCAAGTTGTTTCCCCAAACGTCTTAAATGAGGACGACAAATGATACAGAAAGAAGAGATCCTCGTATAGGCTTTTAAAGTAAGACCAAAGGTTGAATAGGTGTGGAGTCTGGATTATTCTTTTAAGGGTCTGATTTAAAGAATCAGGCCTGTAAATATGCTGCATCACAGCATGCATATTGTGAAATGTTAGTACAGTCTGTCCCTGATTTACTGAGCTTGCAGTTAAGAAACTCATACTTAACTGACAGCAAACTCTGTCCCTTAGGGTTACTGACAGAAGCAGAGCTTTCAGAGACATGGCTTGCTGACATCCCCAAGGCAGGCAGATTGAAAGTAGGAAAGAAGGATGTTATAGGACAGGGGTCGGCAATCTTTCAGAAATGGTGTGCCGAGTCTTCATTTATTCACTCTTATTTAAGGTTGAACTATTGTTGAATATAAACTAAATAAGGTTTTTAAAATGCTTAAGAAGCTTCATTTAAAATTAAATTAAAATGCAGAGCCCCCAGAGCAGTGGCCAGGACCTGGGCAGTGTGAGTGCCACTGAAAATCAGCTCGCGTGCCACAGGTTGCCTACCCCTGTTATAGGACTTCAGGCCTGCAGAGATCTTAAAGTTGTCAAAAGTGAAGCTCCCTGGTGGTGGTCCCCTCCCTTCTACTACTAAATTGTCATTCCTTAGGGAAGCTGTCTTCCTATATTTGGGGAAAATCTACTGAACTCCTGATCTTACAGAGGTTTGGGAGGGGGTTGATTACACAAGACATTTGTAAACTTGGGCTTCCACTGTATGAGTTCAGTGAAGTATAAGGTGTTTCTGCCACCTACCTAAATTAGCCTCATACATTTTGTATCATTTGATGCCGTTTAATAAAGTTTAAATCTAGTCACTGAGCAGTATGGAATATATAAAATATATGTATTCTTACGAATGTTACTTATAATTTAAAAACAATATAGCTTCTTATCCCTCTGTGAAGTCTAGAAGAAGTGTTTGATTCTAGAATCCTCGAAGATATCGTGGTTGTTCATGAGTGTATTTTTGGGACATGTTCATAAATAAAATTTGGGTTTTGAATTTAGCATTCAATAAAACAGCAATGCATTCTTTCTGTTTCCCTTGCTCCAGTCTTACAATGAACAAAATAATTGCTCAAGTTTTCCAGTGTGACAAGTTGGCTTTTGTTTCATTTTCTGTGGGTTTATCTTGGTCTGTGGTGTTTTTATTGTCGTTACACCAATAATTCAGACTTGCCTACCAATAAATTGTGACTTTGAACAACAAGAAGTGATCTTGAAGATTTCTTATGTACTGTCAGATGCTTACAAAAATCATGCTTTCCCAGAAATATCCTTTTTTGTATCAATCTAAATTTGTAAGATGTTTAAATTCCAGTACTGATGTACACAAGGATTTAGTGTGGCAACCACAGTATGGACCAGTGAACTTATTTTATGTAAGCATTACAATACTCCTCTTTTGAGAAGCATTATCAGTCTCATTGGCTGTTTAAGAAGCAAATGTTTTATCCAAAGGTGCCAGCAATGCCATTGGAACAAACTTCAGGCCCAGAATTGCCAGAAGCAGTGCTGTTTAGAAACATAATCACTTGGAGTTTCGAAACTCATTTGTCAACACGTATTTCTTGGACCTCAGCAGCAGTTCATTCTTTTCTGGATTAATGCAGCACCCAGTTCTAGTGGAGGAAGATTATCTACCTCTTTCTCATCAAGTTGTGCCAAAGGAAATCTAGTTTAGCCCAACTATGAGCTAAACTGTAGAAATAATTTGACCCAGAATACAAGTCCATAAACTACGAGTTTTATCTTTTGCTAAATATTCATAAACTAAGAATATATTACATCTTCAAAACAGTTCTTAGTCATGTCTGACACTATTTCACTATGTCTGTAACTTTAACTTGTGCTGCTTTCTCTAAAAGGTACCATATATTACTCCTAGGAAGTCCAGTCTGACTAGCTTAGGACACATGGGATGTAGTTCACTATCTAAATGCATGTTGAAGGACACTCAAAATTGTATGGTATCTTTAATTTAAAAACCATAATTTGTAATGATATGATTAGAATATACATTATGCCTTGAAAATGAAGTGATTGGTGTACCCTTTTACCTCCTCACTCACCAGACATGGATGATGATTGAAGGTCTTAATTCTGGTCCTTCAGTATGGCCACCCTGACCACATATTCCTGCAATATCTTTTGACAATGAAGACAATGCATTTGGTCCTGGAGTTAACCAATGTTGCTTTGTGATTAACCAACATATGTCAGAGCTTTAATAAGCTCACCAATGTGCTGTGATTAATTCCCTCCTCTACAACATTGCCTGCATATGGGAGCTAGAGATAGTGTCCAGGGATCAAAAACAGTGTGAAACACTAATCTTACTAGTGATTATCCCACAAAACCTGGTCCACACACTAGCAGTTTTTGTACTACCAGTAGTGCAGCTCCATCAATAGTAGGAATGGTGACAGCACTTCTAGCATACATGCTGTTCTAATAAATCACTATTGATTTATTAGAACAGCATTAGATGACGTAGGAGTAGAAAGTGTGAGCCTGCCTACACTAGTTCTCCTATCTTTGCTGAGCTACACCAGTAATAGTGCAAGGGAAATTTCCAAAGAAAATACTAGTGTACATGCATCCACAGACACATAGAAAGCAAGCCTGAGTATTGATCTTGAAGTCTGGGGTGCTTGTCCATTTTTGGATCAGTAACACTTAGCATATGGAGAAACATTTCGGGACTAGTGAAGATTGTTACTTTGCGTAGGGAAATCAGACTTGAGGCCACATCATGTTAAATTGTACTCTAGATTTCCCAAGGCCATTAAAACCACATGACAAATGTTTCTGAACAGGTAAGTATAAGGATTCTTTAAGGTGGATCTTCAGCCTGTGTCCAGCTCAGGAGGCAGAACCAGACCTTTTAGTCATTGGCAGAGAGGGCATGACCTGGTCGCTGGAGCTTTGGCCAGTTTGAGAATTTCTGTGGCTACAGCTATAGAACTACTTAATTTAACATTGATTTCAGAAGCTCGGGGATTTCTGAACCATTTAATTAAAGCCATTGCATTTATTCTCAGCAGAAAAAAACCAAAAACCTGCTACCCAGATATAACCCAGCAGTTTAATCTTTTCTTTGAGAAGGACTGTATCATCCATTGCTCCTAACATGAAGTGTATCTAAACTACAATGTTGGAAATAGCACACTCTCCATTACAGGTTACATCCTTGTGCTGATTTCTAGTATTAAATAAAAAGAAGAAATTAAGAGGTCTACACCACTTGGTTTGAATGAAAACATACATTTGGGATCAACCAGTGTACCACTTCAAAATGCAAACACAATCTATTTCAGAGATCTTACGGGTGTATAAAGCAAATAGATCCCTCAGATTAACCAGCCAAACACTACTTATGAGAAAGTTGATGAGAGAGATCCATAGATGGCTGTACATTAGGCTTTCCCAGTGGACTATTGTTTTTTACCTTTGCTGGTCAAATATAGAGCTTTTTGAAACTTTGAGAGCATTCAAACTGTAATATGTTTAGCTAGTCCATTGCTTTTATCAAGAATTTATCTTTGGGCATATTTTTCTCAAGGGTTAGTTTATTCACTTCCTGCCAAAGCTTATGGAGAAAAATGTGTCAATTTCAGCTACTTTTACCTGGTGCCACGGCACCACATTGTGGTTAGCAAAACTAGGTCCTAAGATCCCAAGCAAATATTAAAACATAGTGTAGAGTATTTTACAGGGGGAAAAAACAAATATGCTGTTTGTTAGTGAAACAATTTTTTTCTGAGTTGGTACAGTGAATGATCAGCTGCCCTACCTATGTAAATAGACTACTTCTGCTTAGTATTTACTGAGACTGAACTGCAGGTTACTGCATGTGCTCTGTGGGAAGACGAAGGTATATGTTTGGAGGCCTGTGTCGTGGCATTATCTTTTTAATAAAGACTGCTAATATTAATGTGAAACTGTTCTGTGAGCGTATTGCTAACTTAAGGGTTGGCTTCTGTTTGGGGGAAAATTGCCAGTTAATTTTGACAGCAATGTGAAAACTAATAGTTCAGTTGTCAGTATACAGGTTGAGTAGTTGTGTTACTCCCCAGATTGTAATCAATTTATAAATTTGATGGATGGATTTTTTTTCACTACAATGGTGAAGTCTTTCTCTGCAGACTCCTGCTGCATATTTTCTAAAAGAGAGTGCTGTAAGGAAAAACATATGGAAATTGCTATAGAAACACCTGAAGGGGAGTAATGGATATAGTGTGTTTGACAAGCATTTCACCATAGTGTAGCACCTGTGTTGTGCTAAATGCATGCACTATGGAAATGATTTTGGCCTTCAGTTAACTCCATATAGGAGACAACCTTGAAGCCATTAGGGCTCTTCATGTGGGGAGGGGGCTATCTGGATGAAGTAACTTACATAATCATGGCTTTTGTTTGTAATATTAGCATTTTCCTTTCCTTAAATGGAAAATAATGCACTTTTCTCTTCAAAAGTGGTTAGCCAAAGTACAAAATTTGTTAAAGATGGCATTATAGAAAAAACCCTCTATAGACATTGTTAATGACTGCTTAACAAAGTCAAGAGTCTTATAAAGGTTGTGTTTTTGAGGCTTTCATGTAGTCATTGAACTGCTATTTTTAAACACCTTTTTTCCACAGTGCTGCAAACTAGTAATGCAGAGATTTAAGACCACAACATGCTTTTAAAATATTGCTGAGGGGCTAAATATAACTGAAGCTTGTATGGCAAAATGAATATGGTATGCCCTTTTATAAATTATTGTAAGGATAGCATTTTTTAAATGTGAAAAGTAGCATACTGCAGTTTGATTTCAAAGGTTTACTTCAGACTCTGCCTTTTTATGTCTAAAGCAAAATGTATAAAATTCCCACCATCTGATGGGACTTGAGGAACCTGGAAGTGTGTGTCTGGAATATTCTCTCCTTCCCACCCCCCAAAGATACATCTTAAACTGAAGTAGTAAAGAATGAATTATTAGAATTGTAGATGTGGGACCCCAGTGGAATAGCCCCAAAGCATTTAGTTTTAAGTCTTGAATGTCTCCCAGTCAAGCTCTGTTGAAGGACTTTATTGCAACATTGTTGTACCATGATATAAAGATGATTCTGTTTCATAGTGTGGGGAGGATCCTAAGTGTGTCTGAATCATGCTGAAGTCTTGGACAGCCAAGCAGGTTTGAATGCATGATTCTGATTCCTTATCTCTATTGTGTGAATCATCTGTACTGTTTTTTTTTTCCTGCTTTTGGTCTGCCTCAGGCAACAGGCTTTGCTTGTGGATTTTCTTTGTTAGCACTTTTCACAGGCAGACCTAGTGAACTGCACTGATGTATCTTCCCCAGGCTTCTGCCTCTGTGCTCAGGTAGAGATTTTCTTCATTAAGTTTGCACTGAGGACTCCTATTTCTAGGACTTCTTGCCATTTTCTCCCTCTCCCTGCAGTTTGGTGTCTGTCGGAGCAGGAGAATAGGGATACGTCTAGCTTAAGCAGATTCCCCAGCACTTCAGCATTGCAGTAGAGCTTATATGGTGATATGGAAGGGTTCTTATTCCCACATTCAGAATTTGGGTGAATGAGAACTGTTTCAACAGTCAGCATATCAGTTTCATTAAGGTAGTTTCTCATGGAACCTAAATCATGGTTACTCTTGGGCTGGTTGATTTTTCTCAAATCCAGGAAATGTCCAACCAGTCAAAGGTTTACAGAGGCTTTGGTGGACTTTGATGTGTGTGCTGTGAGAGGATAATGACAAAACCATGGCTGTCTGTGCACAAAAGACATGTACTTTCCTACTAGATGGTTTTCATAAAAGTTTAAACTTGTCCTTCTTGAAAGTGCAAGTTTCAATACTTGGATCCTTTCCCTTCTGGTTCCAGACTGCTGCTTCAACTATGACATCCCTTTTTCTAAAATCAGCATTGTTTCAGGGGCCCTAATCTGATATTCACTGGATGAATGAGACATCACTCTAGTATTGCAAACTCTTACTAATCACTTTTTGAACTACTAAGAGAAGCAAGTGTTCTTGAATTTTGTAACTGTAAAATCTTTATTCCTTTTGGTCATCACCTCTATTTGGAGGGTTAGCAAGCTTGTGTGGCCTCTTCCATCAAGCACCTTGCCTTTGATTCTCCACTCTTGATAAGGTGGTTCCAAGGTCAGCCCTAAACTTGGTGACCCAGCCTGCTATGGAAACATGGATGTTATTTTTTTATCCAATTTGGATCAGTTGTCATGGTATTGCAACCTGCTCTCATAGGTAAAACTGGATTAGTGGCACAAGTGAAATACAGTCTTTAACAAACACCAAGCAAAAGTCAAGATTGAGGAGAAAGTATTAGTAATGGAGAGGAATACCTTTAAAGAACATTGTAGTTTTAACAGCTCAAATGTTAGGTAAATTACAAGTTAAATTTTTCTAACTTAAAAAAAAACACATTTGAAAACATGCAAACACAATTAAGATTAGCCTTAGCTCTACATCTTATTTGTCCACTGCTCTGAGCATCTCGTGGGAAGGTGTAACTGGAATCTGGCAAGCATCTTAGTATCACAATTAGTTGCTTTGGAGGGCATCCAGCAAACCATCTCTGAATCCGCCTTGATTTCCAGGGGCTCAGAATGGGGCCACCTCAGGGCCCTGTGGTTTGGGGGAGGCAACAAAAACTCCCAGATGGGACTCAGTTTATGGGAGCAGAATCATTTGCCTATTCCCGAGGGAGCCTAGGATAGCTGCCGCAGGGCAAGGTGAGACCATCTGGTGGGTCCTGTGCACCCCCAGCTGGACCTGAGTCTATATTGATGTGGGTTGCACATATCTCCAGTGACTAATCTTCTCTGTACATACTGTACAGAGTTACGTGGGGCCGTAGGGGTAGAGTTAAGTTTGTTTGAAGTACCTTAACTGTGGATTTCTGTATTCTGGATTAAAAAAACAAATTAAAACCTAAATTTATAATTCATGGTTACAGGATTAGCTTCACTGTTGATCTGCCCTCTGTCTCACCTGAGTGGATCCTTTCAAGGGAAAGGCCCTAATTCTTTGCTCCTCAGGGTGGAATCCTCCAATTTTCTTGCTTATGGACCAAGACTCCAGGCTACAGCACCCCTCTTTACAAATCACGATTCCTCAGTTGGTCCACCTGGCTTCTGCAAAAGACTTCCCTTTGAGAGCCATGATCCGTAGATAAATGTGATGACTCAACAGCTTTTTCAAAACAAAATCAGTCTATATGACTGTAACATTCAGAGTAAAGTGTTAAAACAACAAAGACTACACACGTATGGCTTCCCTAAAGCTTAGCAGTTCCCCCAAACCTTAGGGAGGCGTAGCTGTTTTAAGACCCATCCATCAGGGTTTGTCTCTGTGTCAGTCTTCCGTTTTCTAACAGTTCCCTGATATCCTATGCCCTCTAATGAGCTCAAGCTCAGTTTTCATCTCATCTGGAGTTCTTCATTGCAGGTTTTCTGCCTGTTGGCTCCCTCCCTGTCCAAAGGCAGGGTATTGGGTCCAGCATAGTTAGGAGCAAAACTTTAAACGCTTCAACACCTGTATTGTCAGTGAAGTAGTGGTGATTTGAGTTCCCTAAAACCCTTGTCTGCCTTCCTGCAGAAGGGCAATGAGCTCCTGCAGGAGTTAACCCTTGGATCTTAGGTACAAAACAATGTAATCAAATCATACTATTAATAAAAGTAATAGCTATCTTCCATGTTCCTCATAATAACTTTCTAACTTGAGTTTTAAAAACTGCATAAATCTTTATTTTGTTACTGTTTATTTCTCAATTCTAAATTTATTTATTTGTTTTGGAATTTCTTTGTTTAAAAATAGCTAATGATGACTGCAGAACATTTAATAAATGCTGGGTTGCTTGTGGAGGTATGCAGAAGCACAGAAGAGAGGCTTGGATTGAGGGCCAGGAATTTCACCTCCTTATAGTAGGACTGAAGCTACGCTCTTACAGAGCACCTGAACTCTGGCAGAGTTGAGCTATCCTAGGTTTCATAGGAGCAAAACTGCAGGAACTTTGTGGTAGCCTCTTAGGGTATGTCTACACAGCAAAGAACCACCCATGGCTGGCCTGTGTGGCTCAGGCTGTGGGGCTGTTTCACTCCTGTTTAGACATCTGAGCTCAGGTTGGAGCCCAGGTTCTAAGACCCTGCAGGATGGAGGGTCCCAGAGCTCAAGCATGAGCCCGGAAGTGTACACAGCAGTGAAACAGCCCCGCAGCCAGAGCCCCAATGAGCCCGAGTTGGCTGGCACGGGCCAGACGTGGGGTTTTTCTTTGCTGTGTTAGACATACTCTTAGAGTTTAGAAGCCTCTGGCTGTGTTTGTCTTATGGAACATGGTTTTGACCCTTGCACTCTTCATTAAGCATACATGTTCTGAATCTATAAAGTAGTCATTGTCCCCTTGAATTGTTGGTCATTTTATTTAGCAAACTCTGTTGACTACCCAGTCAACATTCATTTGCCCTGCTCAGACTGGTGGTTTTGTTTTTTTTGGTTTTTAATTAGGCGCAGTTCTCATCTGGGCACTGTTCAGTCCTACTGCCATTTTAATTTACCTATTTCCTTTCCACTTGTCACCATTTCAGATTAGAGGAGGAATACCTTCAGTGTCCATTCCAGGAGTTCCCAGCCAGGTCTCAGGTCTTTAGCTGTCACCTGTCTCTGGGCAGGGACCCTTGTTCCGCTCCCTTGTGACTGGGGATTTAAAGCTGCACAGCTCAATACCTTACATTATAATACCCGAGCAAGCCAGTCTGCCTAAAGGTGAGCTCCTGTGTGCTGCTTTCTCTCTGAGGGTTATGAACAATATATTGCCAGCCGTCACAAGTTATATCACAGTTCTTTCTCAGCAAGTACATTTATTCTTAAGGTAAAAGCATTGCAGAGAAAACAAAACAAAAAACAGAAGAAACCACATCAATAAAAATTCCTATACACTTGCAGAAGTCACTCATCAGTCATGGGGCTCTAGTAGGTCAAAGTTCTCCCAGCCCTTCTGGAAGGATTGGAGTTGCCCCTTGGACAGAAGGTCCTATATGTTTGCTGGATCAGAAAGAGGGCCATGAGTCAGTTCAGGGTCATCTTTTCAAATCAAAAGCCTTTTCTTTGTTTCCTAGTCTATGGAAAACCTAGCCTGAACCAGTATATGTGAACCATGCTGGGCGTGGTACTTCTCTAAAGTTGTTTAGTCTCGGTGATTCATCTTAATCACCTCCCACTCTTATTAGTTCCTAGCTGTGGAAAATCTACCCCATGGATTAAAAAACAATCATACATTAATCTTCCATATTGTATTAAAATCCGTGATCCCCAAAGAAATTGCATGTGACTGCAGTATCTGTAACACCACTTATTTCCATCTATTCCACCACATCTGGCTCACTCTGCTACGATGCAACAAAAGATTGTAGATTCCTCTGGCTGTGGAGGAGTCATTTATAGAAAGCATTTCCTGCTTTCTATATTCTATATCAGCGGTTCTCAAACTGTGGGTTGAGACCCCAGAATGGGTTGCCACTGTTTTAATGGGATAGCCAGGGCTGACATTAGACTTGCTGGGGCTGAAGCCCGAGCCCCACTGCCTGGGGTCGAAGCCGAAGCCCGAGGGCTTCATCCCTGGGTGGCAAGGCTCAGGTTACAGCCCTCCTCCTTTCCCCTCCCACCTGGGGCTGAAGCCAAATTTGACTTTGGCCCTCCGCCTCCCACACCTGAGGCAGAGAGGCTTTGCCCCCCTTCCCCTCCCCCCAGCCTGGGGCAGTGGGGCTTGGGCTTCGGTCCCCCCTCCTAGGGTCATGTAGTAATTTTTGTTGCCAGAAGGGGGTCATGGTGCAATGAAGTTTGAGAACCCCTGCTCTATATCTTTGTGGGGTATCCATATCTGGATTTTTATTATTAGTGAAACTGGGCAGAAGAAAACAAAAGATAATATTAAGGGAATGTCTGTTTCTGCCCACATTCTGGTCATTGGCAATGTTGGGGCAGGAAATTCAGAGGCATATGACAGAAGTTCATGAAAATGTCTTGAGTATGAGGAGGGTAGTTCAGTCTTAATGAATATTTTAAATAAGGGAATACATTTTAAAATTCTGATGGACGTGTATGACTAGTGCTAGTTGCTTCCACTAAAGAATGCAGAGGATGTAAAGGATGCCTCTAAATAAAATAAAATGACACAGTGCCGAAGCTGCAAAATGTTTTTTCTTCACATATCTAGTGTTTTACAGCCATTGAAGACAAATAGACAGCTTTTGTATGTGTATATGTAATGCACTAGGAAACTGGTGTTTATATTATTTAGAGATTATTCATTTGTAGATCATATTGGATTAGTGAGATCTCTGAATACAGTGGTGATTTGTTTTTCTTAAAAGTAGTCTTCTATTATCTAGTTTACCATTGCAAAAAAATCTTTGTTCATGCAAAGATAAGATTGAGATTGTAAATACTAAATTCTCAGATAAGGTATCTATACAAACTTTTATTTTTCCATTTCTGCTTGTAAGGTCTTTCTTTGTGATCACACATACAGGATTAATTTGGGCAACTCCCATTTCGATCATTATTATTTATGTATCTTGAGGTATACTTTTTATATCTGATGTGACTAATATCAAACATTCAGTTTTAGAATGAAACATTAAGGATAGAATGAATTTGCTAAGTACTTGAATGCCAAGATAGGTCATAGATTTTGATTTTTAAGGCTAGAGTTTATCACAGGGGTGGGCAACTGATCTGTTCTTTACAAAGAAAGACCAACTGAGCAGTATAAAGTTCTCAGACCTTAGGGAACTGAACTGTTGTTGACGGTGGATTTCAGCCTCTGAACAGGTATTGAAAATGACTTAAGCATGTAGAGTGGACAAAACTGTTTTCATTGTATTTTCAGAAAGCATTGTGGGGACTCTCTGATGCTAAATTTGTATTTGGCATATTTCAGGGCCTTTTTTTTTTTAAAGCAGTGTTTCTTGAAAATATTGTTCACTCTCTGAAAGACTGTAGTATTGGTAGAGCTGGGTCCTTTCAGCAGAAGGTGTGGGGGGAAGTAAAGTGAATTGGTGCTGAAGTTCAAGGGGAAAAAAGCCTTAATGAAGAATTAAATTAATTTCTTTTTTAAGTATGAGAAACTATCTGCAGAATAACTGTTGCTGAGAGTTTAAAATATTGGTATTGCCAGTTACTAGGGATGTAATATTTGCATGATTGGAAAAACCTTTTTCTGTGAAACCCCACCGGGGATTTTCATGCTTAAAAAACAAGAGACATATAAATTTGACTATGGTGTTTAGTCTTTCAGAACCTTACCAGGTCAGGCAAACTTGTTTTCTACCTAAATCAGAGAGAATGGTGCGCAGGAAAGGACATGCATTTATCTTTTTGATCTCTTGACTTTTATAAAGTATGAAAAACTCCAAATGTGGCTGAAAACACAAGTCTAAACCTTGAGAGAGGATCATATCCCCATTCCATGGAGAAGAGAAACAAGATTCTCAGACGGGATTTAGAGAATGAGATTCAGGAAAGGTTCTTTCCCCAGTATGAAAATGTGAAAAAACAGGGGAGAACGGATCTTAGTCACCAAACCAAATGAGGTAAAATTGCCCATAAACAAACACTTTTTCCAGAGATTAAAAAAAAAGGGATCAAAAAATGGGAACAGCCCAATAAACTTAAGCCTTTTAGTTGCACAAACAAAATTAATCTGGCAAAAGCACTTTTTTGTCAGTAACTGTGCCTACACTCAAGCTTTTGCTGATCTAGAATTATAGAAATGTAGGGCTATAAGAGACTTTGAGCAGTCATCTAGTCCAGCCCCCTGTGCTCAGACAGGACCAAATATACCCTAGACCATCCCTGACAGGTGTTTGGAGGTTAGACAATGACTGGGATTTTGCAATCTCCCTTAAATGCCTTTTCCAGTGCTTAACTATTGTTATAGTTAGAATTATCTAAATTAAATGTACCTTGCTGCAGATTAAGCCAATTACTACTACTTCGAGCGCTTGCTCATGTCCATTGAATGTAGGTGTGTGTACTCGCCACATGCACCGGTGCTGGAAGTTTTTCCCCTCAGCAGTATCAGTAGGGGACTGACTCCAGCACCCCCTGGAGTGGCGTGTACATGCTGCGGTATGTAGGGTGCCGCTGGTTCCCCTCCCCCTCCCTCCAACCCTCAGTTCCTTCTTCCTGCTGGTGTTGGTGCTGGAGCTGTGGCTGCTTCAGCTGTTGCTGTTACTGCTTGTTCGTACAAACTAGTTATTTCCTGTATTATACTGTATATAGTTTTCTATGAGTGTTTATAAATCCCTTAGCTATAGTTAGAGACTTTGTAGGTCCCAAATGGGACTTTGTCTGAGGATGGGACTTACCCTGGTCCCCAGGCCTTAAGTGCTATGATCTTGCAAGAGGCCCATGCCTGTTAGTGATCCACACAGCAGTTGTCTGCGTTGCTTCGATGAAGGACATATTAGTGAAGTACAAAATTTGCAAGTCCTTCAAGCCAAGGATTAAGAAGGAGCGGAATATTCATTTAAGAGTGCTCCTTATGGAGTCGGCCCTCACCCTGGCACTGGAGCAACGCTTCGACTCGGCAACAAGTACCGTGACCTCGGTGTGCAGCGCCCCACCGGGACTGTCCACTGGCTGGCACCGGTCCCCATCCGTGGCTCCGACCAAGAATCCGAAGATGGCGGGACTAGGTCGGTCTCCAACCTCCTGCAAGGGAAAGGATAAGGCTGACTGTGAGCAAGGTCTCATACTGGGCAACTCTTTGCCCATGTTGGGATCTTGGGCCCAAGCTCCAGTGGAGCGATGTAGCCTAACCCACTCCCCGCCAACTACCTGGATAGTGGCAGAGGCCTCCATCAGCTCTGGGTGCCGTCCACGGTGGACGCCCTGCAGACGGCACAGGAGATCGTGTCCCTTCCAGTGCTGACCACACTGGCTCCTGCTGTTCTTTGGTCCCTGGGTAAACTTGTGTTTGGACTGCTTTGGTCCTCACCTCAGTGGCACCGTTCCCCAATGCGGGGAACGTCCTCCAGCACTCACCCTCCTGTAGCTGCCACGTATCTGACCACGAAAGGCAGACACAACTCAGCCCCATTTGGTCCCCGGACCTTGGGCACAGGCAGAGAGGCTCAAGGCACAGCTCGAGAGCCACTGGGCAGAGACCTTTGGAGACACCCCTCCCCCCCAGCAGCCCCCCTGGCAGGAGTACTAGTCCCAGCACCCGGTATCTTCAAGACTGTGGTACCGCTGCAGGGACCTGTTGAGTGATCGGTACCTTTCCTTGGACCGTCGCCCATCTCCTAGGAGGACATCACCATGTGTGGGCACTTCTGGCACTGGTCCCGCTCCTCATCCCAGTACTGCTCATCAAGTGCAAGGTGTAGATCGTCAACTCCAAGCCGTTGCAGATCTATTGAGGGCCATCGGTCCCTAAGACCCTACTCCAGATCAGACTCCAGGTGGAGTGACCAGCACCACTTGGGACAGAGCCAGCGTTCTGCTCTGTCCTGGTCACTTGGGAGCGACGGCTCAGGATCCAGCCCTGGTTCAGAGCGAGGTTCCCTGATGGCGGGACAAGCTGCGGTACTGGCTACTTTGTCGGTGCCGAAACTTGCCCCATGGCCTCAGGCACAGTGGCTGGTACCGTGGTACCCATGGAACCTGTGGGGGTTGACTCAACCCTCCCAGGTCTCCCGCTTGGTGTCCGGAGCCTCGGAGAGACCAGCTGCCTCTCTCTCCCACCCTCCTCTGGTGCACAAAGCCTCGGGTGCAAGGACCCTGCAGGTCCAAGAGGGAGCAAGGGAACAAGCCACTGGGCCATCAATAGTTGTGGAGGATCCTACGGCACCGGTATCTTCCTCGTTGTTGTCAGATGAGGCTATAACAGGGACTCCTCCCTCGGTTCCTCCAGATGACACTAAAGCACACCAGGAACTACTGAAGAGGGTCGCTGCCAAACTGGGTCTTCTGGTAGAGGAGCTGTCAAACTCTCTCTTGGATGTCCTCTGCTCCACAGCACCAGCCAGAGTGGCTCTGCACCTTCCTGATGGGGTCTCTAAAATCACTAGTGCCCTGTGGCAAACTCCCTCCTCCCTGCCACCCATCTCCAAGGGCTGAGCGAAGTACTTTGTGCCATCCAAAGGCCACAAGTACCTGTATACCCACTTTGCTCCCAACTCCCTAGTGGTAGAAGCGGTTAACCACAGGGAGCGACAAGGTCAACCCAGGGCTACCTCTAAGAACAAAGGCTCCAAGAGGCTAGACTTATTTGGGCGTAAGGTTTATTCGTCCTTTAGCCTCCAGTTATGGGTGGCCAGCCATCAGGCCCTCCTGGGATGCTATGATTTTAACGTATGGCAAGCCATGGCCAAGTTCGAGGGCTCTCTTCCTGAGGCTTCTAGGGAAGGAGTTCTGGGCTATTATGGAGAAGGCCACGACTGTGGCCAGGACAATACTCCAGGTCGCATCAGATGCGGCCGATACTGCCGCCCAAACTGTGGCCGGCTGTCGCCATGCACTGGGCATCCTGGCTGCTCCTCTCTGGCTTGTCCACAGAGGTTCAGCAGTTGATGCAATAAGCTCCATGGCCTATAGGACTCCCGCGTGACCCCTAAAACGCTGGGCCTGTACGTTTCTGGCCCTGCCTGCAAGCGGTTTAAGCCACAGCAGCCTCAGGACCAGGGGAGCCACCTCTGCCAGGAGCCTCCTTACAAGTAATCCAGAAGCTATAAGCGATGTCCTAGTCAACAGCCTTCGCAGGCCTCTTGGTCGAGCTCAACCTGCAATAAGCAGGCGGGCAAGTGCTTGTTTTGAGGGTAAGCCCAAGGGTGACATACAGGATTCTTCCCAGGATCCTCCCTCACTTATTTTTGCCAACCGCCTTTCTCCTTTCCTCCCTGCGTGGGCATCTATAACATCGAACCGATGGGTCCTCAGTACAGTAGCATTAGGTTACTTTCTACCCATCCTTCCCAATCCCCTGGCCCGTCCTTCAGGGACCCTTCTCACAAGAGTCTCCTCATGCAGGAGGCAGAGGGGTTACTGCAGCTAGGTTTGGTGGAGATTGTTCCTCCAGAGTACAGGAACAAGGGGTTCTATTCCCGCTACTTTTAATCCCAAAAGGTTGTCACCATCTCCACAATGGTCCTTACCTCGCTACGATGGTGGACCGACCCCGGGAAAGTCCTAGAAGGAGTTCCCTTCATCAGCACTCCTCTCTGTCGAGTTGGTTTTGGATGCCTTGGACCTAGGCTGGGAGGCGCACCTCGGCTCCCTCCGGATCCAAGGTATGTGGTCCCCAGAGGAATGGACGCTACACATAAATGTCAAAGAACTCAGAGTAGTGTGCAGAGCATTTGCGGTCCTCCTACTTCACCTGTCAGGCAGAGTGGTCAGAGTCCTGAAGGACAACACAACCTTGATGTTCTATATCACAGACAAGGGGGAGCATGATCCTTGGCCCTCTGCCAAGAGGCACTCCATCTCTGGGACTTCTGCATCGACCACAGAATCCATCTAGAAGCGTGTCACCTTCCGGGTGCCAAGAACACGCTTGCAGATCACCTAAGCAGGGACCCCTCCTCTCACCACAAGTGGGTGCTCCACTCGGAGGTAGCTGGCATGTTCTTCCATCGGTGGGGAACTCCTCAAGTGGATTTATGTGCCATCAGACAGAACAGGAGGTGTCACAGGTTTTGCTCCAGACGGGGTCTGGGAAAGGGCTCTCTCTCCAATGCCTTTGTCCTGGTGTGGGCAGAAAGCATGATGTATGTGTTCCCTCTGATTCCGATCATCAGCAAGGTCCTAGTGAAAATCAAGAGAGACAAGTCGCAGGTTATCATGATCACCCTGGTGAAGCTTCGCCAGCGCTGGTTCAGGAAGCTATCAAGCGTGTCAGTGATCTCTCCCTGGCCCCTGCCGAACTGACTGGACTTGCTCTCACAGGATCACGGCCGACTCTTGCACCCCAACCTCGCGTCCCTCCACCTCACGGTGTCGATGCTGTGTGGCTGAACCCAGATGAATGGGCCTGTTCGGAAGGGATCCAGAAGGTCCTCGTCGAGAGGAGAAAGCCCTCAACTAGGCACACCTATCTGGCAAAGTGGACGGGGTTCTCCGGCTGGGCTGCTGAACGGGGCATCTCCCCTTCACATTCTTTGGTGCAGTCAATCTTAAACTACCTGCTTCATTTGAGGAACCAGGGCCTGGCGCACTCCTCTATCAGGGTACGTCTGGCTGCCCTTTCAACCTTTCATCCACCAATCCAAGGGCAGATAATGTTGTCCCATGACATGACAGTCAAGTTCATCAGAGGCCTGGAGACTTTTTCATCAAGTCTGATCCCCGGCCCCTCAGTGAGATCTCAACTTGGTTCTGTCCAGGCTCACAGGCCCACCCTTTGAGCCTTTGGCCTCATGCTCCCTGTCTCACCTGTCATGGAAGGTAGCTTTCCTGGTGGTGGTGACGTCGGCAAGGCGAGTCTCCGAGCTGCGAACCCTGACCTCAGAACCGTTGTACATGGCCTTCTATAAGGACAAGGTCCAGCTCCGGCCTCACCTGGTCTTCCTTCCGAAGGTGGTGTCGACTTTCCACATGAGCCAGGACATCTTCTTTCCAGTCTTCTGCCCTAAGCCTCATGAGACTAGTGAAGAGAGGCACCTTTACCCTTGGACATAAGAAGGGCCCTGGCTTTCTACCTAGATCAGACAAAGCCCTTTCCGTAAGTCGACTCAGCTTTTCATCTCTACAGCTGACAGGATGAAGGGCCTCCCAGTATCCATGCAGAGGATTTCTAACTGGATCACCTCTTGCATTTGGACCTGCTATGAGTTGGCGGGAGTTCCCCGGCTGCTGATTGTCAGAGGCCACTTGACCAGAGCGCGGGCATCTTCAGGAGTCTTCCTGGCATGCTTCCCGAGCCATGACGTGGTCCTCGGTGCACACGTTCATGGCCCACTACGCCCTGTCTCAGCAGGCCAGGGACGACGACGGGTTCGGCAGAGCTGTGTTGCAATCTACACGTCCATGAACTCCTAACCACCTCTGAGGGGTACTGCTTGGGAGTCACCTAAGTTGAATGGACATGAGCAAGCACTTGAAAAGACAGTTACCTTTTCTGTAACTGGTGTTCTTCAAGTTATGTTGCTTATGTCCATTCCACAACCTGCCCTCTTTCCCCACTGTTGGAGTTTCCGACAAAAAGGAACTGGGGGAACCGGCAGTTCCCTATATACTGCGGAATGTGCACGCCACTCCAGGGTGCACTGGAGCCAGTCCTCTACGGATACTGTTGAGGGAAAAACTTCCAGCACCAGCGCATGTGGCGAGCGCACACACCTACGTTGAATGGACACGAGTGACATCTCAAAGAACACCAGTTACAGAAAAGGTAACTGTTTTTTGTCATTCCTTCCATGAGCATGGAGAATAATTGATCATAATCCTTTTTTTATAACAGCCCTTCTTAACTTATATGAAGACTGTTATAAGGACTGCTATAAGCCCCCCCCCCTCCCCGCTCTTGTGTTTTCTCAAAACTAAATGTGCCCAGTCTCTTAACCTTTCCTCATAGGTCAGGTTTTCTAAACCTTTTCATCATTTTTGTTGCTTTCTTCTTGACTCTCTCCAATTTTTCCACATCTTTCTTAAATTGGCATCCAGAACTGGATACCTGTACTCCAGCGGAAGCCTCACCAGTGCTGGGTGTCTTACAAACAGTAGTCCTGTTAATACATCCCAGAAAATTAACCTTTTTCACAACTGCATCACATTGTTGAGACTCATTCAATTTGTGACCCAGATTCTTTTCAGCAGTACTACTGCCTACACAGTTCCTCATTTTGTAGTTGTGCCTTTGATTTTTTTCCATCCTAAGTGTAGTAGTTTGCAGTTGGCTTTATTGAATTTCATCTTGTTGAATTTAGACAGATTCTTCAATTTGTTAAGGATGTTTTGAATTCTGATCCTGTCCTCCAAAGTACTTATAATTCCTTCCAATTCAGTGTCATCTGCAAATTTTATGAGCATACTCTCCATTCTATTATCTAAGTCAACAATGAAAATATTGATCAGAATGTACCCTTCCTCCTTGTTTGACAGTGAACCACTGATAGCTACTCTGAGTGTGATTATTATTATTATTATTATTATTATTTTTTAACCAGTTGTGCAGCGGAGGCACTTTAAGCTGCAACCCCCGCGTCGTTTCTACCACCAGCAGAACAGGCAGGAGTTTTCTAGGTGGCGTAACAGGAACAATAGAAGGAGGCCTCCTCCATCATCAGTCCAGGGCTCTGGGCAGATGATGCAGTCCTCAGGCCAAAAGCAGAACTTTTGAAGGTGTTCCCAGGGGCAACGCACGAGTCCGGACTCTGGTTCCATCCTTCCTTACCTTTTCATGCTAGTTATCCCATTTCTACCCTGTGTGGGCCCGAATCACATCAAATCACTGGGTAATCCCCATGGTAAAAAAAGGGAAGGGATACGCTTTCCAGTTCACATCCCTCCCCCATTCCTCCTTCCGCATCCCTCTTCAGGGGCCCTTCTCAGAAGCAACTTCTCATTCAGGAATGGTGGGGGTGGTGGAAGAGGTCCCTCAGGAGCTGAAGGGCCAGGGGTTCTATTCCCAGTATTTCCTAATACCAAAAGCCAAAGGTGGTCTCAGGCCCATCCTAGACCTGCAAGACCTCAACAAGTAGTTCATAAAGAAGCTGAAGTTCCACATGATCACTTTGGCCTTTGTTATCCCTTCTTTGGATGTGGGGGACTGGTATGCCACCCTCGACTTGAAGGACGCATACTTTCATATTTCAATAATGCCGTCCCACAGAAGGTACCTCAGGTTCTCGGTGAACCACAATCATTAGTTCACAGCCCTTCTGTTTGGCCTGTCAGCGGCTCTTCGAGTGTTTACTAAGTGCATGGAAGTCGTGGCTGCATTCTTGCGCAAGTGCCAGGTGCAGGTGTTTCTGTACCTCGACGATTGGCTAATCAAGGGCCGCTCCAAGGCGCAAGTGAAGATTCATGTGAGCCTCATCAGAGCTACTTTTGAAGACCAGGGCCTTCTACTGAATGTACAGAAGTCAACTCTATCCCCCTTTCAGCAGATAGAGTTCATAGGGGCGGTGTTGGACTCAACACAGGCAAGGGCATACCTCCCAGAGTTGCGTTTCCAGACCCTGTGCAGCATCATACGAGGTATCAGGCAGTTTCCTACCACCACAGCAAGGAGTTGCATAAAGCTACTTGGCCACATGACCGCTTGTATCTATGTACTACAGCACGCCAGACTGAGGGCATGGCTAGCCTCAGTGTATCGACCTATTTGGGACAATCTAGACAAGTTCTCCTATGGTGGCTCGACCCACAAGTAGTGTATGTGTGGGTGTTCCCTTCACCAGGCCACAGCCATCCTTTTGCTGGTGACAGCTGCATCAGTGATGGGCTGGGGTGCACACCTAGGAGAGCTCAGGGCCTCGGGTCCCAAGTGGAGCTCTCACTTCATATCAACGTCGGAGAGCTGAGGGCAGTCCCTGTGGCATGCCAGATATTCCAAGCTCACTTGGAAAGGAGGTGTTTATCGGTCATGATGGACAATACAACAGCAATGTTTATATAAAACAGACAAGTGGGAGCATGCGCCTCTCCCTTGTGCCAGGAAGCCCTCAAACTGTGGGACTTTTGCTTAGCTCACTCAATACACTCGGAAGCTTCTTATCTCCCTGGAGTTCAGAATGAGTTGTCAGGGCATCCCAGCAGGTCTTTTCACAGCTGGGAGTGGTCCATCTGCTTGGATGTCATGAACACCATTTTCCATCCATGGGGAATTCCCCAGATAGATTTGTTCGTCCCGTGAAACAATAGGAAGTGCCTGCAGTTCTGCTCCATCTGGAATCACAGCCTGGGCTCCATCACGGCCATGTTCCTTCTTCCATGGAAGGACTACCTCCTGTACGCATTTCCGCTCATACCACTTGTCCACAAGGTGCTACTCAAAGTTCGGAGAGAGGAAGCTTCGGTGATATTGATAGCCCCAGCCTGCCTGGCCCCATCAGCACTGGTACACATCTCTCCTGCAAATGTCCGTCGAAAACCCAATCACCTTGCCGCTGCTCCCATGCTAACTCAGGATCATGGCTGACTCCAAACCTTGACTCACTTCACTTCACAGTGTGGAAGCTCCATGGCTACACCCATTGGAGCTGGCTTGTTTGGGTCCAGTCAGGGAAGTCCTCCTTGGCAGTAGGAAACCCACCCCTAGGGCTACCTACCTAGCCAAATGGGAAAGATTCACAATATCTCCTGTCTCCAACGCTCTCATCCATACCCGTGATATTGGATGACTCCTCCACCTAAAGCAGCAAAGGCTTTCTGTGTCTTCAGTAAAGGTCCACTTGGCTGCCTTTTCCACCTTCCATCCAGGCATGGAGGGCTGGTCGGTCTTTGCCAACCCGATAGTAGGTAGTTTTTAAAGGCCTCGACAGACTGTACCCTCACACATGGCAACTGATCCTTAACCTGGCCCTTTCCAGGCTAATAGGGACACCCTTTGAACTGCTTGGAACATGTTCTCTGCTTTACCTTTCATATTAAGGGGCATTCCTGGTAGCGATATCTTCGGCCAGGAGGGTGTCTGAGTTCAAGGTTCTAACACCTGTGCCTCCTTACATGGTGTTCTATAAGGACAAGGTTCAGCTTAGACTGGATCTGGCTTTTCTTCCTAAGGTTGTCTCACAGTTTCATGTTAACCAGGATATCTTTCTTCCAATTTTCTATCCCAAGCTGCACACAAGCAGCAGGGAGCAAAAACTTCATTCGTTGTATGTTCGCCGGGCATTTATCCTTCTGTATCGAATGGACAGTGCCACTGTTCAGCTGTTTTGTCGCAGTAGCAGACAGAATGAAAGGGCTTCCAGTCTCCTCCCAAATAATTTTTTCATGGATTATGTCCTGTATTCAGGCATGCTATGATCTGGCGAAAATACCTGCCTCTCCCTTTACAGCACACTCTACAAGGGCCTAGGCATCGTCGGCAGCGTTCCTGGCCCAGGTTCCGACCCAGGAAATCTGCAGAGCTGTGACGTGGTCCTCAATCCACACTTTTACCTTGCATTATGCCATTACTCAGCAGGCTAGAGATGATGCAGCCTTTGGCAGAGTGGTGCTACAGTCAGCCAACCTTTTGAACTCCGACCCCCGCGTTCAGAATTTAGGCTTGGTGCTCACCTAATTGGAATTGACGTGAGCAATCACTCGAAGAAAAAATGGTTACCTACTTCTCATAACTGTTGCTCTTCGAGATGTATTGCTCATGTCCATTCCAATACCCACCCACCCACCTCTGTTGGAGCAAACTGGCAAGAAGGAACTGAAATGGCGACAGGTCGGCATGGCCCTATATTTGGTGCAATGGAGGTATGACTCCAAGGGGCGCCTAAACTAGCCCAATGGGTATTGCTAAGGGAAAATCTTTCTGGCAGCTGCGCACATGGCGCGCAGACACCTAATTGGAATGGACATTAGCAACACATCTGGAAGAACAGTTACGAGAGGTAGGTAACTGTGTTTTAAATTTTGCAGAAGCCATGTCAAAAAATGTCCCTGTTTATGCTTGATCTTCTTACATCTTTTTTTCAAGAGTTAGGATTTGACTGCATGAGAAAGTTCAAACAATTTAATGTAAGGTGTGATTTTAAAAAAATTCTTTAGCCAATTTGTTGCAAGAGGAGGCTGTGTGAACACTTAAGTCTGTTTGAGTGGTTTATTTTGGTTTGGTTTAGTTAATTATGATTAGTAGTTTTGGCCAAAATAGTGCAACCTTAATTTGATTCCTTCGTGTGTGTACATTATGATACAGTCTTTAACTATGTAATCAGATGCTATTTTTCAATAATATTCTTTACCCTACATTAAGTTTTCTAGTTTTTTAAAAAGCAAACAAAAAAATTCCATCATGTGGCATCATATTGACACCTACACAGCTCAACACAGCATTGTTGGAACTTTTAGATCCCCTGCACAGAAGTCTGCCAATGAGCCACTGGAGAAACTGATAATGGTGCTAGTGTCCCCCTGCTTGGGCCAGCGCTAGAGGGTGGATGAGACACACATTTTGCAAATGGGCTTCACGGATATTTGCTGATACCAGAGGGATGATGATGGTTGGGCATCTTGGGTTCCATTGCAGGCTCTCAGGGCTTGGCTACACTTGCAGGTGTGCAGCGCTGGGAGTTACAGCTGTCTTCGTACAGCTGTGTAGGGAAAGCGCTGGAGTGTGGCCACACTGACAGCAACCAGCGCTGCAGTGTGGCCACATTTGCAGCATTTGCAGTGGTGTTGGGAGTGGTGCATTATGGGCAGCTATCCCAGCGTTCAAGTGGCTGCAACGTGCTTTTCAAAAGCGGGGGGGTGGAGTATGACAGGGAGCGTGGGGGAGAGAGAGAGTGGATTTTTGGAGCTGAGCCTTGCAAGTTCCGATCCCTTCCTTTCTTTTAAGTTTGCCCAAGGCGATATCAGTGCAGCCCTCGGCTCCTCTCACCTCCTCGTTCATGCTCCCACTGTGTCAGCTCCCTGCCTTGCAAATTCTGACCATTTCCCCGACCCCTCTTTCACTCTTAAATGCAAATAGCCTGCAGACCAGATAAGCAGCTGCTCCGAGGGACTCCCTTTTCCCCCCTCCCCCCTGCCGTGCTGTTTCTCTCCTCAAGCAAACACTAACTGTAGACATTCATCCCCCTGCCTGCCACATTCACAGCAAACAGGAGCTGTGTTTGTTTTTTAGATAAGCAGCTCCGGGAGCCCCGAGTTCACAACAAAACAAAGAGAGGCATCATAACCAAACAAAGAGAGTTCTTCAGTTAAAAGCATTATGGGAAAATTCTGGAGGCCAATTACAGCGCTTTTGGTGGCCACACTGGCGGAGCAGCGCTGCATCACCAGCGCTGCAATAGTTATACCTGAGGGTATGGCTACACTTGAGATTTGCAGCGCTGGTGGAGGCTTTCCAGCGCTGCAATTAGTAAGTGTCCACACCTGCAGGGCACATCCAGCGCTGCAACTCCCTGGCTGCAGCGCTGGGCGTACACCTGGGTCTGCCTGGGGAATAAGCATTGCAGCGCTGGTGATCCAGCGCTGGTCGTAAAGTGTGGCCACACACCAGTGCTGCTATTGGCCTCCAGGGTATTAGGAGATATCCCAGAATGCTTTTAACCCCTTTGTTTTGTTATGCAGCCTCTCTTTGTTTTGTTGTGAACGGGCTCGGGGAGCTGCTTATCTAAAAAAACAAACACAGCTCCTGTTTGCTGTGATCAATCTGTGAACAATCAAATGAGAGATCCCCCCTGGCTGCCTGATTCACAGGGGTTGAGTGTTTGCTTTTTGCTTGAGGAGAGAAACAGCAGCGAGAAAGGGAGTTGGCAGCTGCTTATCTGGTCTGCAGGCTGTTTGCAGTTAACACTAAGGGGTCGGAAAAAGTTTCTGATTTTGCAAAAGCAGGGAGCCGATTCACAGTGTCGGCTCCAAAAATCCACTCTCTCTCCTCTGCTCCCTGTCACACTACACTCCACCCCACCCTACCCCCCTCTTTTGAAAAGCACGTTGCTGCCGCTTGAACGCTGGGATAGCTGCCCATAATGCATCACTCCCAACAGCGCTGCAAATGCTGCAAATGTGGCCACACACCAGCGCTGGTAGCTGTGAGTGTGGCCACACACCAGCGCTGTCCCTGCACAGCTGGACGACCAGCGCTGTAACTCCCAGCGCTGCAACTCTCAAGTGTAGCCATACCCTGAGGCAGAGCAGGAGTACAGCCAGCGCTGCAGCCAGGGAGATGCAGCGCTGTATGTGCCTTGCAAGTGTGGACGGTGAGTAAGTTGCAGCGCTGTAAACCCACCACCAGCGCTGCAACTCTCCAGTGTAGCCAAGCCCTCAGGGAGTGTGCTCTTGCAGACACAGACTCTTTCGCCCTTTCCCCCAAGCTTGACTCCATCCTTTCCAGCCTGTCTCAGACATGTCTCTTCTCACCATGGCTCTTGTCCTAGTCCCATTCTCACGTAGTCCTAATCTTCTTGCCCAGCCAGTCCGAGTCTTTCCCTCTGGGTTCCTCATCTCATGAGGGCTGCAGGAAGCGGCGCGGGCCGAGGGATGTGCTGGCCACCCTTGGTTTTTAAATATGCACATGAATTGCCACAAGTTTTCTAAACCTGTGGTGTGGTGGTGATGTACTTGGAGATTTTAATAAAAATCTGATCTTTGAAATTTGTATTGTTAACTGAGTTTAAGAGATGTAAAATCTGAAAGAATGAGCTGATCTACCTTAAGTCAGTTTATTCTGTTCCCTCCTGTGTTAGGGCAATATTTGGAGGATTGATGAGGAAGTTTTAGCATCTCCTTTCTCTTGTCTCAAAATAGTTAAAGGTGGGTTTTGAGCATTTACTTTGGATTTGGACTTCCATGTACATCCAAGCTGTTAGTGGTATCTGATAGACTGCCTATTAGATACCTTAGATAAGATGCCTGGATTTTGAAGAGTCCTCTATTTTGTTACACTGCAGAGGCTTGTATTTGATTTCCCACCCATTTGCAAGTGAACTTGCGTACCCACTGCTGCAGTTGTTTTTTGCTTTCAGTGAAGTTTTTTGTAACACAAAATGCAGTTTTCTCTGATAGCATTCTACAAATGCACATTCTTATTCAATGCCTTTAGTCCCCGTACATATTCAGTCATGTCTGCTTAATCTAATTGTATTTTACTACTTAAAACTTGCAAAGACTATGTTAGATTCTATTCCATATGAATATTTTAAAATATTCTTGTACATCCTTAACAGAAATGTTATCTAACTATAAATCAGTTGTGTGCAAGGTTTTAGGTTTCAACACATTCTGTGAGGTATCTCAAAATTGTTGGACACAGTAAAGGTTAATAGGTCCCAAATTTACTTTATTTAAAAAAGTTCTTGGGTATTTGGCTACTTGACAGTCCTTTCCCCAAAACTATTTTGGTTTTCTTTGAAAATGCAAGATCAGTGCTAGCAGTCATCCTTTACCTAGGAGCAATCCTAACATAATAATTTAGTATGTTCAGACCATAATGGAAAATGTATGTGCCAGGGAGACTTCATAAAGAGTTGGTTTTAAGTTTCAAGAATCTCAGTGGTTAAGAACTAGAAATTTAAAAAACTTACTGTCAACATTTTGATCTCTTCCTATACACATTAAGTGTAAATCTTATCAAACTTCAGGTTTCTTTGTAAAATATTAACTTTTTTCATTTACTGGAATTCAAAACTTACATGTGGCAGCTTTCTCTTCAGACTTTATGGGAACACTTTAATTTAAATCATACTGTAAAACAATTTGTTTTATAAACAAATGATAAAAATTGAGGATTTAAAAAACCTTATTTACTTTTCACTGTTAATCTGTCTGCCTTGCAGCTTGAAGATGAGCTGTTCTTCATACACAGGCATCATCAGTGGTTATAAAGGATATTGTAGGCCAAATCCTGATGTCTGTTATATCTGCATAAAATCCTGTTTTAAGATTATACCCTAAGATATGCAATTGTATTTGCATAAATTGTGTAGTTGAAAGCGGAATTTGATCTTGTAGCATGTTTTCTACGTGTGTATGAAAATAATCTAGATTTGGTTTTTCAGAACCCAGGGTAATTTGTTAGGGCTGGCAATTGAAAAATGTCCTTTGTGAACTGAGAATTTGATGTTCTGGTATTGTAGTGTATTTTCAAAAGTGAGTTGCTATGCTTCTATTAGCACAGTAGCAGACTTAATAGTGACATAATCCTATTTCTGTATCTAAGTGTCGTCCTCTTCACCCCCCCTTGCTGTCTCTCAAATCTTAAACATTAAATATCTCGATGCTACTTTTAAAAAAAAAAAAAAGTTCACTATGGATTGGATCCTCCTGTCTCAAGGGACTTCTGTAATGTTATTTAATTTGGTTTTTTTTTTTTTAAATGTATTTCTTTTAAGACTGCTTAGAAATATCAGGAAATTAAAACTGACTTTCTCCAGTAAGGCAATTTCAAGACTCTAAACGTACAACAATTTGATTTATATTTGCTCTTCAAAAGCAAATATAAGACTTGGTCTCAGCAAGTTATTCTGGTCTTGATTGTTAAGGAGTATACTTTTTTCTGTGGTTTGTCTGTCTCTAAACTGCAATGAATGCTAACTTGGTGTATTTCTATATAGCAGCTGGAATCATGTTTCCCTGCATGGGTAGACATATGCACTAGCTCTGCTTGAGCTAGCATATGTCTGTCTATCTGCACTGGGAAACACGCTTCGAGCTGCTGCATAGACATGCTTGGTGCAGTGACTGGTCTTGGCAGAAAATTCCTCTCTGCCTTAGATGCAAACCGTACCTTACTGAATTAAGTTGAAAGTTGTAATTTACAAATTTGAGTTAGGTACTTGCTGAGAGGCAAAGCAAGAATAGGAAGTGCTTATTTGCAACCCTGTTCTCTGAAAAGAGACAGACTTTCATACACTATGTTTACATGAGCAAGTAAAATGATTTCCAGATAGACTTATTTTAACACTTTTAGCAGAAACGTATCTTAATTACAGCAGTTCCCTAATATTTTACCTCTTTTAGTGTTTTAGAAACAAGATCGCCATGGCCACAGAAATTGGCTCCCCACCCCGGTTTTTCCATATGCCGAGGTTCCAGCACCAGGCACCTCGGCAGCTGTTCTACAAGAGACCTGATTTTGCACAGCAGCAGGCAATGCAGCAGCTCACCTTTGATGGGAAACGGATGAGAAAAGCTGTGAACCGGAAAACCATAGACTACAATCCCTCTGTAATTAAATATTTGGAGGTAAGTCCTAGTTAGTCTGCTGTATCAAAGTCTGAATAGTGTTTTCTGAAACTTTATTAAAATTTCAGGTATATTCACAGAGTAGTTTGGGTAATTGGGGATTATGTATAATTGACAGTGTTCTTTCAGAAATGTACAGATTCAGTGAAACGTGGATAGATGTTGCTCATTCTGAATAAAACAATAAACCTTTAGTGCATATTTGAAGTGGAAGATTTGCTGTTATATAAAGCTTTTCTGTGAATTTTGATTTGGGACAAGATTTGCATATATTGTTACTTTGTTTTGCCATTCAAGCTGACCTAAATCGTACATTAATTATGTTAAGATTCATATGATCATTCTTTGTCAATTTTTGGCTTTTTCTTTGTGGGGAGAAATGATAAATAAAAAAAGATTGAGTGTCTATATTGGGCAACAGAAAAGTAGTTGTCATTTTCTATTCAGCTGCCTCCTTGAATGAAAAAAACTGTAATATAGGCTACTCGTACCACAAGTCTGTGAACCACCTTGTGCAGTCCTAATGGCTGAGACTACTTTGAACCAAATACTGTGGAAGATATCTTTCCAAGAAAAAAATACCCACTTGGCTTCCCAAATTACTTGGGGTATATCTATGCAAGCAAGTTTCTGTGCCACAAGTTATACCACTTTTATTAGCACGTTGGAGTGCATCCACATTAGCAGCTTTTGCAATGGTAAAGACAGCAGTGCATTGTAGTAGCTATCCCACTGTGCAAGTGGCCATAGGGTGCTTTGGGAAGGGTTTGCAGTGCCTCATGGGGCAGACACAGTATTATATGATCCAGGTTTCCCAATCCCATTGTTCCATGGGTATCCTACTACATTGCCAGCTGCTTTTCAACTGAAGGGGGAGGGGGGAAGTGTGGGGGGGGGGGGGAGAGACAGTGTTTTTTTGGGTACAGTGTGTCAATACGCTGTCTTGTAAGTTCAGACAGTGGCAGGAAGCAACCAGTCCTGGGGGAAGGGGGAAACCCCGACATCAAACCCCCCCCCCACCACCACCACCCCTGCCTCGGCTCTCTGCACAGATAGATATATATACTGTCTCTGTGCTCAATAGCATGAGCATTCCACACTAATAGTTTGCTTTGTGGCCCAGAGCAGATCAGCCAGCACAGCACACAAAGGCTGTCAGAAACTGTGCTTTGAATGGGGAGGGGCGCATGTCTCTGGGGCAGCCGAGTTCAAAACAATGAGTAGAACAGTCACTTGAGGCATTATGGGACAGCTCAAGGGGCCAATTACAGTGCAAAAAGCAATTAAGTGTCTACACTGGCAATAGAGCGCTGGAGCCTCTGCGCAAATAGCCTTACAACTCTTGTTGAGGTGGCTTTTTTGCAGTGCTGCCACTGAGGAGTTTTTGTGCACAAAGTGGCTTGGCAGTGTGTACACATCTGCAGTTTGAACGCAAAAAGCTGCTTTACTGCGCAGAAACTTGCCAGTGTAGACAAGCCCTTGGTCTTTTAAGTTTTGTGTTAAATGTTTTTTCCTGGGTGAGATCTTGTGTGCCATGTTCAAGTATTAATTCTGTGGGAAATATGTTGTTAGAAAATTGTAAATCCCCAGATACTTAATGGGAATGCTGGCAGAACCTCAACTGCCAAATTGTAAAGACAGCATTATAGTGAACTGTATGTGTCCATTCCATTGTAGCCAACCCACAGTTGTAATAGTTTGACAACAAAAAGGAAATAGATATGGCTGTTAACAATTTCAAGATATGCTAAAGTGTAATGTTTAAAATATCTCAAGAATGGACAAATGAATTTATAGCAGTGTTCCAGTGGTCTGCTTTTGATAGCTCACATAATTAATAAGAACTGACTCTGAGGTAAACAGAAAATCATCACATTGGTAGTACAGTATCACTTTTTACTTCTGGAGAAATTAAGTGTGTTTTTTTTTTTAAACCTGAAACTTTGCACGCACATGTTTTAGTTCAAATTTGTATTGAAGTATTTTAAAAAATAGTCTTAGAGGTAACTGTGGCACTGTCTACACCACAGAGCTTATGCTGACAAAACCGTTTCATGTAGATGCAGCATATACCAATGTAAGGAATTTTTCTGCTGGTGTAGGAAGCCACCTCCCAAAACAATGTTAGCTATGCTGACAGAAGCCATCATTTGTCAGCATAGCTGCTTCTATGCCAGGAGTTTTGTCAGCATAGCTGTATCAGTAGGGGTTGTGTGTTTTTCACACCCCTTGCTTATATAGCTATATGGGTATATGTTTTAAAATGTACAAGTGTGTATATATTTTGAAAAAGAGGTTCCTATGCCCACCTAGCAGCATTTAGAGCCAGGTTTTGAATCCCATGCCATCAAAAGTTAAGATTCCAGGCTCCAGGTTCAAACTATCTCCATATTTAACTGATCTGAAATTTTAACTGGCGTGGCATGGGCTTTCATGTTTTTTATCACATCATAATCACCCCAGTCAGGAAATTACATGCCAAAAATATTTATCTAAAATTCTAGCTTAAACTTTGATTCACAGTCAAAACTTGATTGAACCCACAATATCAAGTTAAAGTAGGGTGCTAGTCTTAAATTTGCCAAGCTGTGAATCATGCCATGTCTAATAATTGAATACTGTTATGATTGGCAGTATAGAATATCCTATATATTGGAAGTGAATTTTTTGGTCTTCTGGCCTTTCAAACCCCATCTCTTTGGGTATGTCTACACTACGGGATTATTCCGATTTTACATAAATGGGTTTTGTAAAACAGATTGTATAAAGTTGAGTGCACGCGGCCACACTAAGCGCATTAATTCGGTGGTGTGCGTCCATGGTCCGAGACTAGCGTTGATTTCTGGAGCGTTGCACTGTGGGTAGCTATCCCGTAGCTATCCCATAGTTCCCGCAGTCTCCCCCGCCCATTGGAATTCTGGGTTGAGACCCCAATGCATGATGGTGCAAAAACAGTGTCGCGGGTGATTCTGGGTAAATGTTGTCACTCATTCCTTCCTCCATGAAAGCAATGGCAGACAATCATTTCGCGCCCTTTTTCCCTGGATTGCCCTGGCAGACGCCATAGCATGGCAACCATGGAGCCTGTTTTGCCTTTTGTCACTGTCACCGTATGTGTACTGGATGCCACTGACAGAGGCGGTACTGCAGTGCTACAGAGCGGCATTCATTTGCCTTTGCAAGATAGCAGAGACGGTTATCAGTTGTTCTGTACCATCTGCCATGTCATTGTAAATTGGCAATGAGATGATGGTTATCATTCGTTCTGTACCGTCTGCTGCTGTCATGGGTGCTCCTGGCTGAGGTCGGCCGGGGGCACAAAGACAAAAATGGGAATGACTCCCCGGGTCATTCCCTCCGTTATGTTGTATCTAAAAATAGTCAGTCCTGCCTAGAATATGGGGCAAGTGTGCTAGAGAACCAGTGTACCAGAGAGCACAGCCGCTCCATGTCAGATCCCACAGAAATGATGAGCTACATGCCATTCTAGGAGGTGCCCCTGCAACAACCCCACCCGTTGCTTCCCTGCTCCCCCAACCCTCCTGGGCTACCGTTGCAGGGGCCCCCCATTTGTGTGATGAAGTAATAAAGAATGCAGGAATAAGAAACACTGACTTGTTAGTGAGATGAAAATGAGGGGGAGGCAGCCTCCAGCTGCTATGATAGTCCAGGCAGGACATTAAACGGTGCGGGGGAGAGGAGCCCAGCATCCCGCTGCTATGATAGTCCAGGCAGTACAGAATCTTTTCTTTAGCCATGAAGCGGGGGGGGGGGGGAAGCTGATGGAGCTCAGCCCCCAGTTGCTATGATGAAGACAGTTACCAGCCATTCTGTACCATCTACTGGGAATGACCGGGAGTCATTCCTATTTTTACCCAGGTGCCCCCGGCCGA
This sequence comes from Mauremys mutica, assembly GCF_020497125.1. NCBI lineage: Eukaryota > Metazoa > Chordata > Testudines > Geoemydidae > Mauremys > Mauremys mutica. Next base: position 57,616,005 of record NC_059080.1, on the reverse strand, counting down.
CCTCACCTGAGGCCAGCCAGGAGCACTCACGGGCTGATGATGACAATGGATAGCAGTCATATTATACCGTCTGCCACCGGAGAGGGGAGGGGAGAGGATGCTGCTGTTCACTGCTGTTCACTGCCGCAGCATCACGTCTACCAGCAGCATTCAGTAGACATAGGGTGACATTGAAAAAAGTCAAGAAACGATTTTTTTCCCTTTTCTTTCACGGGGCGGGGGAGAGAATTGACGAGTTATACCCTGAACCACCCTGGACAATGTGTTTGACCCTACAGGCATTGGGAGCTCAGCCAAGAATGCAAATGCTTTTCGGAGACTGCGGGGACTGTGGTATAGCTGGAGTCCTCAGTCCCCCCTTCCTCCCTCCATGAGCGTCCATTTGATTCTTTGGCTTCCCATTACGCTTGTCACGCAGCACTGTGCTGAGTCCCTGCTGCGGCCTCTGTCTGGAGATTTTTTGAAATGCTTTGGCATTTCATCTTCTGTAACGGAGCTGTGATAGAACAGATTTGCCTCCCCATACAGCGATCAGATCCAGTATCTCCCGTATGGTCCATGCTGGGGCTCTTTTTGGATTTGGGACTGCATTGCCACCCGTGCTGATCAGAGCTCCATGCTGGGCAAACAGGAAATGAAATTCAAAAGTTCGTGGGGCTTTTCCTGTCTACCTGGCCAGTGCATCCGAGTTCAGATTGCTGTCCAGAGCGGTCACAATGGTGCACTGTGGGATACCGCCTGGAGGCCAATACCGTCGATTTGCAGCCACACTAACCCTAATCCGATATGGTAATACCGATTTCAGCGCTACTCCTCTCGTCAGGGAGGAGTACAGAAACCGGTTTAAAGAGCCCTTTATAGCGATATAAAGGGCCTCGTTGTGTGGACGGGTGCAGTGTTAAATCGGTTTAACGCTGCTAAAATTGGTTTAAATGCGTAGTGTAGACCAGGCCTTTGACTACACTGTCTGCTTTTGGTGCCCCAACCATAGAAATGTCCTTTCTATGCAAGTACTACTGGATGGAACTCGCTTCAGTTTAGAGGTCATCAATACATCTCTTATATTAGGTAGAGGGGTGTAACAGGGTTCAGGACCCGCCCCTCTTCCTAGGGCCCACTTGCTGCCCCTAGTAAGGCTCAGAGAGGCTTCAAGGTTGTCCAACACCTGTGTCTTTCTTTACTTAAAGTTGTCCCACCACCAGTGTCCATCTGTATAGAAGCTTTACAGGATTAGTCACCTCCTTTACAGGCAGAGTCAGCCTTCAGCTAGGAGGCCTCCAGTTCCCTCCCTGGCTGTCCCATGCCTTCTGGCTCCCTCCCAGCCTTTATAGCCCTTGGCTTGTCAGGCCAGCAGGTGTTGCCAATTCTCAGGCCAGCATCAGGCCTTGTCCATCAGCCCCAACGTGCTTCCCTTGATTGGAGCTGACTGGGCAGGGCTAATTAGGTGCTTTTGCACCAGCACCCTGCTACAAGGGGTCACTACAGAGCCAAAGCTCTTAAAGAGGTTGAGCAGGAGTATACAGTTCTTTTTGGCCGAGAAACCAAGAGGCCAGGCTTATGTGTGTCTTGTAGTAATGCAGAACATTTAAACACAGGATCACTGCCTTCCTAGTATTTTTATGTAGAACATTTACTTTCAGTGAATAAATAAATGGAAATCAATGGGCCCCAGTCACACTTTTGGACACTGTTATGTTATAAATTAATCATTCTTCTGACTTTACGTTTTCCTTATAATCTACCTCTATCCTCCTTCATCTTACATAATGTAAAATCTACTAGTTTCCTGAAGCCCAAAATTTTGTACTGGATTTGTTCTTAAACTTATGCAGTGCATACTGAAGCTTCCAAATATGCAGTCTGTATAATGCTTCCTAGTTTTTGTTCAATAACACTGGAATACAGCAGCAATAATAACTCTTTTTTTCTTTCCAGAATAGAGTATGGCAGAGAGACCAGCGAGATATGCGGGCAATTCAGCCTGATGCGGGATATTATAATGATGTAAGTGCAAATCTTTATATATGCTTCTGAAGCTCTTATTGTAGGCACTAAAACTCTTCTACCTGAAAAGTAGGACTCTGCCTCTGTATACCAAAGTTCTCTATTTGCCCTTGAGAGGTGACTTAGAGGGCATCTTCATGCTATGTTCCCCTGCACTAAAAGAACCTTTTTGTCCCAAGAAGAGAGCCTGAAGGTTAATGGATTCTTTCAGTCCTGTTCTAGTGAAGTGAAATTGCTGAAGTTCAGGTGTTGAAAGGTTAGTTGCGTTTGAGGAGATGATCGTGTGTGTGTGTGTGTGTGTGTGTTCCTGAGATGGTGAAAGTAGTATCTGCTGATTTCAAAGTCTGAACATATTTAATTGATTCATTCCTACAATCAGATGCTTGTTTTTTCAGAAATAAGCCTTCTGGGCCTCTGCTTTTCTTGCTTCTTTCCCAAGATGCAGGTTGAAACGTTATTGCTAAAATTCTTTTCTTTCCTCACTTACAGCTGGTCCCTCCTATAGGAATGCTGAATAATCCTATGAATGCTGTAACAACAAAATTTGTTAGGACATCTACCAATAAAGTAAAATGCCCAGTGTTTGTTGTCAGGGTGAGTATTATGTGGGCCTGGGCTAGAAGATTTGTTCCCAGGCGTGATTAGTTAACTGCGAAATATTTGTCTGTAATAAAATTAGAATGGCAAGATAATAAAACTAGAAATGTTTTTAAGTAAAACCATCGTGCAGAATTCCAGGTGTTGGGCACCCCAAGGCTATTTCAAAACCTGGAATGACATGCATCATCTTTTCTACAGAGGATTCTAGGAACCCTGGGATAATTTATTCACTATTTGATTTGTATAATTTATTCACTATTTGATTTGTATATATTTCACCTTCAGTCTAATTTTCTCAAAACTTTTTTTGTACCAATGTGTCTCAACATTATCTTGAGGGAACCAACTCGAAGGAAGAGGGCAGTTCAGTCACCATGCCTGTTTAATCCTTGCAATCTACTAGCTTGCCTGCAAGGATGCCAGGATTCTAGTAGTAGTGGCATGTTTGATGAGGACACCTGTTCACTAGAACTGTATTGAAGCCATCAAACTCATTTCACATAGGTGACTTAACAGCCACCTTCGGATAACTCCTGGTCACTAGTGTTTTGGGCTGGATTTGAACTGGTGACCTAGAGATGAAAAGCCCTGTATCCTATGACAACCATCCTTTCTTTCTTTTTTTTTTCTTTCTTCCCTTCCTACCTTCCAGTACAGAGTCACTTTATAAATCCAAATGCTTTATAATCTCATGTAGGCACTTGTATTTTAATAATGCTGAAGGATATAGGAAAGGTGTCTGGGCACTGTCTACACAATCTAATTCAATTTTTCTCTTGCAGTGGACTCCTGAAGGGAGGCGCTTGGTCACTGGGGCTTCTAGTGGAGAGTTCACCTTGTGGAATGGATTGACTTTCAATTTTGAAACAATATTACAGGTAACTGCATCCAGCAAGCTGTCAGCATCTTTCTCTGAGATTGTAAAGAATATTGTAGTCATGCATCTCCACGTACTAATTATGGGCTAGTGGACTAAGTTCAGTCCTGAGAGCTAGGGGCACCTGAGTACTTATCCTGCGCAGTCCCTGACTCCTGTTGTGATCTTGGGCAATTTGTTTAATGTTTTGAGCTGCATCTCCCTGTCTGAACTATAAAGATAATATTTCTGCCTTGTTTTCAAGGGAATATGGTGGGGATTTATTATGTTTTAAGTATTGGAGACACAGTGCAAGTATTTTATATATGGAGATATACCTATCTCATAGAAGTGGAAGGGATCCTGTAAGGTCATTGAGTCCAGCCCCCTGCCTTCACTAGCAGGACCAAGTATTGATTTTGTCCCAGGTCCCTAAGTGGCCCCCTCAAGGATTGAACTCACAACCCTGGGTTTAGCAGGCCAATGCTCAAGCCACTGAGCTATTCCCCCCCAGTGCCCACACAGGGGCTTAAACCCTCGACCCTCAGATTAAGAGCCTGATGCTCTACCAACTGAGCTAGCCGGGCTTAAGCTCTTCACAAGTAAATTGTGCACTGCACTGTGCAAGAAACATAAAATAGTCTCTCCCTGAGGAGCTTGCAGATCTAAATATTCTCCATTTCTTTCATTCCCTTGTCATAAATGTTAAATGTACACCTTCATGTGGGTTAGGTAACATTTGAACGTATTTGTTAGAAGTTTTATTTTTGACTCCTCAGGCTCACGACAGCCCTGTAAGGGCCATGACTTGGTCACACAATGATATGTGGATGCTGACAGCAGACCACGGGGGATATGTGAAATACTGGCAGTCCAACATGAACAACGTCAAGATGTTCCAGGCACATAAGGAGGCGATTAGAGAGGCCAGGTTTATACACAATATACCATTTTCTGTAGTACCTATTTCCATAATTAGACTGTTCTCTAAGTGTATTCTGGGTGCAGAGATGCATGGGTTCTGTCAGATTCTGGGAAACTTCATGCACCAAGTACACACAATATTTTCTTTTGTTTCCACATTCTCACCGTTTTGCTGGCAACTTTCTGAAATAGTATTGTCCCAGTATCTGCCTCTGCAATATGTTAGAGATGTATTTGTCTGCCGCATTTTGCACTGGTATTCTTTTCATTTATATATGGTGACGATGTGTATCAGTTATTCCTTTTTATACGGACTGTGTAAGACAATTTCATTCCAAATAAAGAATTCAGTCTTTAATAATCTAACTGAATAAAATATAAAACCTTCAGAAACAAAACACCTGCATAGTTCTCACAAAATAATAATAATAATAAAAAAAAGTCTAAATAAAGTGAAGAACTGCTTGGCTTGGTGAGGCCAAGGTTTCCACTAATACTGAAGACCCACACAGATTGCCACATCCAGAAGTCTAATGTTAACATTGAATGGGTTCTTAAGCTTTGAAGCTGTAAGCAGACCATTGAAAAGAAGATTGTAGGACATTTTCTTGATTCAGTGTTGATACCTCAGTTGTGCAAATGTGTATTTTATATAAAAATGGAGTTAAGTGATATTTTCAGTAAGATGTATATGAAAGATGTTTCTAAAGTAAATATGGATGAATCTTTTAGTAAGATGTGTAAAGAGAAGAAATGTTTTTTAAAGTAAACCTGAAGAGGAGCTGCAGACCCAAAATAAATCTAAAGCAGTGTTTTTTCAGATTGGGGTGCTGCCCCTTGGTGGTAAGAGGTTCACTGCCACAGAAACACTTTCTATTGAGGTCACCACTTTCCCTCTGATAAGATTCAGGATTTCTTGACAGTTTGATTTACAAGACATGCGTACATTGGATGCAGTTATTGGTTTAGTGTATCATGTCCATACACTGAATTTCTCCAACAGTAAGCCCCTTCCCGATCATAAAGATCCAGGATTTCAAGGGGATTGCTGTTGAATTAACTGAACAGAGACTCTTCCTTGGTCATTCGCTGCACCAGAATGGAAGTGGCTGCTTGTCAGTTGCTGGAGATGGTCTGACCTTAATCACGTGGCTAAATAACCTCACACTTTTCCCAGTGGCTTTCATCAAGCAATATTGATAGATTTGGAAGCATCTTCCATGGTTGTAGAATTCTAACTTCATTTCACAGAGGGGAAAATCTTTCCTCTGTTCCTTTTCATATGTGTGGAACATGTTTTATATAAGAATTTTTCAGCAACCAATCCAACTGCTAGTAGCAGTAGCATCTTCCTATTTCCCACCTTCCCTTATTTTTGCTTGTCTTGCTGCAAGGCACCTGTGGCTGAAGAGGAAATTTTCTCTTAGTGCTCTCCCCCATGCTTCTGCACAGTGTCGCTTTACCATGATCAACAGTGTGAAAGTCTAGGGCTGCAGTTGCTATTAAGTCAGTTTCGTGTTGCTGCTGGTCTCACAGAGAAGGTGCTGCTGTATACAGTCATAGGTAGGATAGTGCTAAATATAAATTCTGGATTTTCCCACTTGACTGGGGATCAAAATGCAGAATTAAATCCTAAACTAAATTCAGTGTCTTCTGATGGAAATGTCAAATGGCAGACACTATGTATGTTTAATTAGTGGCCCTTATGTTCAAATGCCTCTTTCAATGTCTAACACCTTACAATTTAATTTTGCCCTGTCTGCGAAGCATAGATATTCTGTTAAATGCTGACTTCTTTCCCCTGCTGTGTGTCTTCATGTAACAGTTTCTCACCCACGGATAATAAATTTGCTACATGCTCTGACGACGGCACTGTTAGAATCTGGGACTTTCTACGTTGCCATGAGGAGAGAATTCTTCGAGGTATGTGTGCAAATAGTACTGATTGGGATATTTCAAGAGGGGGAAAACCTTTTTGTAATTAAGTGTTCACAATACAGAAATATCAGCTTGTCTCCATTTTTCCTATGACATCCCTACCTTAAATCCTCCAAACAGATAATACCACTAGGAAAATGGATACTTCAGTTGGCCACTGTTTCTCATATCTCCCAATGTCCAGACAGCTTTTCAGATTTACATTACCCATGTTTATCACCTGTTTAAACTCTTTTTAGATTTTGGAGTTTGGTATAAAGATGCTTTCCTAATCCTGGTGTTGGCAGAAGCAGCTGTTAGAAAGGCAAATATAGTCCTAATCTTTCATCAGTGCTTAGTAACTGTGACATTTGCTCCAGAGTATACACATTATCATGCAGAATGTGCTGTTTTTCAGGGAAGTAACTTTGAAAACACTCACTTGACTCTAATTTATTCTAAGGCAAGTCAGTTACTCTTTATCTGTGTGGAACATAACTAGGTGAACAAAAAATGCTAAATTTTGATCACACCACACACTGCACATGTTAAATGTCTTGGCTTCTCAGTTCAGTAGTAGCATCTGTGAGAGGACACTTCTGAATCCTTTCCAGTAGATACAGTTCAGGAGCTTTCTACGTCTTTTTCTGCAACCTTGTTTAGTAGCAATAGCCTATATAAACTATTCCTTTCTTTCTGAAGATGCCACTTAATTTTCCGAGTTCATCTGCCAATGTTCATATATTGGACCAGTGCGATATAGTAGACGTAACAGGATGAAATATCGTTAAGGGCTGTATTAACGCTGCTGTCATGTCACAAGATATGAATGGGATATTGGCATGCAGACTGTCTGCAAGGAAGATGACTTTAACAAAACACTGGAACTCTTGGCCTAGGTGCCTGAACTCATTTGACATTTGCCAATGCAGAGGTTTTAAAAAACTTACATACCACAGTTGGACTTGCATCATTTTACCAGAGAATATTTCCTGCTTCTCTTGGACTCTCTTCTGATTTTTACTGTTATATTATCCCTTTGAACGTCACTACTGTTGAAGCCTAGTATTTCAATATAGTCTTGCTTTCATGATTTTTCCATCAGAAACATCACTGCAGGAGTTTCTGTTCCATTCAGGAGTTGACAAACAGATTTCTAGGCCATATTGTTGGTATTATAGTTATCTCTAGAGGCACCAATCAGGTTGGCGACCATTGTGCTGTCTGCTGTACAAAAGATAAAATTCTGTACTGATGTATATTCCATGCAATCACATTAACTATTCAATTGGATTGTATAAGGGAGGAGCGATTGCATCTGTGCAGAGTTCAGTCCAGTGTGTAGGTCTTGCATTAATTTCACTACTTTTCCCTATCATCTGTGGTCTATGTTCTTCTGCATAGAGGTCTCGTAGGCCAAGGGAACAAATGACTTAAGAATTTCAGGCCAGTATATAATGATACTTGTACTGTATTTCCTTCTGTTTCATTTACTCAAAGATTGGGATTGTGTGTACATTCTAGATATAGTTTCATTTTTAAATGCACTATAAAATTGTCAGAGTGAAATCCATCATATTTATATATAGCAAAATAGTTGTATAAAGAGAATAGGGCTTGTACCGTCACTGTCTGTATAGTGTATGTACAATACACTCCTTTTTTACTGACTTTATGTGAATCAGCAGTATTGCCAGATCTTCACCACCTGACATAACAGAGCACATGGATTCTTGAGAGAACCTTTACTTTTGCTTGCAGAACAAAAAACCTTTCTAAAAGCGGTGGAAAATGCGATCTCTTAATTCAGGAGTGCAAGCTGGATTTTTCTGGTGCCCTGTGCTGTATAGCTGATTAAAGGAACTATGTGAGGGCCTGTTACATGTCCTCAGTAGAGAGCGATGTAATAGGGGCTTTCTTGCTCCAAACCTTCCTTTATCTTCTGCCCCATATTGAAGTTTTAAAGTTTTATTTAGGATAATTGCCTGGAAAATTTTCAATCAAGTACAGATTTTAAAGCATACACATACCCCTACCATGATGGTTGTCTTAAGTGAATACAAATCTTTTTAAAGTTTTCAGCAATTAAAGTTGCAGAGGGCTGTATGCAAATTAGAATCCTAAAAGGATTTAATTAAGACTAACTGATATCAATACACCTCTCATGCTTTGTCCTGTCCGGTTATGTCTGTATATACTATTTGATCAAGAATGATAGTATACTTTCTGTTCTCACACAAACCGTTCTTCAAGTCTTCTGGTTAATACTAATACCATTGAAGGTCAACACAATTAAGGAGATGCCCTGATGTAGTTTAGGTCCAAAATTTGATTCTTAAAATATTAGACTATCCTCCAGTTTATGAATATCTGTTTATAAAAAATAGAAGACTCCCAACACTTTATTATCAGACTGTACATAAAAAATCCATTCTCTGAGACCAAATGTCAATAACAAGTTCTTCCTGCTGATTCTGCAGCAGCAAGCTAATCAAACTATTTCAAAACCAGCCTGAGGATCTTGCACAATGCACTACCATGCTGCTGTAGCACATTTCTAGTTTGCTTCTAGATTAGCAGGGCCAGAGAGTACAGCAAAGTCAGACTCATCTCTGGTACCAGATAATGATACTCTATTGACTTAATGCTTTTGCTCACTGGAGAAGTGACCAAGTTTGTTCATCTCCAGTAGGGGAGGAAATGCTTGACAATTCTAGCCAGGTTGGGAGTGGTGCTGATGGACTGACCTTCAGTTGCGGGAGGGGAGGAGAGAGAGAGATGAGGAGACGGGGTTTGAGGAATTCCAGAGAAAGATGTGTCATCACTGAAAGTAGTCAAAGAACCATTATTATTTTGGTTTCATTAGAAACATGGGGGGCGATTAGCAGTTGTCAAATGGAAAAACACAAATGTAAAAGTTAGGGTGACCTCTTTGTGCCTTATTTTGCTTTAAGTTGTAAAAAGGACTGAATTAAAGAAAAAAAGCCTGACTCAATCCTTTTAGCCTCAATTGCTCAGCTTTCATTCTTTTGATGTCATTGTCTTGCCATTTCTTCAATTACTGTAGTCTTTCAGGGCTGACAAGACTTAACTTATTTTTTAACATTCAAAACTCATTTGGTTTCTAAAAGTAGTTTCAAGCTTATATTCTAATCTACATCATAAAGAAGTAAAAAGGACAAAAGCTCTTTTTTTGCTTTGTATGTCACTGATAAGAAATGTATCTTGAAGGAGACTTTCACGGAAAGAACTTGAAATAAGAACAGTGGTACAAACAGCATTTCACCTTAGTAATAGTTGCGATGTTACAAATTTGTCAATATGAAAACATGACAAGATCAAGTAGGAAGTTAAAATAGACTGGATTGGAGTCAAGCCCTTGTTTATACATAAACAGTTTTATACAGTTTTTGATAATTATTAAGTGGGGAAAGAAAATTGTATGGAAAGTCAATAAATTAAGTCTTACATGAGAGCATTTTTTTAGGCCTTTCTAAAGGCCTTTCTGTTAGGGCAGGTGAAACAAAAATAAGTTTTTGGTCTAAAGGTTTTGTTATAAGACTCACAAATCAAGGATTTGTGCTTCTAACACCTCTTTTCTCTGTGACAGCTTACATGTTCACATTTTTGTAGGAACACTTGTTCCATCTGAAATGGGTGTGGAAAAATTATATGCAATAAACTTCTGGTGGTGTTTTATTTTCTAGGAGACTAAGGTAGCTAGCCATTGACTTTATTGAGAGGTTTTGAATCCCAGGATGTTGGACTCGAGCTAATGGGGCCAGGAAGATGTTTAAATCCCATTTGTAGTAAACATGCCATTCTAAATTACACACAGCAGTATGAACAGAAATCATAGGTTAGGATACACCATTTTTCTTAAATATACTAATTATATTATAATTGTCTACTTGAAATAGAGAGCTTTCGTATATAACACAATTGATAGTAATATTAAAGTTCATATTAGGCCAAATTTTCTTCCTTTTTCTACCTATTGAAATCAGTGGGATTGTGCTTGTGTACTTGAGAGAGAGAGTTGGCCCATTATATCTATTGGATAAAATACATACAGTTATTAGTTATGTAATATAACAGGAAGAAATTGTAAGTTGCAAACATTGGAAAGAGCTGAAGTCCATGTCTGTTACTAAATATGTTGGCCAGTTAAATTACTGGTCTTTGATCCAAAGAAGACTCAGAATATTCTGGGTGACTATTGCTTGGCTTTGCACTTACGTTGCCAGAACATACCATACTATTTTAAATAATGAATACAAGCAGTAGCTTTGAGTACTTTCATCAACCTCTTATTCTCGTTCTCTTTAAGCAAGATTATACAGTTACAGGGACTTTTGAGAGAGACACCTAAAATGCAGTTGACCTAAAACCTATCAGGAATGCCCAAAGACTGCTATCCAGAATTGGATGAATTGTGCACTGGGGGATGCAGTTATTTGTTTTGAACCTAAACTTTTTATCCTTAAAGCCACAAGCAGACAAGAAGAATAAAACTTTTCCACTGGTCTAAAGCTTTCAGAGCTATAAATTATCCAGAATGAACTAGGCAATATATTGAGCACTTTTGCCTTTGTACTATATTAAAAATTGATCCACCTTGCTGTGTTTGATTCTGGGTTGTTTTCTGCTTGGGTCTCACTACTTTTGATGTAAGTAGTCCCATAAGTGTTGGCCTGAGAAATGTATATATGCACTTCATACATACGCTGCAATTGTATTCCAAAGCTTATCTTAGTAACAAGGTTCATCAGAATTCAACATTCAAACAGAATAGCAATTCTCATTTCAAAGTTAGTTTTTTTTTAAACTTACTTTTAATCATATTCACTACACTTAACTTCTTTTTCATATTTCACTTTTTGATAGCAGTTGCAATGCAGTACTGTAATATGTAGAAAATATCCAGCTCCTCCTAAAGTTGCAGATCTGTCAGGCACCCTTCCTAGAAGTGATGAGTCATGAAAAAGCATTGTAATAAGATGCACTTTAACAAAGATCCAAGAGGATTGTGTGTATAGCTGAAATGCAGACTTACTATGTTGTGCTGTCCTAAATTTTTTTAAAAAAAGCTTTCATAGTGTTTTATTATGCCAGGTCTTGGTGAATCTTGTATTCATATCATCATAAAATTTGCAGTAACAAATTCTTCAAATCTTCGTCTGCTTTCAGAGACTCCTGGCACACCTAACCTTCTGTGTTAATACTGTCTAATTGTCTTAGAGCAGGGGTGGCCAATCTGACCCTGAGAAGGAGCCAGAATTTACCAATGTACATTTTCCAAAGAGCCAAAATAATACGTCAGCAGCCCCCCATGAGCTCCTCACCCCCGGCTCCCAGCGCCTCCCACCCACCAGCAGCCCCGCCAATCAGTGCCTTCCCCTTACCTCCCAATCAGCTGTGACATGCAGGAGGCTCTGCGGGGGAATGGGAGGAGCGAGGGCATAGCAGGGGAAGAGGCAGGATGGAGTGGGGGCAGGGCCTGAGCAGTGAGCACCCTCTGGCACATTGGAAAATTGGCGTCTGTAGCTCCAGCCCCGGAGTTGGTGCCTATATAAGGAGCTGCATATTAACTTCTGTAGAGCTTCATGTGGTTCTGGAGCCACAGGTTGGCCACCCCGTCTCAGAGCAAGAACTTCTGATTATCATTCTGGGTATATTTATATTCCCCCCCCCCCCCCCCGGTGTTTATGAATAGCTGTTTGGGAGAGGTGAAGGTTCACATTCCAGGTACCATTGTCCCAGGCTAGTGATGTATTCCAAGGATTTTTGAGGTTACCTGGTTTAAAATAAGTCTTCTGAAAGCTGTCTTATGCAGAAGGCCAGTGATGTAGGGATTGATAGGGAAAGTTTAAAAGGGGATGGGTATTCTTGGATTTCTCTCCTGTATCCGTCTATGAAATAGAATGATACATTCAATTTTTCTCCCTGCCAAGGCAAGGTATTAGCCAAAGGCTTTTTCATATAGTAACTTGGGTGATTATAAGCCACCATAGTTTCTTTTAAACTCTGTTCTAGTATGATTATTCAGTTTATAAGTCACTATGGTTTCTTCCAATTATATAAATTACTATAAGGAAATGTCTTTTACTCATATCTTTAATGCCTTTGCTTTGACTGGGGGAGAAGTTGAATTTCCGAATCGGGCATAAGAAAGTAATCTGCAAGCTCCCATTCCATACCAAAAAAAAAATAAAAAAAAATAGCACGTGTGTGTACTGGAACTCAGTGCAGTAGTGATAAAATATAGTAATGTTTTCATATGCTCGCAAGTTTGGAAACAATAAGAGGCTGGGTCTGCTGCCCTTTTGTTGAGTAACACCTCATTCCATAAGTAGTCCTATTGAAACAACTCTGAAGAACTCAGCTTTTTCCAGTCAATATTTTCTGCTTCTGGATCTGCTTTGGGTTGTAAAATCTCTTGGAGCTTCATTCTAAGTTTTTGATCCTTTTTACAGTTTAATTTCAGAAAGACTTTTTTCATTTATGTGATTGGTTTTATTTCCCCAACAGGGCAGCAGCATTCCTTATTGGCTTTTGGAGGAAATGCAGTCTAGTACTTGGGAGGGGGTTGGGAACAATGATTCTTGAGTTTTGTTCCCAGTTCTGCACTGACTTGCTATGTAGCTTTGGACAAACCTTCTAATATCTGTGTGCTTCAGTTTACTCCTCTGTGATTCTGCTACATAATAAAAGTACTTACTTATCTTATGAGTGGTGGAAAATCCACAGCCCTGAGTTGACCTAGTTATATTGACCTAACCCCCGGTGTAGACAGTGCTGTGTCGATGGGTAGGCCTTTTCCATCAACATAGCTAATGCCTCTTGGGGAGGTGGAATATCTATGCAGATGGAAACTCCTGTTGGCATAGGTAGTGTCTTCACTAAGTGCTGCAAGCTGCACCACTGTAAGTGTAGATAAGCCCTCAGTATGCCCTTTGTCCAAATTCCAAAAGACTTAATTGGTGGTTCAGCTCCTACAGTTAAATGGAAATTTTGAACAACGGGGAAGCGGAGCCGCGGCTCTGGGAGGGGGGACAGGGACAGGACTAAGGGAGCCGAGACTGGGGCCATAGCTGGAGTCCGGGCACTGGGGCAGCAGCCAGGGCTCCAGGCACAGGCCAGCAGCTCCAGGGGCCAGGAGCAGTGCTGGGTGGCGCTCCCTCTCCATCTCCAATGGGGGATGGCTCAGGCCTCAGCTGTGCCCTCCCTGAATGTTCTTCCATGCCCCCCCGGGTGAAGCGCACCCCACAGTTTGAGGACCTCTGCTCTAGAATGCTCTAGAATTCTTGTGCGGCTGTTTATTTACAGCCTCAGCTGATTGTAGTACTGAGATAGGATCTTGAAGTTCTGGTGGTTTTACTGGCTTGTTTCTATAAAAAAATATATTTCCACTGTTCTTGTGACCCATCTTTGTAGCATTTTGGTTCAGAAGGTAAGCCAGAGAACTTTCCTGTAGTGTTAATAAAATAATCAGTCCAGCCTCGTTGAATTGCTAGCCAATACAGATATTCTGCTAATTATCACAAAAATAAGGATCAACGTAGAATCATAGGGTTAGAAGAGGACTGCAAGGATCATCTAGACTACCCGTCTGCCAAGATGCAGGATTTGTTGTGTCTAAACCATCCAAGACAGATGTCTATCTGGCCTCTTTTTGATAACCTCCAGTGAAGGAGCTTCTAAACTGAAATTATATTTTAGGGAGACTGATTTGCTTTTAAAATGATGCATTCCGACTCTTGATCATAGTGTCTCCTCTCAACACCCGATTCACCTACCGATACGGAACAAGATTCTCTTAGTTCTTAAGTGCTTTTGTTTTTATTTTTTTAATTGGTCATTTTTGTAGTAACTACTGTGTAAGCTACCACCAAAGTCTTATGTTTTCTTTCCTTTCAAAAATATTTTTATTTCTGAACACACAAAAGGGAAACCCAGTTAGGGGACTGGAAAGTATGTTACCCTGTATCCTATATGTAAATTCTGCTCCCAAATACCGATAGCTGTTGTGACTATTCCAGCTGAAAATCAAATTCAGCATTCCAAAAGATTTTCAGGAATGAGTTTGTTTTAAATCTTACACCTTTTGGAAGCTTTCTATATAATTCCATTTTAAAATGTCTGGAATTTCTTTGGAAGATTGATCTAGTTCGGGGGAGTCTTCTCTGGAAAATTCTATAAACATTTTTCTCTAGAATTGCTCTGTTGCTATAGGTTTCAGAGTAGCAGGCATGTTAGTCTGTATCCGCAAAAAGAATAGGAGTACTTGTGGCACCATAGAGACTAACAAATTTATTGTAGCATAAGCTTTTGTGGGCTACAGCTCACTTCATTGGATGCACGTAGTGGGACTACATGCATCCAATGAAGTGAGCTGTAGCCCACGAAAGCTTAAGCTACAATAAATTTGTTAGTCTCTAAGGTGCCACAAGTATTCCTATTCTGTTTCTATAGACACACTTCAGATGGCTGCTATATAGATTTTCACAGGCTCCAGGATTGACAATGGTAGATTATGTAGTAAAGAAACTGAATAGCTGAAAAGCCTTTAATTCTGTCATTCTATGTATCCTAGTTATGCTGCACTATGTAAAATTTACATAGTATCTACTTAAGTGTAAATAAACTTATGTATTTTTTTTGTTTTTAAACTAAAAGTATTATCCAGTTGTCATTTAAGCTATATAATGATGGGCCTGTCCAGTGTTCCAGCAGATGTTTAATGCACAACACATTGGATCTAGGATTGTCAATTCTGGTTGGATGTATTCCTGAAGGTTTCATCATGACATAAGCTTTAATTCCTGGGGAGCTGGTAACCCTAATTGGATCTGTGTACAAAAAGGCTATTACACATGTGACTTAAGTCTTATGATTGACCCTGTTTGGAAGACATAGCTATCCTTTAATAAATGTTTTGTTTTAATTATTCAGCATTAGTTTGGTAATTCATAGGAGGGAAAGTACTTTTGTTTTTAAAATTTAAATACTAAAAGACCCACAGTCTTTCAGTATGAAAACTATATGCTGTAATTGTTCTGGGCGGGGGGGGTGTGGGTGTGTGTGTGTGTGTGTATATATATAAAAATAATATTCACTTTTGGATCTTTAGCTCCTATGTGATACGTCCAGGCTACTTTGTAGCATAAAATATTCATAAGCAGTTTGTTCCTTTTGAGAAGTACAAGAAAACTCCAGGACACCCCTCTTCTCTCTTCCCGCCACCCTCTCTCTCCCCCCCCCAGTAGTATAAAGATATAAAACTTGGTTGATGACATGATTCCCCAATCCTATTGGGAAAAGTAGGTGAATAAATACAGCTTTTGGTATAAATTAACTATAAAAATCACATGAAGGTTATATATTTAAAGAGGGTTAGAAATGGCAAGTTAAGATTCTTATGGTAACATTAACAATTTACCCACACACATTCCTCAGAGGTGTTTGTTTAATATTTGTATATATTTCTTCAAAAATGCCAACTTTATAGGAATCCTACTTTTGGCTCTTGCGTTTCCAGAATGAGACAGGCTGGGAATTTGAGCTCTATGATTTTTATCCTTCTGAGTCACTGATAACTGAGCAAATATCCATTCTCACCCCCACGCCACCTCTAACTTGCTGATGAATTGGGATTGACTCAGGTCCTTCTAGAACTTTCCTTATTAGATTTTTCTTGACCTTGGTCAGCTAAAGACCTCTTTGTCGGAGCTATGCATCAGATTACCATTCATGCTCCATCTCTGCTGATTGTACTTGGTTTGAACAGAAGTGTATTCTCAGTCCCAATAAAATTTAATATTTAAAAAAAACTGTTTTGTGGTGTTTGGTTTAGTTGGCCCTGACACACTGGGACCATGGTATTTTTT
Organism: Mauremys mutica; assembly: GCF_020497125.1. Lineage (NCBI taxonomy): Eukaryota > Metazoa > Chordata > Testudines > Geoemydidae > Mauremys > Mauremys mutica. The sequence goes on along the minus strand of NC_059080.1, from coordinate 57,599,814 downwards.
TCCTGCTTTTGTTTGGACTATCAATTTGGTATTCATACGCTTCTGTGCTCAGTTGAGCCAGTTTTTGATGGGCCTAGGCACAGTGTTTGTTTAGATTTACATACATTTGATGCTTCATTTTAGCTTTGCAGGACATTCCCCTTTTGAGGTTTGCGCTAAGCTTCTCTGAGATGCTTTGAATGCTTTAGCAGTTGGAACAGTAGGAGTCTTGCTTTTCAAACTTTTAGCATTCAATATCTCATTATCTGACATATCATGAATGACTTCGTTGACTACTTGTGTCAAAGCTTTCTTCATTGCTGCAGCATTTTATTTTACATTTAAAGCTCTGTCTTTGTCTCAATAGGAAGGAAGGAAGCTCAGCAAAGTCAAGAAATGCACATGTAGCATAAAGTGTCACTCATGGACAGGCATAAGTGCTGCATTGTGTTCTTAGAAGAGCATCATTTTCTGAGTGAGACGCTTGTATGGGCACATCACCTAGAGCTGTTTGTTAGACAATGGCAGAAACACCTAAAGTGTCTCTTGTAAGTGTACACTTGAGCAGTCCTTGAAGATGGCCCAGAGTGCTTAGGATGTGTCCTCAAAGTGAAAGCCTAAGGTGTGAGAAAAATGGTACTTAGTGTTGGCCTCAACCATCTACGTAGACCCAGCAACTCTTCGGATCCATCAGCCCCACTAACCTGGCTGCCATGAAGTGGTCTGTGATGTTCAACAGCTTGCACTTGCCTCGTGTCAGGGTTTCAATGTGTTAAGTCATGTTCCTGGTCTCCAACTTCTTGGTGAATTAAGCTACCAGAGTGCCATGTACAGGAGGTGATAAGTTAAAACCAGCAATCTTTTGATGCACTACTTCACTTCTGACAGCTTTGCATCAAAGCTTTCACACAGTCCACTAGTGCTCAGTAACAGAAAGCAAGCTGGATGACCCTAGATGGCAACAGTGTGTATTTGCATCTGTGCCTGAATCATTTCAAGTTCAACTGTCATTGCTCAAAGATACTGGTACCATCTTTGGCACTTAGGTCAGAGCTTTGGTGCTGATGGAAGAACCTCAGTGTCCCAATCTATTTCATACTTGGTGCCAGTCTTGACATTTGATGTTGGCATTGAACCTATCCATGCTTGTGGTCTCAGTGTAGTCAGTGTCAGTTACTGTGACGGCATTGATTTCTGGATCTCCCCCACCAGTGCACCTCTCAAAGCTTGTGTGGGATCAAAGGGGTTGACATTTTGATGTGCATTAGTTTCCGCATATGAATCTGGAAACTCATCAGACCAAGTGTATTTCTGCAGGAGATAAGTGACCCTGCCTTAGAGATTCTAGCCTTTTGTTCTGGTTTGTCCAAGGTTTGGCTAACACCACTGATTTTGATTTTGTCCATGTTCATGTATCTTCAAGGGACAAAGTTGACAAGTACCTGGATCATTCATTCTCTATAAATGGGGTCAAGCACACAGCACCTCTTTTTCTGGATGGGCTGATATAGAAGGTAGGGAAGATGCCTAACAACTCTGTTCTTTCTTGAGCAAAAAAAAAAAAAGATTGCATTTTGCTCAAGGACATAGGTAGTTGCATCTTCCACTGCCCAGTAAGAGTGTCTTGATTTAAGTGGCTGTGGCCAGAGGAAAGACAAGTTCTGAGCTACTGTATTGATGTTCATTTGGACAGAATTTATGCAAACGGTATTCTGTGTTGTGAATAGAGTTGGCTAGAGGATGACAATTCTGTTTTGTGACAGCTTTCAAAGTTCTGACTTTTTTCTTTTCAGTGTGAAATGAAACCAAAACCTTTCAAATGTTTTTTCAAAATGGGATTGTTTCAAAATGGTTTTTGAGTTGAAAAGATCTCTCTCTCTCTCTCTCTCTCTCCATATATCTATATCTAGAATGAATGACTGGAGAGTCCAGAAATCTTCCTGTTGAAGTCTCCCTGGATGTGTGTGTGTTTGAAACAGCATTCTTCTTAGAGTGCTTGCACATGTCCATTCCAACTTAGGTGTGCAAGTGCTCTGAGCACAGCCATCTGAGATTTTTCCCTTAGGGCAGGTCTACAGTACGGGGGAAAATCGATATAAGATACGCAACTTCAGCTACGTGAATAATGTAGCTGAAGTCGAAGTATCATATATCGAATTACTTACCGTCCTCACGGTGCGGGATTGACGTCCGCGGCTCCCCATGTTGACTCCGCTACCGCCGTTCACGTTGGTGGAGTTACGGAGTCGACATGAGCGTGTTCGGGGATCGATATATCGCATCTAGCTGAGACGCGATATATCAATCCCCGAGAAATCGATTGCTACCCGCCGATACGGCGGGTAGTGAAGACGTACCCTTAGTGGTATCAGGTGGCTCTGGTATCCCCTGGTGTCGCACGCTCATAGCGCTGGTATGAAGGGCCCCTGCTGAGCCTCTGCTCCTCATTTCCTTCTTACCACCTGTGGCAGCTATTGGAGTGTCGTCCCTCCCCCCACACACACACTTTGCCTTGGCAGAGTGTGTTTGTGGTTTCCTAATTGAGAATTTTGTAAATAGTTTTATTAGTTCACATAGTGTGTTAAGTGTAGATAGTTTATAGTAACAACTATGATTTCTCTGTCAGGAAAGGGGGTCCATCTCTCCTCTATACCGGGGTTTAAACAGTGCTCTTCCTGTGCAAAGCCTATGCCAACCAGGGACCCGCACTTAAGTTGTTTTAAGTGTTTGGATGAGGGGCACAGGAAAGATTGCTGCCAGATCTGTTGCAATTTCAAGCGGTAGTCACAAAAGGACCAAGCAGCAAGACTAAAAGGCCTCCTCATGGAGGCAGCACTGAGGCCCACCTTGGAGCCGAGGTCTGACTCTGCACCGAGTACATCCACGTCTGTACAGAGCGCACCGCCCGCCCCTAAGCGCTTGTGGCACCACTTTTCCTTGCCTGTGCCCAGGAAGAGGCACAGAAGACATTGGAAGAAGACTAGTTTCCCAGCACCGAGGACAGTCGAGCAGGCAGATAGGAATAGTGCGAGACCCATGCAGGGCTACTCTCCCTCACTGGCACCGCAGCAGCCTCCAGTGTTACTACCAGCACCGGCACTGCAAACACCCAGGGGTGAGGTGTTACTTCCCCGCCTGGTACTGAACGGAAGACTGCGGTACCATCGACCCCAGAGGCATATGCTGCTGCTAAAGAGTTGATAAGTCTGCCGGTACTGAGCCCCCCCTAAGGCACCTGAAGCAGCACTGCCTGTGCTACCTAGCAGCTCTGAACCCACCACTTTCAGGCCAACCTCAAGACCTGCTTCTAGGGGAAAGCCTCCGTTTACTACCTCATTGGAGATGTCCCCGTGGCACCGGTTCCTGACCCTGGGAGGATCGGCAAGGCCGTGGTGACCTCAGTCATCTGGTTCTTCCTCGTCTTTGGGTTCAGATTCAGGGTCTGTCATCTCAAGGCATTGGCACCGTGATCACTCCCTGTACCCATCTCTGACATCGGGGGGACCAGCACCATTACAATGGCCCTTTTGGAACCGGAGGTGGGAGGTTCCCCCGGGCCATAGCAGCAGCTCGAGGTGCTCCTATTCGGCGATGTCGGAGACGAGGGCTATGCCAGGGACGCAAAAAAGACATTCTTGAGCTCAACCCTGCCGTTGACGCTGGACGGGGTACCAAATCCGCAACATGTCATGGTACTGAAGCGGGTACCAATACCTGTCAGCAGTGGCAAGCTGGCCAGGAGGAGATTCCCCTGGACTCTGGGACAACAGCTCATGCCGCCTCCTTGTCCTCACCAGAGGACAAATTAATGCTTACAGGATCTTCTCCTCCCCAAGATGACCTGAGAGCCCATCAGGACTTACTTAAGCAGGTGGCATCTAACTTGGGTCTCCAGGCAGAGGTTGTTAGGGAACCATCTGATGGCTTTCTGGGCATTCTGACAATCACAGCCCCAGCAAGGGTCACCCTCCCCTTGCAGAGCTCCATTTTGGGCCCAATAAAGAATTCTCTGGCAAAACCCAGCATCCATTCCTCCCACGGCTAAGAGAACTGAGATAAAGTACTTTGTGCCAGCCAAGGGACGAGCATTTTTATATTTCCATCCCCTGCCTGGGTCTGTCGTTGTAGTGGCTGCTAACGAGGACTGTCAAGGCAACACGGGGTCAACTCCAAAGCCAAAGGAGCCCAAAAAATGGACCTTATGGGTAAGGAAGGCCTATGCTACAGGAGGACTCCAACTGCATAGCGAACCAGCAGGCATTGCTGGGTCGCTATGACTATAATGTGGGAAGAGATGACCAAGTTTAAGGATAGGCTTCCCCAGGAGAACTAGCAGGAGTTCTCGGGCCTGGTGGAGGAGGGCAAGATCATTACCAGAGCCTCCTTTCAGGCAGCCCTTGTTGCCCTGGACTGAGCAGCCAGATCTATGACCACAGCAATCACTATGCGCAGGAGCTTGTGGTTGCTGGACCTCTTGCAGGAACCCTGACGCTTGCAAGTGGTGCAAGACCTACCGTTCGAAGGGCCCTCACTTTTTTTGGGGACAAACCGAAATTAGGCTTCTCGGTGTTAAGGACACCAAAGCAACTCTGAAATCCCTGGGTTTGCAGTCTCAGCCAGGAGACCATATAGGCCTCAGCAGTTTGTCTGTTTCTATTCTCACCAGAGATGCAACCAGAGCAGACAAAGGAATAGAAGCTCTGGGTGCTGGCCACATCCACCTTCCTCCTCCTCGGTGGGGCCCTCTCAAGTGGCCCCTCGCCATTCAGGTGCCTCAAAGCATTCATTCTGATGGGTTTGTTGAGGACAGTATACCAGTTCTGCTCTCGTGATCCAGTTACCCCTATTTTTTCCAATTCTCTTTCCCACTTCCTTGAGGCTAGGAAACAGTTAACTTCTGACCGTTGGGTCTTAAAAACAGTGGAGGTCAGATACACCCTCCAGTTCACCCTCCAGCCTCAGCAGATCCTTCTGCACTGACCATGAGTGATCCCTGTATCTGGATGTCACAATGAACATCTTTCGGAGATGGGGCTTTCCCCACATAGATCTCTTTGCCCCATGTTCCAACAGAAAGAGCCAGCAGTTCTGCTCTCTGAGGGGCCACAGGCCAGGCTCAATGACAGATGCGCTTCTGCTGAGCTGTTGCGTCTCCTGCTCTACACCTTTCCACCCATTTCGTTGGTGCACAAGGTGTTGACAAAGATCAAGCAGGACTGAGCTCGAGTCATCCTGAGAGCACCAGCGTAGCCCAGGCAAGATTAGTACACCTCACTCGTTCACCCGTTTTGTGAGACCCCGATTGAGCTTCTGCTGTACGCAGATCTAATCTCGCAGGACCATGGTTGGTTGCTCCACCCGAACCTCAGCTCTCTCCATCTTATGGCATGGTATTTTCGTGGCTGAATCCCAATGAGCAGGCTTGTTCAGAACAGGTCTGGAAAAATCTCCTGTGCAGCAGGAAGGCTTCCATAAGGTCAACTTACAATGCAAAGTGGAAACATTTTTCTCTCTGGTCATGGGGTTCCACTGATGCAACCTTTGATTCAACTCATCTTGGACTACCACCTGTCTTTGAAAGAACTGGGCCTAGCCATTTCATCCATTTAGGACCACCTGACAGCTCTCTCAGTATTCCACCCTAATAATAGGTCAGTGTTCTCACATGAAATGGTAGTTCATTTCCTCAAAGGTCTGGAGAAGGCATTCCCTCAAGTGAGGGAACCACTTCCTCATGGGATTTGAACCTCGTCCTCTCAAATGTGACCACCATTTGAACCAATGGCAATGTGGTCATTCCTGCATCTTTCATGGAAAACAGCATTTCTGATGGCGATTACTTTGGCCAGAAGGGTTTCTAAACTCCGAGTCCTTACGGCAGAGCCAGCCTATACAGTTTTCTTTAAGGACAAGGTACAGCTTCGGGCGCACCCTAAATTCCTTCCAAAGGTTGTATTCCACTGCAACCAACCAATCTTTTGGCCAGTCTTTACCCTAAACCTCATGCAACTAGGGAGGAGCAGCACCTACATTCCTTGGACGTCAGATGGGCTCTGGCTTTTTATATTGAAAGGACCAGACCGTTCCATAAATCACCACAGCTCTTCATAGCAATAGCAGACAGAATGAAAGGGCTTCCCATCTTTGCCCAGAGGATTTCGTCCTGGATCACTTCTTGCATATGAGCATGCTACGATTTTGCAGCCGTTCCCCCTCTGCCAGAACTTACTGCTCACTCTACAAGGTCCTAAGCCTCTTCATCGGCCTTCGTAGCGCAAGTTCCAGTGCAGGACATATGTGGAGCAGCAACCTGATCATCAGTGCACATGTTCTCCGCGCAAGCTAGAGAAAACTCCTGCTTTGGCCAAGCATTCTACAGGCAGCTTGTCCTTGAACTTCAAGCCCACCTCTGTTATTACTGCTTGCGAGTCACCTAAGTTGGAATGGACATGTGCAAGCACTCAAAGAAGAAAAAACAGTTACCTACCTCTCGTAACTGTTCTTTGAGATACATTGCGCATGCCCATTCCAAAATCCACCCACCGGCCTCATTCTTGGAGTGGTCAGTAAGGAGAAACTGAGGAGTAGAGGCTCGACAGGGCCCCTTATACTGGTTTTATGAGTGTGCGACACCAGGGGGCACCAGAGCTGAGCCGACGGATACCCGTAGGGGGAAAAAATCTCTGATGGCTGAGCTCGGGACACTCACACGCCTAAGTTGGAATGGACATGTGCGACACATCTTGAAGAACAAGAGTTATGAGAGGTAGGTGTGACGGTGCTGCCTATGGGAGCCAGCTGAGGTCACTCAATTAGGATAAACTGCAAACAAAACGGGGCAGACAAACCCCAGAAGCTGGTGGTTATTCCAGTACTTAGATTTACCAAGCCAGCACAGAACAGCTTCTATAGTACCTCACTGTTTACTTAAAAGTTCAAACACCTTAAAGTGCCCAGCCTCAGGCCTCTGTCCAGACATACACGTGAGATACGATGATGATTACTGAAAATCTTATCTCATCATATAAAAGAAAAGGCTCTTCCAATCCCAAAGGATCAGCCACATACCCAGGTCCAATTATAACTTAGATCTTACCCAAAATACACGTTATAGCCAATTCTTATTAACTAAGCTACAATTTATTTTAAAAAAAAAAAGTGAATGAGTGTTGATCTTTTAACCAGTATACATACAGACTTGAATTCAGTTCTTGAGGTTCAGGTACATAGTAGAGATGAGCTTGTAGTTGCCAAAAGTCCTTTTGGAAATAGTCCAGAGGTTATAATCCATTGTCCATATTCAGGGCGACTCCAGTCAGTGACTGGGGATCTCAATCCTTATGGCTTAAGGTTTTCCCTCTCTTGAAACCCAAAGCAGATCTGAGATGAAGCAGGATCGTGTCCCAGGGTTCTTATACATTTCCAGCAGCCTTTGGGCCTGAGAAAACAATAGGCTTAACTCTCCTTCTCCCAAACATCCTGGCACTTAGCACAGGGTGATTTATCCATTAAACAGTTCAGATACAGGTTACCAGAACCTTCAGAGATATATAAACAATAATACTATTTCACTCAAGTATCATCATAAATGTTAATATTCCTTTTTTGATCTTTGAATTAAAGCTATAACAATAGACAAGACTTGTTTGCTTACATTACAAGACCTGAGCAAACATGTCCCCTTCTACCTCTAACAATGCAGGCTTGCATTTAAAAGCTCTATTCATTTACATATTTTCCTAACAAGTCTCTAAAGTTCGGCCGTGGGTCAGGTCAGTCTGTGAGTTAACTAACTCTGGCCCTGTTACCTTCAATGAGATATTAGATCAGACTCATAACTTCACAGTAGGCAACTTTTTTAATAGAAAAAAGCATTTTAGTCAAAAACCTTCCAAACAGCTCTAGTTGTGAACTTCCAGGCTTCCATGAGTAAAGGTGGGGTAGAGTTGTGGAGAAAAGGAACACCATGGAAGACTCTTCTTCAGTAAATGCCAGGAGAGGAAAGATCATGCATCTGATCTAGGTGGCTTCTAATAGAGGGCACCCAACTGTTGCGAGCTCAATGCCCTTGAGACATATGTCTTCAGGTAAACATGGGGACTGTAGTCATTTGGCTCATATTGAAGTACAGCATAAATTTATAAAAACTATAAATCAGTGGTAGCTCTGTATATAAAACTATATATCAGTGGTAGCTATCACCTGGAATACCATGTTCAGTTCTAGTGACCATATCTAAAAATAAATAAAAATAAAGCATAAAAGGATGGAATTCAGAAATAAGTGGTGGAAACAATTAAAGATATGGAAAAACTTCTGTACAAAGAATGAAAAGATTACAAGTGTTTAGTCTAGACTAGAGATAAAAAAGGGAGCACGATAAATATATACAAAGTAAGAAATAATATAAAGGAGTTAGACTGGGTACTTCTAGTTACATTTTTCCATAATACAAGAGGAAGGGGACATTTAATGAAATTTTAGACAGAAAATTTAAAATTTGTAGAAATACTCATAATTTCTTTGTCCATGCGTTCCACAGTCCGTCATTGGGGTCAAGAATTCAGCAGGATTTTAAAAAATCTACCAAGTTTGGAAAGGAAATAAAACCCTGATACTTCAGTACAAGAGCCAACTTTTAATGGCAGAGGGTACGAAGAAACTTTCCTTATGTGCAGATTATTCAATAATTGTCCCCTTTGGGGGTTTCTTGCACCTTCCTCTGAAGCATCTAGTATTTACCATTGTAAGAAACAGAATACTGGACTAGATGAGTCACTGTTCTTATCTAGTTAATTCCTATATATCTGCAATACACTGGAGACAACTTTTCTATATTAACTATATCAGCTTGGGAAAAGGACCGTTGCATCACTTTGTGACCAGCTTGATGAAGAGTTGTGCTCAATATACAGCTGCAATTTACACCCTCCAAAAAAACAAACAAATACACACAACCAAAGAAAACAAGATGTTAAAATGCATAAGGAACGGGATGGAGAATAGCACAGCAAATGCCATTTTATATATATCAGTGGTTTGCCCCCATGGAATACTGTATTCAGTACTGGGTCACTCCATCTCAAAAAGGAAGTTGTAGGATTAGGTAGAAGGAGTTCTGAAACAAGTAACAAGAATTATTGGGCATAGAATGGCTCTCATTTGAAGAGAAATTGGAATTGTTCTCTTTAGAGAAGAGACAAATAAGAGGGACCATGTTAAAACTATAGAAAAGTTGGAGTCAGAGCTTCTGATCTCCCTGGTTTTGTGACACAAGAACAAGAATAAACTCGGTTCAGTTGAAAGGACAAAATAAAAACTAATGAAGATAAATTCTTTTTCCACAACACAGGACACAATTAGACAGGAACTCATTGCCATAAGATATTGCTGAAGCCAAGAACCTACAAAGGCTTTTTTAACAATTGGACATTTGTAAAAAGAATATCCAGAGTTCTTATAGTAAATAGTTGCCTATTGCATCTCTGCCTGCTTGGATCTAATAGCCAGCTTCTGGTCTTTTTCAGCTCAAGATGTACGCTTGGCAGCCCCATAGTTATCATTGCATATCTGTACAAAGCATGATTGCTTAGAGTTAGCCAATTAGTAGAAACCCATTTCCAAAGTAGGGGGTGCGAAAACTTCCCCAGATATCAAGTTTTATTCTTGTTTAGAATATCTCATTTTGCCAGCTTTTTTAAAAATTGCTTTTTGCTGGAGGACACACCTTTATGAAATGGAGATAGAATAATCTTGTATCTTATTTCTGGAGGCATGATCTATTTTGTGTGCATGTATTATATATAATGTGGAATACATAATTATGTCTGAGGTTTTGTTTGCATGAGTTTGAGTTGGCAGTAGGGCTCGCTCATGAGTAGTAAAGCTATGAGTGAGTTAAGGGGATCATCCAGAGTGTTGATAAAACTTTACTGTCAAACAATATATTTTGTGTATATTATATGTTACAGATGGAAAAACATTTTTAAAACCAATGTTTGAGAGATTTTAAAAGTTTATTGGGGCTATTATTTAAGACTCCAGAGAGAGCCATAAAAACCTCCACAACGGATTGTAATAGTTTTCTTCTACATTAAATTGTCACAAATATAAAGTGTAATGTCCTCTTCCTAGCTAGAAGAAAGTGCTGGATTCCTGTTGGAGAGTGGGTATTCCTCCCTTATCAAGTACATAAATCTACCGTTTCTAGTCCTATAGGACCTTATTTTGATATGTTCCTCAAACTTTTGAGGCCTGACTTATGCTTGAACGTTTTATTGTAACTGATTCAGTTAGGGGTGTGTATGTATGTATGTATGTGTGTGTGTTAAACAAAATAATTGTACAGCCCCTAGTGTAGATGCAGTTATACTGATATAGAAGTGACTTAGGTCTTCTGCCTTCCTATATGGGAATAGCTTTGTAAGTATAAAGAACCTTTATATTGATATAACTGCATCCACACTAAGGCCTAGGCCAGGTCTGTGCTAGGAATGCTCTGCTGGTATACCTATACCAGTATATTATGCTGGTAAAACATGCCTAGTGCAGTTGCAGCTTATACTGGCAAAAGTGCAGTTTTGCTGGTATAACTGTGTCTAGGGTCTTCAACATAGCTGTGTTGGCAGGTCAGAGATCATGCCTGTTCATGCCCTTAACTGACAGCTGTGCCGGCAGAAGTCTGTAGTGTAAACCTTGCTTAGTCTACACTTGAATGTTTTACTAGTATAACTATTTCAGTTAGGGGTGTGGTGGTTTTATTTTTTTAAACCAATAATTATACCGGTAAAAAGCCCTCGTGTGGACACAGCTATTCCAATATAAAGGTGACTTATGACAGTATAATTATTCTGCCCGTATGGGAACAGCTGTGCTTGCATAACTGCATCTACACTAGGGGTTATATAGCTTTAACTACATCAGCGTAGTTAGTGGTACAACTTTCTAGTGTAGACAGGGCCTTAGTCTTCAAGGGTATCCTATGTTTTCTCTTCAGTGATGAGGAAGTTACTTGTTCTGATTCTTTGTAGGTATCGTACAGGATTAATACCCATTTCCCCATCAATTTGGGGGTAAGTTTTTAACTATTATTTTGAGATGCTTCTTGTATTACATATTTGGAAAATGTTAACTTTTCCCCTGTTTTTATAATCTGCTTTTTAAGGGAGCTTTTGCTCCCTATGTAGTTCAGGACCTGACTTGGAAGGTTCTAGAAGAAGCTGAGACACTGGTGATTGGTCAGTATATGAGGGTGCCAAAGCCCTCTTGACTGCCAGTGCCTCATAATGCCAATAAACCTTAAAGCAAGAGGAGTTCTTGGCCTCTGTTGCTCTGTCAGCTTCAGACAGGAGGATTGCTATTCTGTGTAGTATTTTCAAAAAAGAATGATAGATAAGTAACTTTCTTTTGTGTGTAATGGGCACATGACTTTTACACTGTGAACCCTGACTTTTGAGTGCCAAGTATTTAACTGTGGGTTTTTTTATATTTAATTTCTGTAGCTTAAAAACCAGCTTTGTTTTATACATTAGATCTCTTTAGTACAGTGGTTCTCAACCAGGGTTATGTGTACCCCGGGGGATACGCATAGGTCTTCTAGGGGGTATGTCAACTCATCTCATTTCCCTAATTTTACAAAAGGTTCTAGAGCCCTTCAGCAGGACTGGGATCCTGTGGGTCCCACAGGACCCACTGCCATAACAGCGGGAGAGGGATAAAAATTCAACAAACCATGTGGGAGCAGGTGGGCATGGATATTGTGGGGTGGGAGGGGAGCAGGATTTTTAAATTAGTGCCACAAACAACATGAATGCCCCAGCCAAAAGCCGTTGCTCTCCAGCTGCCCAGCTCTGAAGGCAGAGCAGAAGTAAGGATGGCAGAGTTTGGTATTGCCACCCTTTAGAGCCTGGCAGCTGAAGAGTTTTTAAGTGAGGTGAAACTTGGTACACAAGGCAAATCAGACTGCTGAAAGGGGTACAGTAGTCTGGAAAGGTTGAAAAACGCTGCTTTAGAAGACTGGAGTGGGATGGTGACATCCAAACAGGCTATAAATTAAGATGCAGCTTTTCCAAAGTTCAACTGAGAGGCGAGGAAAGGGCTGAGAAAAATGCACTGAGGGTTCAGTGTTTTAGGTGTCACCTGTTCAACCCACCAAAAGTTACTGTAAATATTAAGCCTTGAGCTTCCTGATTTTTGCTAAAGTGAAAAATTCTTTAAAAGTTTAAAGCTGTCTTTATATGTTGTAAGGAGCAGTAGAAGGCTCACAGATTTGTTAAGACAGTGGCTTTCAAATGTTTTCATACCAAGACCTCTTCTGCTGAGGTAATAGAACCTCCCATTTAAGAGTATGGAAAGGACATAGCCCCCTAACACTTGTTTGTGACCTTTGTGTTAAGAACCCACGTACTAAGACATTCACAATCTTTGTCCTTCATGATTTCCCATCAGTAGTCGTAGTTTGGGGGCTGGTCTACACTACGGGGGGAAATCGATCTAAGATACGCAACTTCAGCTACGTGAATAACGTAGCTGAAGTTGAAGTATCTTAAATCGAATTACCTACCGTCCTCACTGCGCGGGATCGATGTCCGCGGCTCCCCATGTCGACTCCGCTACCGCCGTTCGGGTTGGTGGAGTTCCGGAGTCGACAGGAGCTCATTCGGGGATTGATATATCGCGTCTAGATGAGACGCGATATATCGATCCCCGAGAAATCGATTGCTACCCGCTGATACGGCGGGTAGTGAAGACGTACCCTGGGATACCACATCATGATGATATAATGGAGACAACAATCGGCTAAAATCTTACCATGCTCTTAAATTTTTTCAATCCCCTATAGCTTTTTTTTTTTTAAACCCAGTAAGGATTGTTTTTATGCCAAGTTTAAAAGGCTTCTCTAGCTCTTTGAATTATTGGTGTACCAAAAAAAAGCTCAACATTCTGGATGTTTTTTCATTCCAGAAAACAACTGAAAGGATTTTCCTCAAACTTTCTGTAAGGGAAAAATCTGTCTTTGGGCTGAGGCCAAACAAAGGAATTTCAGTCCATGGGTGAATTTCTTAGGGAATTTGTAAGCATCTGAAAATAGGAGTTTAATTATAAAGTCCTGATCTATACTTAGCTATACTTTTTTTCATAGTATAAGCTGTTTTTCCTTCCGTAAATGACAACGTCAGTCTTTATAAGAGATCTCCACAATTAGAGACTAAAAGGTTCCCCAGGTATGTTCTTCACTTATGAAGACATATATATTCACATGTAATAATGAGTCCTGATAAACAGAGAGCAAGTCTTCTCCTCTGAACTAGTGAAAACAGAAGTTTTCTAAGTCATTAGATACCTCCAAAACTACATACATACTGGGGAACTAAAAAAAGCCCACAAAGAGTTGTCATTCTTGCTTCCCCTCATGCATTATCCCGCAGATACACTAGAATGTGTAGAAGCCCTTACCAAATTTTAAATGGTCTGTTTCCAAAAGTTGATATTGCTGTGAGAACCTTAACGTTTGAATTTTCTGACCTTTGTGTTTAAGTGCACTACCCCTGCACTAACATTAACTGTTAAAAGCATTAACGTCACTGTTCCTTTAACTTTGTTCTTGCATTTTGTTTTAGGAGCAAAGAAATGCACTAGTGCATTTAACTATGCTAATTACTTACAAAGGTACATTTGAACATGCAACCTAAGGAGCAAACATTCAAATGATCACAGCAGGAACTCGTGTTTTGGTTCTGTTTATGATAACCATTATCAATGTCTGGAGGAAATACACACTTCCACCAGACGCTGGGGATCAGTGGGTCAGAGATTGGGGAGCTTTTGATGGAGTTCTTGGGAGAGGAGTAGTGCACTTGTGGATTATTTTAATATACAATCATTTGATTTGAATGTGATCTAATCAAGGCATGCATCTAAAGTGCGGAAGAGTCTCTTGTACTCCTCAAACATGCAAAATTTCATATAAAAAGGATGGGAAGGTCTAGTGGAAAGACTACCATAGCTGCTAAGCTCCCTCTGATAGCACCATAACAATAGAAGGATGTGTGTTAGCCATTGAGCCTTTATATTGGCACTGGAAACACCCAGCAGATCTGATGGTCATCTTATTGACCGCCCCCCCCCCTTTCAAATTGTAGAATCCTGAGATTGCATGCTGTGGCAGTGCCCCAGAGAGCACACAATTTGAATAGAATCTGACATAATTATGTGTTCATACAAACAATCCTACGCATACACTGGGTAGTCCCCTTCCTCCCTATCCTTATTTCCTTCTAAGTTTAGATGGACCTGTCTGGCTTTGCCCAGCTGGTTTACACTGTTATTGCACATGTACTCCTAGATCATGGATTCTCAGCTTGAGTCACAACTCCCAGAGATGTGACAAGCAGGTCCAGAGCAGTTGCTAACACCCTCACTTTCTTTATGGATAGACAGAAGGGTTGGGGGAATGTACCAAACCTTTTTTCTTCTATTATATACTTCCTCCTCAACTCTTTCATTCTATTTTCCTTACATAATGACCCTGCTTCCTTACTTCAAAGAATAGTAAAAGCTTTTCAGGCCTACCAACAATTGCTAGTTAGGGTGCAGAATACAGCTTCATCTTGAAGATGTCAGTTCCTTATTACTTTGGATGGGGAGGCTGGGACAGAACTAATTAAGTTTCTTTGTGGCCCTTGAGGCTGTCTTTGCACTAGCTGTAAAGTCTCTACAGAACTCTGTCCCCTCTCAGTTGAAGATCAGTGAAACATCCAACAAGTTATAGCACTTAATTATTTTGGGGTGAGGGTTGTCTAAACTGTTTATTCACCATAAAATCATAAGCGTTTTTTAACCCGTTTTGAAAAAAGTTTTGTTGGCCAAATGAATAATTTTGTCCCAATAGAATACAAACAGCAGTACAGTCGAACCCATTTATCTCGACCTCGGTTAACTTGCCAATCGTATTAAGTCGACGTTTTAGAAGTGGAACCGCCAAATTCTCTCTGTCTTAGCATTTTCTCATCGGTTATGTCGGTTCTTTTATGTCGTCGTACCCTAATATCTCGAGCACAAAAGAGGGCCAAATTTGCCACTTAACGTCCGTTATCTCGATCCCCATGACCAATCGTGCGTCTTATATATTAGTATATAAATAAAAATGATCATACTTGGTTCACTGCGCATGTGCTGAGTTCACGTAGCACGTGATCATGGTCCGTATGGTCGTTCACTCCCATGCCAGTTCACTCACTCTTGTTGATCTTGTCTGAAGGATAACATGCTGTAGCTATTCTGTTTATTTTTTCCCTTCTAAAAATGTCTGGAGGTGTTAAGAGAAAACTGGACAATCAGTCAATAGAGAAAAAGTATGAAATCATACTGCAGCTAGAAAAAGGAACAAAACCGGCAGACCTTAGTCGTCAGCATGGCATTCCAACAAACACCATTTCAGGATGGAAAAAGAAGGCCGACGTGATAAAGCAAATGTACGAGAAGTCTGTCTTTGATCCAGCAAGAAAAAAACTTAGAGTGGCTGAGCACAAAGATGTCGACGATGCACTGTTTCAATGGTTCACAAATACGCGAGCAACAAACCTTCCCGTCAATGGTCCCTTGCTGATGGAGAAGGCGGACATCCTTGCTGCAAAGCTAGGACACCCTGACTTTAAAGCAAGTCAGGGATGGCTGGATCGTTTCAAAAAGAGGCACAACATTGTCTTCAAAGCAATTTGTGGAGAGAGCGCTGCGGTTCAACAGGAACAAGTGGATTCATGGCTGAAGACTCAAATGCGCACAATTTTGGATACCTATGAGACTCGGAACATTTTTAATGCTGATGAAACTGGGGTGTTTTGGAAATGCCTTCCAGACAAGACTATGGCGTTTCGTGGGGAGGCTTGTCATGGTGGAAAAAAGTCGAAGGACCGACTTACAGTGCTAGTTGCTGCTAACATGGATGGAAGCCAAAAACTCCCGCTCTACGTTATAGGAAAGTTCAAGAATCCCAGATGCTTTAAGCAGACCAAAGTTCTCCAATGTGATTATGATGGCCAGTCACAGGAGATCTATTCAGTGCATGGGTGAAAAAGTGGGACAGGAAGTTCCAAGCAGAGAAAAGGAAGGTGGCACTGATCGTGGACAACTGTAGAGCTCATCCGGATGTTCCTGGTCTCAAGGCCATTAAGATCTTTTACCTCCCACCTAACACAACGAGTAAGCTCCAACCAATGGACCAGGGGATAATCCGTGCAGCCGCAGAAGAACTCGCGGAAGTGGCGGGAAAATCAAGCCTTACAGATGCTATCTTGGAAGAGGAGGCACAGGAGTTAGCCATCACTGTCCAGGAATTCCGAGATTACATAGAAATCGACAAAGACGTCGTTACTGATGGCATGATCACCGATGAAGACATTGTATCAAGTGTGCAGTCAGCACAGGCAAGCACATCTGCATGCGGCAATGACAAAGAAGATGAAGATGCGGACGAAGATTTGGAACCAATTCCCTCAGCTGGTGAGGTGGTAGAAATGCTACAGAAAATTCAACGGTATGGTTCTTTTGTAGGAGATGAAACTGTTTTAGACAGCATAAATAATATTGAAGCATTTGTTTTCAAGCAGACTGTTAAAGGCAAAAAGCAACAAAGCATTTTAGACTTTGTAAAGAAACCATAGTAACCGCGTGTATGATACTTTTCAGAGCTGTGTCAGAGTGAAATGACTCGCGAATTTAATTTTGACACTGGTTAGCTTTTTGTAAAAACGAACTACACCCCGCACGTTTTTTGTGATTTTGTGAGCGATCTCTGTGTTTGCAATGTTGGAGAATATAATAAAGGTTTGTATCGAGAATCGACGGTGGTTTGTATTGTATACTGGTAAATCTCTGCTGTTAGTTGGTGCACATATGCCTTTTGTTGTTAGCAAACATGTATGTACATTTTTATAGCATGCCGATCGCTTCATCTTATTTATTAACGCACATCATGTACATAAAGAAATTTCAAGCACATGTTAATATATTGCCGCCATATTGGTTTTCGTTTATCTCGATCATCGGTTATCTCGACGCTTTTTGGCAAACCCCTAGGCCGGCAACATAACCGGGTTCAACTGTATTTGTAATGAATAACTTATATATACAACGCCTTCTCGCTGTAAGATTTTTTTTGTACTGTCAGAGTGCAGAGAATTGCTATTAACCGTAATATTTGTTACACACTTTGAAGAGAGGAGACTTTTTGCATCTTTTTAAACAAAAATGGTAAGATAACTGGTTTGAAAATAAGCAATTTTTCCTTGATTTTTAAATTTTATCAAGAGAATTTAATGTTGTGTAAAGTGCCAGATTGTTAGCCATGGAAATGGAAATGCTTTATTGGGGAGGAGCAACATAATCAATACAAATTTTCTTTCACCACTGTGATTATGCTCTTCAGTCCTGACCTAGAAGGGGAAGGGAACATACCTAGCAGTGAAAAGATAGTTCAGACTTCATACCAAGGTAGTCCAGGGTGCTTTGTTGATAATCCCAGCAGTGTTGCTAGTTCTTTGGGGGGAGGGATAGCTCAGTAGTTTGAGCAATGGCCTGTTAAACCCAGGGTTGTGAGTTCAATCCTTGAGGGGGCCACTTAGGGATCTGGGACAAAAATCAGTACTTGGTCCTGCTAGTGAAGGCAGGGGACTGGACTCAATGACCTTTCAAGGTCCCTTCCAGTTCTAGGAGATAGGTATATCTCCAATTATTATTGTGGCTAACTGAATGCAAGTGACTCTGCTGGGACAACCAATTCACATATTTTCAACTGAGCAGATATCAGATAGTAACTACTTCTGGTCACTAACAATCTGAACCAGTGACCTCTAGTGATGAAAGGCCATGTGTATCTTATTACCAGTCAAACAGAATACTCTTGCAAAATTTTTTCTTGTTTCTCTTTTCCAGGAGCCATTCACCATAAAACTGTATGTTAGATCATTCATGTTATCTTTAAAAAAAAAAAAAAAAAAAAAAGTTTACGTTTTTAATGTTTACATACATCACATAACCTTGACTGCATGGGATAAAGCAGGAGTAAATTCCAGTGTGTTGCCTGTGCTTGTAAGGTGCGTAGCCATTATCCACGATGCACATTACTGAAAAAACTATGGGCATGGCTACACTTGCAGATGTAGAGCTCTGTGAGTTAAACTCGCCTTCGGAGAGCGCAGTAGGGAAAGCACTGCAGTCTGTCCACACTGACAACTGCTTGCACACTGTCATGGCCACATTTGCGGCACTTGCTGCAGCATTGGGAGCAGTGCATTATGGGCAGCTATCCCAGCATGCAAGTGACTGCAACATGCTTTTCAAATGGGGGTGGGGTGGGGTGTGACAGGGAGTATGTGAGGGGGGAGAGTGGGTTTTTTGGGGGCTGAGAGCATGTCAGCATGCTGTCTTGTAAGTTCAGACAGCAGCAGACTCCCCCTCCCCCCCACCTCTCAGCATTCCACACTAATCTGTCTCAGAGCACACTTATCTGTCTCGGAGCAGATAAGCAGCTGGCTATCAGAAATGGAGCTTTCAAATGGCATATCCGCATTCCTACAGCGAGTTCAAAACAATGAGAAGAGTGGCCACTTGACTTAAGGGGATTATGGGACATTTCTGGGGGCTGATCAGAGCGCAGTAATGCAACACCTCGTCCACACTGGTGCCGTGGCGCTCCAGCGGGGGCGCAGCAAACATTATTCCACTCGCCGAGGTGGAGTACCAACAGTGCTGTAGCCACGGAGTCAGAGCGCTTTACGTGCCTTGCCAGTGTGGACGGGTAGTGAGCTAGTGCGCCCGGGGCTCCTTTATTGCACTGTAACTTACAAATGTAGCCAAGCCCTGTGTATTAGCACTTAAAATCCATTGTGTTCTCTTGCACAGTCTTGCTAATGTAGAGGCACAATCAGGCTTTAGGATGTACTATCTCTGGAGAAACTAGGGTACTGATGGAGCATATACATGACCATGCTGCCCAGTCTCCTATAGAGAGGGACTGTTACTTTTGAAATTTAAATATTTCTCAGCCTTATTATATAACCTCCTTAAACCTCGGTCTTGTGTGCATTGATATTCTCCATGACACAAGTCAGTACCAGTTGTAGCACAGTCCACTCACATCAGATAAATAATTATTATGTAATGGGAATTCTATGTAGTCCATGGGCATGGAATAATCTGATGAAGGTGTATTTTGTTTATGAAAGCAATAACTATTTTAACTGACACTTTAAAATAAGAGATATTGAAGGGTCTATAACATCTCAAGGTTTTGTTTTTGTTTTTTTAAGGTTAAAATACCCCAGTTACAGAGTAGCCGCTATGAATTAAAATCTTTTGAAAATTAAAATGTAATCTTGAAGCTATAATATTTATATTTTAATACAATATTAATACATATTTTTTGAGTTAGGTGGCAAATGATTTTTCAGCTCCTCTTGTGATTTGCCCGAGGAACATAGGCACATATTTATGATTTTTCTGCTACCATCTTGCTAAACACAGGTGCTGTTACTTTCGTCGATGAGAGTCAACCTTTTTCTGGTTGTACTTTAATTTGAGTTAGAGTGAGCATCCATAATTATATTAGTCTTCCCAAGTGGGACTGATGTTCAGCTACCTCTTAGCTATTTGATTTTTTGGAATAACACTGAAGGACAGATTCCTACAAGAGAAAAATAGAACAATTTTCTCTGCCTAGAACTAGTGCACTTTTTCTGCAATCTTTAGATGACCTGTATTTGTAAAGTCTTTTCACTTGAAGCAGATTTCAGATCTGCAGCTTTAGTTTCAAGACAGGACTTTTCCCCCTTTCAATTTTTATTTATGTACCCCTGCTTCCTTATTTTAGTTACTTATTTTCCTATTTGTGGATATACAATTCCTCAAATATACTGTCTTTTTTAGCTACTCTGATTCCTTAAAAAATTTCAGCACAGTTTTAGTTCATTGTCAGCACATTGTCATGACTATGGATTTCTGAGACTGGAATCCTTTTTAAATCTATTTTTTATGTTTTTGATGCACGACTACTACTTTTCACAGTGGAGTAAAGATTGGATATTCCCCCATGTCCCTCAAGTAGCTTCTTGCTGCATCACCTCAACACAGTGAATGTTAGTGCTTTGTCGTATTTTTTTAAGTGATCATGCTAATTTATATAGCGATTCACGATTACAAAGAAGTAAAACACAGAATTCAGTGAATACAAGTTTGCCATTCCAAGCAGGTTTGTTACAAAGCTGCCTCAGATCAGTTAGGTATTTTTGTTGTTCATTAGTTTTTCCTTATTCAGTCTTTTATCTTATTTGAGAAAATTTGTGACAAAATTAATTATGTAACAACTGTTGGGTGGGATAAGCTTAAGTAGATGTTTGGTAATCTACACATTGGAGAAGTTACTAATACATTCGCAATATGTTGCTCTACTTAAGTGGTAGACTGTCCAAGGAACTTAATTTGCCTGATAGGTTCACCTAGATTACTGTTTTAAATTAAACTAACTGTCCTCAGATCTTGAAGGTGGTGCACTGGTGTATGGGGCCACTGTTTCAAAACTAAACTAAATATGACAGTGGGATGTTGTGGGAGGTAACAGGCAACAGAGATGTAGAACTACATGTTAAGTTATAGGGTAGGTGGGTGGCATGGAACACACAGTGTTCTTTTTCCTTTATAATTTTTTATAATGTATTATATTTTAAAAAGGGGCATTAAAGGGTTAGCGTAGGAGGGTAGTTCATTGTTTGGTTTATGTATGAAATGACATAAAACATCCATTCCTTTTGCAGGAAAAAGTTCTTGTAATCATGGTCTTCATAGAAGTGGCTATATAGGAGGAAAATGGTTCTCTAAGAAGAATTGGTAGGAGAAATGAGGAACCTGAGTAGCTACAGGCATGGTAGAATTCTCTTTCAGGGGCCTAAGCCAGCATTATACACTCAAAGTTGCCATTGACTCTTTTGGTTAACAAGGGAAGGATTAGGCTCCAGCGTATGTAACAGAAGACCACAATCAAAGACAACAATAAACTGTTCCAAGCCCCCTCCACTCCCACCCCCAAAAAAAGCTTTAATTTCCTCTGAAATGTATTTTGTTTTGTTTGTTTGGGTTTTTTTGTTTTTGGTTGGTGTGGGTTTTTGTACTGGCCTAATGGCTCACGTGCTTTTGTGTCCTAGTACCATGGGTAAGATCAGAGTTTGAGTCCAGTCTGGGGATTTCTGCTCCTTGGTTAGCAAGTGTTAAGAGCATTGCCAAGGTGCTCAGGGCCCTCTTCTGATTTTTCACACATTTTTTGAGTACTTCAATGTACCTTACCGGGGAGTGTCTCCTCTTCTCCATGTCCTTAGCTGTATCCATTTTGTATGTCTGGTACGAATGCACTTTATTAAGAGTACCAGATTCTCTAAAGATGTTTTTGTTTTTTGTTTTATTTTCTAAATTTTTAAAATATGCTTTCTAGATTCAGGAATCTGCTTATGAGTATAATAACTAAACATTTTTGGTGGGAACGTATTCCTATGACTCCACAACAGGAGTTTACTCTCTGAACAGACTTTAACTGCAGCAACTTCTCTTTCAGAGGTTAGAAGGTATAATTCTGGTGATAGATCTAGGCATATGTAATGACATCCAGAATTTTTTGCCAGGCATTTCCTATATGGCAATGTGATTAAAACCTATTTTCTACCTCTAGGCAGAAATCTTTCATATGTGTTCTAATTTTAATTCTAATTCTGATCCCTACAACCAAGCACTAGATCAGGGGTCGGCAACCGGTGGCTTCTGGCTCGCCAGGGTAAGCACCCTGGCGGGCCGGCCCGGTTTGTTTATCTGCCGCGTCGGCAACTTCGGCTGATCGCGGCTCCCACTGGCTGCGGTTCGCGGTCCCAGGCCAATGCGGGAAGCAGGAAGCCGTGGCCAGAACATCCCTTGGGTCGCGCCGCTTCCTGCCTCCCGCATTGGCCTGGGACCGCGAACCGCGGCCAGTGGGAGCCGCGATCGGCCGAACTTGCCGACGCGGCAGATAAACAAACCGGGCCGGCCCGCCAGGGTGCTTACCCTGGCGAGCCGGGAGCCACCGGTTGCCGACCCCTGCACTAGATGTAGAGCCAGAACTGGAATGGACTTTTGGGATACTTTCCTGAAAACCCCCACACAATCAGCTCTCCAAAAATCACTACGTACTATACAATCACGTGATCCCATAGCATGCAGTAACTATACCAATGTACGTTCAAAAACAGCATCTATGTTCAAGTACAGACTGAGTCATGGAGAGAAACTATACATTTCAATATTTCTGTTACAAAATACTTTACACTTCATGTCCTACATTTTGCCATTTAAACCTCTTTAAATCAATAAACCAAACAAAACACACACAAAACCAACCCATCACTTCACACCACCACCTTCTCTTAAACATAGAATAATTTGGTTACAAATATTCAATATATCCCTCCCCATCATACTGTTGTACTACATATTTAATTATTTTTATACCATCTCTGGCAGATAAATACATATAATAATCTTCAATATCTGATGCAATGATTGCCCCAAACTCTGTTCTTGATAACTTGTTCCACTGCTTAATTTGTCTTAGGAGAATGAGTATTGTCCCTGCTGCATTTTAAGCCAATACTACTTATTCTAGCCACATTGGATAGTGAGAATAATGTGCCACCTTTTTCAAGGGTAGGAATTAATGGTAAATTCTCAGAATGGAGAGGGGTAACTAGTGGTGTTCCCCAAGGGTCAGTCCTAGGACCAATCCTATTCAATTTATTCATAAATGATCTGGAGAAAGGGGTAAACAGTGAGGTGGCAAAGTTTGCAGATGATACTAAACTACTCAAGATAGTTAAGACCAAAGCAGATTGTGAAGAACTTCAAAAAGATCTCACAAAACTAAGTGATTGGGCAACAAAATGGCAAATGAAATGTAATGTGGATAAATGTAAAGTAATGCACATTGGAAAAAATAACCCCAACTATACATACAACATGATGGGGGCTAATTTAGCTACAACGAGTCAGGAAAAAGATCTTGGAGTCATCGTGGATAGTTCTCTGAAGATGTCCACGCAGTGTGCAGAGGCGGTCAAAAAAGCAAACAGGATGTTAGGAATCATTAAAAAGGGGATAGAAAATAAGACTGAGAATATATTATTGCCCTTATATAAATCCATGGTACGCCCACATCTCGAATACTGTGTACAGATGTGGTCTCCTCACCTCAAAAAAGATATTCTAGCACTAGAAAAGCTTCAGAAAAGGGCAACTAAAATGATTAGAGATTTGGAGAGGGTCCCATACAAGGAAAGATTAAAGAGGCTAGGACTCTTCAGCTTAGAAAAGAGAAGACTAAGGGGGGATATGATAGAGGTATATAAAATCATGAGTGATGTTGAGAAAGTGGATAAGGAAAAATTATTTACTTATTCCCATAATGCAAGAATTAGGGGTCACCAAATGAAATTAATAGGAATCAGGTTTAAAACAAATAAAAGGAAGTAGTTCTTCACGCAGCGCACAGTCAACTTGTGGAACTCCTTACCTGAGGAGGTTGTGAAGGCTAGGACTATAACAATGTTTAAAAGGGAACTGGATAAATTCATGGTGGCTAAGTCCATAAATGGCTATTAGCTAGGATGGGTCAGAATGGTGTCCCTAGCCTCTGTTCGTCAGAGGATGGAGATGGATGGCAGGAGAGAGATCACTTGATCATTGCCTGTTAGGTTCACTCCCTCAGGGGCACCTGGCATTGGCCACTGTCGGTAGACAGATACTGGGCTAGATGGACCTTTGGTCTGACCCGGTATAGCTGTTCTTATGTAAACCATCCGCTTATCTCCATGATTCTGTTTCTTACTTAATTTGCCTTCATTGTTTACCAAATTACCATGATTAGGTAATCTCAATAGTAATTTCCTTCATATTTTGGCTCAGATCTCCAATGCTTTTTAATGAACCACTTGTTGTCTGATTCATTATGGCTGAGGTTGATAGTGACACATGGGTCCTTTCCTGCAGTCTGTGATAGCCAAACTGCATTACTTTGTTTGTTGCTTCTTCCCCCTACCTTACTGTGAAGGATGAATGTTCATGCAGTCTTTATTCTAAAAGAAACAACGTGTGATTTTCCCTCCTTAAACTCAACTTTTTGAACTTACAATTTCAATGGAATTGTTTAGACAGAAAGCAAAATGTATATTGGCTGTCAAAGAAAATGGCTTTTGCAATTTCTTGGTCAGGAAGAAGGGAATCTGTGTCTGCATATCAACTGGCTTCATCTTAATCAGTAATGACAAACTAGACTGATGGGACTGATTCCTCTTTCCACTTTGAACAGATAGACAGGCCATTCATTTCAAAACTTTTCTTCCCTGATGAGAGAAGATCCCATGTGCTCTCTAGTGCTAATGTTCCAGACTAATTCTTTCTTATCTATCTGAATTATTTTACTAAAAATATAGTGAGGGGAAAAAAAAGAATAAGAATTCTATACATTTGACTATGTGAAACCCAAAGGACGAAGGGTCCAGCAATATTAGGTCAAGGAGGACTACAGATTGTCCTATGAGATGAGCACAAACTCCATATGTAATTAGGAGTACATACCCTTTTTTGGGGTCCTTCGTTCTAGATCTGTGGCCTACTTGGATCAGCATTCATGATAATATGGATGAAGAAAGGGAATACTTGAACTACTGGACAACTGTGCTAAGGAGTTAATATCCAAAGGCTGCTGCGGTTGATCTGTCTGAGCTGTAGTTCTTAGAAAATTATATAATGACCTCCATGTTGCAGTGTAGCAGATGTCTGCTCCAGTAGCTATTTCCCTTCTGGCTTAGCAGCTATGGCACTATATGTGTCGTCACACCTGAAGGGGTTAGCCTGGATCCACTGAGTTATGGGAGAACTAGAAGCCTGCCCCTCTCCACTGTTAGGTCATATTCTCTTTAACACCTAAGAACATCTAGCCTGTGGAGAGCTGTCTCCTTAAGAGGATGATGATGGAGGGAGGATAAATTTATTGGATGTTACAGAAGTGGAAGACTTCTTTTTGGAGAATCTGGGAATTGTCTAGAGTGCCTTGATCTTCTGAAGGATGATGAAAGGTGACTATCAAGCAGGGATCAAAGTTCTCCAGTCCTACCCGATTCAGTAACTACCAGGAAGGCCACCTTAAAGGACTGAATGTCTAAAGGAGTCATAGTCAGGAGGAAGTAAAGAGTCTTTAAGATAAATTTGAGGAGGGGCAGACTAGCTTTCTGTATGTGGGTCTTTGGCCGTGGCTTTCCAGTATCTGGAAATCAAAAAACTAGTTTTAGATGAAAACATCCTACCAATCCCTAAATGGCTTCTCCTGCTGATATCTAATATTTGGGAGTGTTGAGGACCAGATTTTTGTTAGCCCCAACTGGGTTGAGTTGGGGGATGCAAGCTGCCCACTTGAGAAGCCTCTTCCAGTAGATTGCACAGATGTTCAGAATATGTCCTTTTGTGCTTTGCTGGGTTCCTCAGGTAAGATTGATATTCCCTGCAGAGATCCACTAGGCTCTCTCAGCTTGATTCCCATTTGATTGGGCTCATATACCACTCATAGTTGATTCTATAGATCCTGATAATATGATTAACCTCTTCTTTCTTATGTAGTTTGATCAGTAGTGAAATAGTTAACAAAATTTAAATTATCTCTGCTTCAGTGTTGATGCCCCATTGAGAACAATAAAAGACAGTTGTTTCATGCTGTCTGCAGATTCAGGCAGACATCAGTGCATTTATTTACATTTGGTTAATATTTTATGAGTTATCTTTACAATCACAAGGGCTCCATTTACTGTGAACTGCACTGGATCCCATCCTGACTACTCATCTGATCTAACTGGTGGTGGTTTCCACCCTGGGATACTTTCTCCAAGTTGGTCCTCCCTAGTCTACAAGATTTGCTTTTGTTTCTGGGTAAGTGGACTGGGTAATCAAGATGATACCTCCTTTTATCCCAGTGAAAGATAAGTGAGAAAAGTAGAGGTCTATAGTGAATTCTGAACCAGAGAATTTGTTTGAAACTTATTAGCCCAAGTGAGGAAGAATCAAGCTGTTGGGATGGTCCTTCATCGAGGATGGTCCTGTTAAATATTCTGGGTTCACTTGGGTGAGAGAGTATCTTGTGCATTCCATGAGTCAAATACTATTCTTATATGGTATCTTCTGCTGTGGCCCAAGAAAGCTGTTCTCTGGATTGATAGCTAACTTCAGCCTGGTCAGAGTGATAATAGCTGCTTATTCAGCACATTGATTAGTGAGTAATACAGGTAATTAGAGTTCACAGATCACTCAAAACTGCCACCAACTATCACCGTAACCTTAATGAATATTATTGCAGAAGCTAAAGGGAAGGGAATTACTGAAAATTACTGTTTGATGGTGAATCTGACTTCTGTCGTTTTCATGGATGTGTGTTCTTTGGTCCACTGAAACTAGGAAGGATCGCCACTTCATAGCTAATATCACTGGTCTAAAGGAGTCCATCCTAAATTCTTGTGCTCTCTGGCAAGCTGGTCCTAAATTCTACAGCAAGCCCTCTGATTTCTCTCTTCACCCTTCTCCCCCCTTCATTTCTCTGGTCGAGTCACACTAAATTCTATGGCAGCTTCAAGTAAATTCAAAAACTGTTTTGTTTTAAACCTACATAGTACAGTCTCCAATATGCATTACATTATTTATTTTTGATATTACATTGAATACAAATCTCAATTTTTGCATGTTTTTCATTGTCACACAATTTTGTAATAATGCACAACTGCTTTGCTGAAGCTGTTGGATCAGAGAGCAGGAAGTTTTGGTGACCAGTAGTGATAAATGAGGACATTGACCAACATTTTAAAAACTTTATGCCTAAAGTTAAGATCTTAATATGTAGGCACCTATTTGATCAGAATTGCTGGATGATCAGTCCTTTTTATAATTAAGTAATTCATATAAGTGCTTAAATATGGGTACAGAAACTTAACTTTAGGCACCTATTTTTTTTTTTGATTTATCATGTATGAAAGGGGTGCTCCTGTGTTGGGAAACAGCAGTGAAATATTGATTATAAAATACAGGATTTCATTTTGACATTCTATTGAGATTAGTGGAATCAGTTAATGCCTCTTGGAGCTGTTTTTTCAGGCTCTGTGCAGACTCAGAGTGGGCATTAGTTTATTTTACATTTGATTTACATTTGGAAGGTTTGCTTTGCAACCACAAGGACTGAAAACCTTCAATTTTTTGTAATATAGAAGCTTTGAATGTTCACTTTTTAAAAAATTAGCCAAATCCTGCTGCACAGCTTGATTCTGCACCTCATTATGAAACCTCAAAACCATGGAAATCATATGGCCCTACTGTTGATAAAAAGAATAGTAACTTTGTCAATGTCTTTCAAATTATATTTCCTTCTGTCTTAAAAAGACCTCTTATCCTTTGTGTTATAATTTCTTGGAAATGAGTTATGGAAGAACATAGAAGTTGTATACCTGATCAGACCAGTGGTCCATCTTGTCTAATGTCCTATCTGTAGGCCTGATCCAGCATCCACTAAGAACAGTAAATCCTTGTTGATGTCAGTGTATGCTAGATTAGGTCCTATGACAGTAGCCAGTAACAGATGTTTCTGAGGAAGCTGTAAGCAGACAAATTTGGAATAACTTCCCTATAGGGAAAGCTGCTTCTTAACTCCTGACAGGTGGTGTCTGGCTTATGTCCTAATGTGTGAGGATTTATATACCTTATATCTGTTATTTATTTAATGTTTCTTGTATAATGTTTAATTCTTATTTTACCTTTTCATGTAAATTACTGTTGTAAATAAACATTTTCTCTTCAATAAACAGTGAGCGTGTTGCTGCTTTAAAGGTGCATTGGCTAACTGTAACCTGTATTAGGGAGGTGTGCTTAGCCATGCGTACCTTATATACTCGTTCATTAGCTCGTTCATTTATAAGCCAACTCCCCCAAAATGGATAAGTAAAAATAGCAAAAACTGTATGACCCTTTCATAAGCCGACCCTATTTTCAGGGGTTGTAAAACTTTGGCGGGTCGGGACGTTTTGGCACCCATTGGCTGGGAACGGCAAACCGCAGCCACAGGGTGCTGAGGGGCTCCATGCCTGCAGATGCTCCAGGTAAACAAAATGACAATGTATTAGATATTCAATTCAATGATGCCATAAAGTTTAAAATCATCAAATTTTGGTGCAGACCCGTTTATAAGCCGACCCCCGTTCTTTGATGCGTCACTCTTTTACCAAAAATATTCGGCTTATGAACAAGTATATACGGTACTTAAACAGCTATTGGGGACCACAAAATGTGAGAATAACTTCCTTTTTGTCAGGACCTAGTAAGTACTGATAAGCAGTAACAGATTCTGCAATCAGAATTTTAGAAGATAATTGCAATAGGGCAGAACAGAATCTATCTTGCTTTCCCATAAATATATTGACTCTGTAGTGTTAACAGTAGTAAAAACTTGTCTGTGTCATTAAAGCAAGCAGGCATTTCTGGAAAACACCAAAGAAGCAGATGGGTTGAATAAGAAGATGCCATTTTCACATAAACACTTTTAAACGATATCTTTTCCCCTCTGTACAGCCTGGCTGCTCTATTTCAGTGGCATTTCATTGGAGCTGGAGCTGAGCTTCCTTTTTGTTTGCTGGTTATGAACAGGAAATACTGTGCACAATTCCATTATAGGAATTGACTGCCTCTGCTATGTCATCTTGTGCACCCTGTACCATGCTATTCTTTACAAGGCATAGTAATGTAACTGAATTGTGCAGTAGGACATCAGTTTAGTGCATCAATTTTGACTAATAAGTGGTTAAATTACAGTAGGATATCAGGAAATTCTACACTGTAAAAGGACAATAGATATAAATGGAAGTGTATTTCTTGTCATAAATTGATACTACTGACACATCGTGTTATGAGTACTGGTGATCATTCTGAATGTATGACTTAATTATATTTTTTAATTAGACATACTGAAACATACATATCACATTATTGATGTACCATTCTCGTTACTTTGAGAACAATTATTCCATGTCTTATTAATGAAATTTCCATTACTTCTCTACTTCTGTTGCACTCTGTTGTCCAGCGTAACTATTTAATCACAGATGTAGTTTTACAATATATATTCTAGATGCAGCATTTCTCAAATGCGGCCACCAGGGCTTCTCTTGCGGCCACAGCCTCCTGGACTGTGATGGGGTGGAGGTGGGTGGCAAAATAGTGGCCTCTCCCCCTCCCTCTTGCTCCTGAATCCACTGCCTTGATGTTGATTGGGGCTCAGGCTTTGGGCCTCAGTTCTGGGGTGGTGGGGCAGCAGGTTCTGGCCGAGGGACTTCGGGCTCCAGCTCTGGACTCTGGCTGTGTGGTGGCAGGCCCCAGGCTCTGGCCATGGGGCTTCAGGCTCCAACCCCCCCCATTGCCGCTCCCAGACCCCCACTCACCATCCCCCATTGCCCTGGCCACCGCTGCCTCCCCTAACCCCCCCATCCAGGGCTTAATTTGTCCCCAGGCTTGGCTGGGCTGAGTAAGTCTGCTGTGAAAAGTGATACTTGCATGTTTGTTAATATCACTTTTCACAACAGACTAACTAACTAGCAATAAATAAATTACAATGATTTGGATGTGTATATGTGCGTATTTATTAGTTTTCCTAAAGCTAATTAAGTATTTTAGGGGAAAGTGTGAGAGCAAGAGTTGGTGGCCGCACTCTGAGGCCACCAAAAAATTTGTCCTGAGAAGCTGTGTGCTAGAGCATCAGAATCTCACTACATTCTAACCTGTCCCCCATATTAGGCCCGTGGGAGTAATGAGCATCAAGGATAAGCTATGTATAAATGGAAAAGCACCTGTGTCTAAATGATAGGTGTGCCTTTATCTTCTATGGCCGGTGCTAAAATTGAACAGAAGAATTTTAGTCAGGCTCTAAAATATTCATTTCTTCCTGTTAACTTTTCCTCTTACTGGAAAAAAAGTGTGTTCACCTTCACTGAAGCACTGCTCTAGCGCATCACATTAGAAAACTGAGTTTCTGTGGATGCTGGCACATATCTGAAACTGTAGATGTTTGAAATCTCTGGTAACTTCTTTGTCCCTGTTCAAAGCAGGATAGCACTGGCATTGAATTATGTACCTCTGTAAAGGCTACAATCTTGTAAAGCACTTACGTACCCACTTAACATTAAATATGTGAGTAGTCCCATTGTGGTTAAGAACATGTTTAAGTGTTTTGTTGGAGACTGGACAGCAATTGGCAGGGCTGAACCCTACTTAGAGCTCAATCCTGCCAGTTACTAAGTGACTCATTGTTCCATGACTATATGTGGATTTTCTTTTTTCACTCCAGTCATGTATGTATAGAACGTATTATAGAAAACCTTGCCAAATATTTGAGTGGTTTATTATTCCAGTTTGAAAAAAGTGTCCCCATTGCTAATAACCATATATGATATGCAAAGACTCTCATCGTAGTCTTCACAAATCTTAAATCTCACATCCACACAGCCATAAACTTTAATTTCTGTGCTGCTGAAGGAGAAGCCATCTCTGAGATCTGCAAATCTTTTTATTATTCTGTACGACTGTTTAGCTCCTGTAATAGAACCAAAGTGTTTCTTTGGATGACCACCAGGCCAATGCAACTTCCATGACAATAGAATGCTATATGCCGCTGTTAGGCTTTTTGTACAGGCCATCAGCACTTGGGAATAGGATGTGCAAATTCTAAACTGAATTACAGAAACACTGAATTTTTAAGCTGTTTTATTTCTCACCTTTGTCATGATTAGATCATTCTCTCCAGTAGTCTGGTGTCAGAGCAACAGCCCCTCTATCGAGATAGACATGTTTCACTAACATTCATTAACATTTTTTTCAATATTTCATAGCTCAAAAATACACAATTTATGGGGGAAAATCCCGTCCTGAGTAACAGCTTTCAGCCTGGAAAGAAAACTTACCACAATTGTAAATCCCTGAAAAATGGTACACCTCTACCCTGATATAATGCTGTCCTCGGGAGCCAAAACATCTTACCGTGTTATAGGTGAAACCGCGTTATATCAAACTTGCTTTGATCTGCCAGAGTGTGCAGCCCCGCCCCCCTGGAGCACTGCTTTACCGTGTTATATCCGAATTCGTGTTATACCGGGTCACATTATATTGGGGTAGGGGTGTATGTGTGGTAGAAGTGTAGACCAAAGCTAGCATCAGGAAAGTGACATTGATATGTTAAAATAGTGATGATACAAGAAACATTCACCATTGACAAATAAATCCTCTAGCAGACTGCCCGGACATCAGGATTTGTATGCAGAAGTGTATAGAGTTCACATTCAAGGAAGGATGCCATGGGCAAATTAAAAAAAAACTAATAAAAAAATCCTTTATCAGGTCAGCAAGATCTGGAGGTGCTATGGAGGCAATATCCTTAACCCATTCAAGATGGAAAAGGGGTATTTCCTGTTGCTCTCTGTGCACCTTCTTCCAGACTTTAAAAGAAACTGTGCTGAATGGCTGCAGAAGGAACATTTCTGCAATTTGGAGCCTTTGAACAGAGGGAAGTGAAGAGTTGAAAATGGAGGGAAGCACAAACACACTTCCCAAGAGGAGGGTCATTCATAGAACATGATGGGTGCAATAGAGTGAGCGAGAACACAACTTTGTTTAATTCCTGAAATTAAAAGATTCTCATCCCTCACTGATTTGGTAACATCAATCAATGTTACCAAACCATAAGTGTCAGTTCAGAATAGAAATACACAGGGTTTTTGATAGATATAAGGTGCATTCTCTTGGTGAACAAAACCCATACTCTTGCTTGACAGTGCTGGGCTAATAAATTAAGGAGTAACCTCCAGGTTACAAAGGATAGTATCCTGAAAACCTCTAACAAGTGTGGTGTCGGTACAATAAATCATCTTAGAATTCAGCTCCTCCAGCATTATAGTACTCCTAACACTATGGAGACTATTAGTAAATGAAGTGTGAGGTGATAAAATTATACAGTGCATGTGTTCATTTTCTTCTAAGAGATTTAGTTCTCTTGGGGATACCTGCTGCACGGTAAAGCAGTGCTCCCGGGGGGGGGGGGGGCGGGGAGGCTGCACACTCTGGCAGATCAAAGCAAGTTTGATATAATGCGGTTTCACCTATAACACGGTAAGATTTTTTGGCTCCCGAGGACAGCATTATATCAGGGTAGAGGTGTACATTAGACACATTATAAATAGTTATACAAATACGGGTAATACTCCATTTGTTGGTATAATGTGCAATAAGTCATAGCTGCAAAAAAAAAATGAAAAAAAGGGGTAGGAGAAATCATTAAATTTTCAATAATTTGAGATTAAACAATTCTTCACATTGGTGACACGCTGTATTTGGCCAATAAGACACTACTGCAGTTAAGCCTATCTAGTTATAGTTTGTTGCAGTTTTCACCTTTTAAAAACACAATCCTGAAAGTGTATTGGGTGGAAGCATGTTTAATAATCCAATGTTTTAACTGGTCACCTAAGGCCTTTACTTCAATCAGCTATGAGTTATGGATCAGGACCTTATTCTACTTGTAGAAAGAATTCTTAAAGAAATAACTGCTTTGCATCTAGGCTTCTTTAGGAATTGACTAATGCTCAATATTTTTCACAAAAAAAAACAACCAATATAAAATCTGAACAAGCTATATCCATCAGATTTTTGCCCATCTAAAAACAAGTTTTAGACTATTTCATGTTCCCACACTAATTCATTATTTTAAGTGTGTTTAGATTATACAAAGTCTCATATTCTCCCTATAGCAATCTTCAGATCATTTTTGCATATATTTTCTCCTTTTGCTATGTGAATTTGTAAGTATATGAATATTAAATTTTGCAATACTTCTACCACATTAATTATGTATTTTTCTTTTTTAAGGAGAGTATGTTTATTATGTCAATTTTTTTTGGGAGGGAGGTCAATTTAAGTCTGAAAGTATCCATCTTTCCCATAAAAGCACAATATATTAACATACTGAACCTCACCATGCAACGATTGGAACAGGCTAATCAAGTCTAAAATCCTTCAAAAGGTCTGTCTGTCTACCTTAGGTACCTATAGTATCTTAGTGCTTCACACTCTAATGTAAAATGTACTTCACAGGGGTGTTGTGAAGGAAAGCACTATAATCCCCATTTTTTTTACAGATGGGGGACTGAGACACAGAGAAGATAAGTGACTTACCCAACATCACATAGGCAGTCTGTGGCAGAGCAGGAATGTGAACCCAGGTCTCCCCCAGTCCTAGGCCAGTACCCTAACCACTGGATTATCTTTTAATGTTTTAAATAAAAACACATTTTTGTTCCACAACCCTCTATGTTAGCACAGACAATAGGACATAAATCTCCCTATCAGCAAACTGAGGAAAACAGCAAGGTATGCCCTTATTCCCTGTAAAGGAGTCTGTTTCAATGACCCTGATCAGTTGTTTTACTGTTTGCATGCTACTCTTTTTAGCTTTTACATTTTTCTTTTAAAAACTTCCCACACTGGTCCTCCTCATCTATCAAGATTAGCTAGTTACAAATATATGGCTGTCATAGCAAAGAGTTCATTTTTTTCTCCTCACATTCATTGGCGCCAATCCTGGGAAAGTTGTAGCTAAGGGCGAATGGGGGGGATCCCTTCCAACAGCTAGTTGAATTCCTCCAAAATCTGACTTTGCTAACCAGGGAAGTAACCTGCACTGTGAGTCTAAAAGATTATGCTCCTGAAGGTAGGGATGTTGGGGCTATTTTGACTAGCCTTAAAAAGGACACAAGTTTTTCCCAGTTATTGCTGTGGTCCAGGACATGTTGGGCATGGATTGGACTGCTCCCAACAAGAAACTGCAGTCCCTTAGATCCTTCAGGTGACTTTATGCCCTCTCAAGGAATAAGTCTGATGCGTTTCTCTTTGTCCCTAAGATTCTGACTTTCCTGTTATACCCCAAACCCATCTCTTCTTGAGGGCCACTTCCCAGTGCTTGTTAAATTGGCAGGACAAGCTACTCATATTAGAGTAACATACTAGAGTGTTTGGGGTTCTCTGTGCTACATGGCTTATGTGGCCAAGACCTTGGTAAGATGATTACAGAAATTGGCGTCTGAAGAAGATATTGAGGCTTGTTCCTTATGTCAAGTAGCCTCTTTTTTCTTTTTTTAAGACTTATTTGTGGTGTTATGCAAGCTTTTTTCCACAGTATGGCCATATCTGTTACCACCTTCCAGGTGTTGTGGCTGTGAACTTGAGCTGATGATCTTGCATCTAAAACTGCCTTTGTCTGTCTTTGTAGGGAAAATGGCCTAACGCATATGAAATCTTCAAAGAAAAGCCTGACTTTATTAGTCGCATATCCAGATTTCAGGATCCCAAGCCCTACTGATGAAAGAAAATAGCCCTTTGTCTCCTTTCAGTACTCCTAATTCACTCAGTCTGATTATTTTAGGAACAAGAGAGGCCAACCCAATTCTAGTAAAATTTGGAGCTAGCCTGCGTGTTTCTGCATTTTCTGGGTTCTGTGATGGTGTATTTGAACTCATTGCTGTGAGCATATTTTCATACAATACATGATCTCCCCAGCATTAACTATTCAGCTGTCATTACCTCGGTCCAAGTTTTCTCTGTCCGGCCTATCCTTGCCTCTGGAGCTGAAGTCCTCTTTTATTCTGGTGGTTAATGAATACGAATGTTCACCAAGGGTCACCCTGAGTTGCCTCAATTACACAGGGCACACATCTGTCTGGGTGGCGTGGCCCCTTTTGGCTGCAATATAGAGTGGGCCTTCTGGGTTCTGACAGAGTGGGCTATTCCAGTTAAACCCTTGTTTAGAATGCAGTTCACCCCCAGTTCTCCTGGGACCTAAGACCTAGACATAACATATTCAAAAAGATGTTGCTTCATTTGCCTCCCTACCTGATTCTGCTAGGAGAGGAAACCATCACCACAAGACTCCACTCTGGTAGTAGGGACAAATTGTGACCAGATTCTCAGCTCTGGCAGCTTGAGGATGGTGCTCTTGCTTGTGGCCCTATAAATTGGAAGGTCAGTTCTGTCTGCTGGGAGAGTGAGGGAGGAGGGTCAGGCTCTTTACTGTAGTGTTCCTTGTCTGGACAAAATAGTGATTAAAGCTGTTCCCCATTTCCTCCCCAAGGTGGTTTCCCCATTCCTCTTGAGTCAAGAAATTTTTTTCTTCTCATTGTGTCCAGCCCCATAAAAATCAGAAAGTTCATACATCTGATGTGAGAATGGTTTACATATCTATCTCAGAATAATTGTAGAGCTTAGAAAGTAAGTCGCTAGCTGCCTTTGGAAAGCATATGCTCACTTTTCCCCTAACTACCCATCTGCTCTGTCTTTTGGCATTGAACATTACTGTTGGCGTTCCCACTAAGTGGGCTGGCATAGAGAGATATTGTAGAAAGAAATTATTCTTTCCTTTTTATTTTTTTCCTCCAAATTCCTATATTCCAACCCAGATACCTCACCATATTGCTGTGAATAACAGTTGAGAACTCTTTCTTGTCTGATTTTAAGAGTTAATGTATTTCCTAAGCAATACAGATTCTCTAAATGAGCCCGGTCGGCCAATCTAATTACCTCTACCTCGATACAACGCTGTCCTTGGGAGCCAAAAAATCTTACTGCGTTATAGGTGAAACCGTGTTATATTGAATTTGCTTTGATCCACCGGAGTGCGCAGCCCCGCCTCCCCGGAGCACTGCTTTACCAAGTTATATCCAAATTCATGTTATATCGGGTGGCGTTATATCGAGGCAGCGGTGTTTAGGGAAATGATAGCATACATTTTTCTTTTCCTATCTTCATTTGCTGCTAGGAAAATGTGAATTTGTTATCTGGGCTGGTGCAAGGGACTTTGAGAAACCAAATTAATAGGTTAAAAAAATCATCTTAGTCATCTGGTCTAATTTCTTTTGCCTATTATAATTTTCTGTAGGGGCTGCAATACTGCTTCAGTAGTGGATGTTAATAGATAGCTTACATTATAACATTATAGGGCCTTTATTCCCAAAAAAGTTGCAAAAGCAAACTAATATGTAACCATGTACTTTGCATTACCACTACAAGACGGACTCTTCTGAGATGTTTAACATAACCATTACGCAATGGTTTAGGACCAAAGGCTAAAAATATGCCCAGTTGAAACTTCAGTTATTAAATAGGTGGAATCCACTTTGTGTTTTCTAATAAAGACTGTGAAAGCTGAGAAGGAAACTATTTCAAGTTATTTGTAAGGAGGAGTGTAATGCAATACAGAAAACAAATGACTGCTATTTTTAAATAGCACTATGGAGTTTAAGATCACGCCATGCTCTGTGTGTTTTTTCATCCCATTTTGGGCTAGACAGGATTTTAGTTCACAAATTACATAACTGAAAATTTTGTGAAATAGTTTTTCTCTGAAATCCCTAAATGAGCAACTTTGTATTCCCAACAGGGCATGGGGCAGATGTGAAATGTGTTGACTGGCATCCAACAAAGGGATTGGTTGTATCAGGAAGCAAAGACAGCCAACAGCCTATCAAGTTTTGGGATCCAAAAACTGGCCAGAGCCTTGCCACACTGTAAGTTATGACCTGAGGTTTTGCTCAGGTCAGAAGGGGCAAAACTGCTTGGACTCTTGATTATTCTGTTTTCAGTTGCCCCCCTCTAGGACCAGGTCTCTTCAACCATACATAACAGTTGCAATAGGGGCAGGCCATCTAGTCGGGTCAGGAAATCTAGAGGGTAAACATAATTTGATCTGAAGACCTTGTTTATCCATTCCTTGTGTAAGTTGTCTTTCCACTTGTTCACAAGCTTCATGTCACCAGAGTTCTCCTGAGCTACTGCTGGTACCTAGTTAAACTTATGCCTAATTAAACCAGCAGAAGTTACTATCCTCGCTGGGCCGGCACCAGTGCAGCAAGCAGGTGCTTGGGGCGGCCAACAGAAAGGGGCAGCATGTATGGCTATTCAGCGGCGGGTCCCTCTCAGAGGGATGGACCTGCCGCCAAAGAATGAAGCGACGGCGGTAGAGTTGCCGCTGAAGTGCTGCCGGTTGCGGCTTTTTTTTTTTTTCCTTTCGCCGCTTGGGGCGCCTAAACACTGGAGCCAGCCCTGTATCCTCGAGTAATAAGAAACATGTCTGTGTGTGTACCTCCAGGTCCTATACGTACAGGGAGCAAAAGGCCAACCTTAAAACATAGACCCAGGCCCTCTGTATAGAAGCACATAGGTTATTCTATTGGAGATGTCTGACTTCTAGCCAGTTAGTCTTTTTCTACCTCTACTTCCAGACACGCTCATAAAAACACAGTGATGGAGGTAAAGTTGAACCTGAATGGGAATTGGCTACTTACAGCATCTCGTGACCACCTCTGCAAGCTCTTTGACATCCGAAACCTGAAAGAAGAGCTCCAAGTCTTCAGGGGTCACAAGAAAGAGGCCACAGGTCAGAATAAATTCCATTTCATACTACCGTTATGAGTGAATTGGGATTAGGCTTTGAGGTACAGTTAAACATTCACTAGAGATTCCTGATTATGAATTTTTGCATTTTAGCTGTGGCCTGGCACCCTGTTCATGAAGGGCTTTTTGCCAGTGGAGGTTCCGATGGCTCTTTGTTGTTCTGGCATGTTGGGTAAGTACCTTTTTCATCAACATGGAGAAATTTAGTTTACGCAGTGTTAGATATCATCATAGTAAACATAATTTATATTTTCACCACTTGAATCTTTATTGTTATATGTGCATATATGATATAGCCTTGCCTCATGTATATCTTTGAGTGCCTGAACATGGTAGTTTGGGGATATACTTCTACTTTTAATTTTTCCACAGAAATGCATTTATGTGAAAATCTGTTTGTGAAGATGTAATTAGTCTTGTACAGATACTAATCCATATAGAAGAGTTTCCATTTCAGTCTCATGAAGGTGGTAATGAAAAGGATGAAATTCCCAGCCTATACTGAAGCATCTGCTGGTGATGCTGTAAATATGTTTTTCAAAACAAGTTTTGTTTTTTTTTAAGTATTTGACATTGCTCCACTGAGAGTCCCAGAACAGCAGATTTAAATGAGTGAAAAATAACTGAGGCCTAAAATGAGCATCATATAGAAAGCCATGAGCAACTGAGTAGCAAAATAAATACATATATTTTTTAAATCCCTTATACTGGGTTCTTCTGTGTGATAACTGTGTGATGTTTCAGAGTGGAGAAGGAGGTTGGCGGAATGGAAATGGCCCATGAGGGAATGATCTGGAGTCTGGCTTGGCATCCTCTTGGACACATTCTATGCTCAGGCTCAAATGACCATACCAGGTATTTTCAAGTATTTAAACAAATATTTCAGGGGCGCACACAGTTTAAAAACTGGGAAAAAGCCTGAGATGGCTGGTTCGATAGCAGGAACAACCCAAATCTAAGAAAGCAAAGATGCAGAGAGAGACTAAGGTGTTCTGTTTGGAGAAGCACTGACCTTTTTACAGCATAGGGTAGAATTAAAGTCTAGCCTCTCATTCCTCTTGGCGGAAACTTTAAAATTTGAGGGCCTACCAGACCTCCATGGTCACAAAAATATCATATGGAACTTTTGAGAGGTTTTTCTGTTGTCTTTGACAGAAAATATTTCTTCTTAAAGCTTCCTCAACATTTGCCCCATCCACTAGTCTTGTGCTAATCAGATGTCACCCTCCATCCCACAGGGGTGCTCTAAGCATATACTTTGTGATGTACTTTAAATCTTCTAGGATGGAAACGCTATAAATGGTGCAACAGTTATATTTTATAAGCGGAGTGAATCTGCACAGAAGTGCATGTCACAAGAACGATAGCCCATCAGTAGCTGCTAAGAATAGCAAGGGCTATTGAAGAGGACTGGGAGTATGGCAGTCTTGTGTCCAGTCTGTCAATACAGAGAGTTCTTCAGTTCTCACAGCCACTATCTGTTAAGTAAAAACAATGAGGAGTACTTGTGGCACCGCAGAGACTAACAAATTTATTTGGGCATAAGCTTTCGTGGGCTAAAACCCACTTCATCAGATGCATGGAGTGGAAAATACAGTAGGAAGATATATATATATACACACACACACACACACACACACACACACACACACACACACACACACACACACACACCCACACCCACACCCACACCCCCACCCACCCACCCACCCACCCACCATGAAAAGATGGGAGTTGCCTTACCAAGTCAGGGGCCAGTTCTACTGAGACAATTCAATTAAAGTAGGCTATTATCAACAGGAGGGAAAAATCACTTTTGTAGTGGTAATCAGGGTGGCCCATTTCAAACAGTTGACAAGAAGGTGTGAGTAACTGTAGGGAGAAATTAGCATGGGGAAATTAGTTTTTAGTTTTTGTAGTGACCCATCCACTCCCAGTCTTTATTCAGGCCTAATTTGATGGTGTCCAGTTTGCTAATTAATTCCAGTTCTGCAGTTTCTCTTTAGAACTCCCCACCCACCCACACACACTCCCATCTTTTCATGTACTGTGTATATATATCTCCCTACTGTATTTTCCACTCCATGCATCTGATGAAGTGGGTTTTAGCCCATGGAAGCTTATGCCCAAATAAATTTGTAAGTCTCTAAGGTGCCACAGGTGCTGCTCGTTGTTTTTGCTGATACAGACTAATATGGCTACCACTCTGAAATCTAAGTGTTTTTAAACATATTAGAATGTGAGAGTTGAGTAACTTTTTAATCATACCTGATGTTTAGTCCAAATAGGAGCCTGATGAATAAGGCCTTGAAAATCTAGATAATCAAGGTATTGTGATAAAATGCAGAAGTAGGAAGAGACAATATGGCAACTAAAAATAACGAATCTCCCAACACTTTCAGCAAGTTCATATCACACTCTTATTTTGACAGCAAATTCTGGACTCGAAATCGACCTGGAGATAAAATGAGAGATCGTTACAACCTGAACCTGTTGCCAGGAATGTCAGAGGATGGTGTGGAATATGGTAAGGCTATTGCCATGAATTCAGAAGAATGGAGGGTTGGTGTCAGGAGCAAGCCCAGAGTGCTTAGATACATTTCTAATCCAGTTTCTGGGTGACATGATGAAATATAATAGCATTGGTGACTGGGTAGATGAGGAATTTTTTTTTAGTGGGATAATCTCTCATTCTCCATTATGTCTAGGTCCCCATTCCAACAATGAGTTTTCTTTTGTTCTGCAGCTCCAGGAGGTAGGACCAGCTCTGTCAATCACAGGAAGGAGGTTTGGCTCTCCCTCTGGGAAAATTCCCAGTTTGTTCTGCCTCCTGAAAACTTCAGCATGTGACTTCAAGATCTCCCACAATCCTGAGCTACAGAGCACAGGAAAACCTTTTAAATTATTGAACTGGACTCAAAATTCCTTTATCTTAAGTCTTTTCCCTCTTTTAAGGCTTTTTCTTGGCAATGTCAGGTCTTTCAGGGTTGCCCATCTCCCCTCCTGTCCCATGGTTTGTCTTTTTCATTCAGATAATTGATTACATTGTATCCCAGAATTTTTTTAGATCAAAATTTTCCATTAATTTTTCATTTTATCTATATTTATGAAAGTGCAACAGGGAATTGTATTGGGGAAAGAAACATGCTTTCCAGTCTCTTTCACAGAAGCAGCTTTGCTGAAAGGACATTTGTTGTAATCTTATGGGTGGTTTTCCATCTCTGAATTTCTAGGTCTTATTTTAATATCTTGCAGTTCCTGAGTGAGATAAAATGTGCCCCAGCATCTGTGAAATATGTAGGGAATCTAACTGTATGCAAAAATTGTATCAAATAATAAGACAACTTCCAGGAAAGACATTACTGATCTAAAATCCTTGCTGAAATCAGTCTATTTGTTTTCCACCTCTAGATGACCTTGAACCCAACAGCCTTGCAGTGATTCCTGGGATGGGAATACCTGAGCAACTGAAACTAGCCATGGAACAAGAGCAGATGGGTAAGAGGGAGAAATGATGCATGCAGGCTCGTTTTCATAAGCTATTCAGCTACTGGTCGGCTCTTTCTCATTCTTCTCATCTGTCATGGGGGCCTGAGGAGAAAGAAAGTGAAATGTACTAAACAGCTATGTATTTCTTTCACATTGAACTTCTCTGACATCCTGTATAGTGAATGTTTTCAATGTTAAGAGGGAAATGAACAGGGTTTCCTGGTCCCCTTGTTTAAGTAGAGTCTCAAAAAACTAACAAGATTTCTTCATCTTCATTTGTATGCGGACTGTGCTGTTCCTCCTCACGTTCAAGGGAAAGATGAGTCAAATGAAATTGAGATGACAATCCCAGGGCTGGACTGGGGAATGGAGGAGGTGATGCAAAAGGACCAAAAGAAAGTGCCACAGAAAAAAGTGCCCTATGCGAAACCAATCCCAGCACAGTTTCAACAGGTAAGTACATGATACACAATGATACATCAGACTAAACTTATTTTAGCCCAACTATCAATAGCCTGTACCTGATACAACACTCCAAATTCTAGCTTCTATAGATCAGTATCCAGTGCAGAATAATACACTAGACCAGTTCCAGTTCATGAACACTTGAGAATAAAATATTTGGGTAAATCTCTCCAATCCCAGATTACTACCTAAAATAGTAAGTATTTTGATTTTATATCTTCACTTCCCTTATAGGCTTGGATGCAGAATAAGGTCCCTATCCCTGCTCCACCTGAGCTGATGAATGACAGAAAGGAGGATATTAAACTGGAGGAGAAAAAGAAAACACAAGCAGAGATCGAGCAGGAAATGGCAGCACTTCAGTACACCAACCCACAGCTCTTGGAGGTATGTAAGGAAAGTTAAACTATAGCAAATACCAACCGAGTGAGTGTGCTTGGATAAAAGACAAAAAGAGGAAGTGGTGGAAAGCAGAGTTAATCACTGTAGAGAAGAAAGCAGAAGTTAGGTGAAATATATGGTGCACTTCATTAAAAATTATTAAAATAGCACTTCTTAGTGGTGAGTATAATTAAAAGCATTGCTGAAATAAATTGAAAATTAAATAAGGGCAAGTAAATACTGAACGTGACCACCAAACTATGAGGTTGGCTTATTGTGACACTGATGATGAGTTGGCAGCATTTCAGTTAACTTTATCCTGTTGAGTTCTTATTCTTTTTAATTGTATCTCTATTTATCAGTCAGGTTAAAAGTGTTAAAGCTTTGTTCAGAGTTCCCTTGTTCCCAAAAGTGAAATGATTGTCTGCTTTCCAGTAGTTCTACATACATGTATGTGCAGCCTGTTTAAACGTGTAATTTGTTTCTGGCAGCAACTGAAGATTGAGAGACTTGCACAAAAGCAAGCAGAGCAAGTCCAGCAGCAGGCACCACCTCCAGGAGGCCCTCTGCATGGACCCCAGCCTTTCCCAGGACAAGGCCCAATGTCGCAGATGCCTCAAGGATTTCAGCAGCCCATTCCACCTCAGCAGATGCCAATGAATATGCCTCAAATGGGACCCCCTGGTCCACAGGGACAGTTTAGACCTGGAGGACCCCAGGGACAAATGGGACCCCAAGGTCCTCCATTACATCAAGGATCGGGAGGTCCGCAAGGCTTCATGGGACCACAAGGACCTGCAGGTCCCCAGGGACCTCCACAAGGACTTCAAAGGCCTCAGGATCTACATGGGCATCAAGGAATGCAGAGACATCCTGGACCTCATGGGCCCATGGGGCCTCAAGGGCCACCGGGTCCACAGGGTAATTCTGGCCCCCAAGGTCACTTAGGACCACAAGGTCCACCTGGGTCTCAGACTCATTTAGGGCCACAAGGTCACTTAGGTCCTCAAGGTCCCCCTGGTGGTCAAGGAATGCAGGGGCCACCTGGTCCAAGAGGAATGCAAGGGCCTCCTCTTCCTCATGGAATGCAAGGAGGTCCAGGATCTCAAGGGATGCAAGGCCCTATATCTCAAGGGCCTTTGATGGGACTTAATCCAAGAGGGATGCAGGGTCCATCAGGGCCCCGTGATAATCAGGGACCTGCTCCACAAGGGATGATGATGGGTCATCCGCAAGAAATGAGAGGACCTCACATGCAGGGTGGTTTACTTGGACATGGTCCCCAGGAGATGAGGGGCCTACAGGGACCCCCACCTCAAGGTTCAATGTTAGGACCTCCACAGGAATTACGTGGGCCACCAGGTGCACAAGGCCAGCAGGGGCCTCCAAAGAATTCTTTAGTTGGGCCTCAAGGAAGTATGCAAGGACCATCGGGACCTCCGGGACAGCAGAATCCTTCAAGGGGGTCACATCCTCCCCAGGGTCCTCTACCTTTCCAGCAGCAGAAAACCCCTCTGCTTGGTGATGGGCCTCGTGTCCCATTCAATCAGGTACGTCTGAGTCAGCATAATGCTGAAAGTGTTGGGAATGTAGGAAGGATATGCTGAGTATTATAGTTACACAGTATGAACCCTCAATAGCAAGAGGTGGGGTTCCGAAGGATAAGTGCAGTTGGAAAATAATGAAGCACCAGTACCTATAAGTTAATGAAGACAGTTATGTAGCTTGAAACAGCAATAATAAAGATAGAGAAGGAAGGATTACTAATACTGATATAGAATTAATGTCTTGCAAGAAAATATTTAACCTCAAAATAATTCTGTTATCTAATTAAGATAGAGGAGTCCCCACACTGAACTCTTGAATACAGGGAGCCTCTGAGAAAAAATTCAGAAAAGTTGACTTAAGCAAATTTCTCATACTTATTCTCAGCCGTACAGGTGAATTTTTTTAGGAAAATTTTTGTAAACTTCCATCTAGCCATTTCTGAGAAATGAGTGTGGTGTTTTTCACAAGCCTTTTTTGTAGATTTTTACTTGTCTTCATATGACTAAACAACTTCTTTTTAAACGTTAAACTGGCATGGATTTACAGCTCAGTTAAAAAAAAGTTAAGAGTCGTCTGAAATACTGTGCCTGTTCCTGAATCCCCATATGGAATTATTGTTAGGGGGTCTACTTAAATTGCAGAGAAATCTCACATTTTTCATGTGTTGATCATAAATAGCAAATTTTGCAGATATGTTACACATCTGTGAAATTTGCTATTTATGCTGTGACCAACCCATGAAAAATGTGTGATTTCTCCACAGCGTTTTTCAAACTGCGGGCCCTGACCCAAAAGGGTATCACAGGCCTATTAGGGGTTGTGTTATTGCCACCCTTACTTCTCCACTGCTGCTGGCAGCAGCGCTGTCCGAAGCTGGGAAATGGGAGAGCAGTGGCTGCATGGTATTGCCACCCTTACTTCTGTGCTGGTGCTGGTGGCAGCGCTGCTTTCAGACCTGGGCACCTGGCCAGCAGCCGCTGCTCTCCACTCTGCCTTCAGAGCTAGGCGACCAGAGACCAGATTTCACAAATCTGTGATGTGATTTTTTTATGG
Source organism: Mauremys mutica (assembly GCF_020497125.1). Lineage (NCBI taxonomy): Eukaryota > Metazoa > Chordata > Testudines > Geoemydidae > Mauremys > Mauremys mutica. Next base: position 57,555,324 of record NC_059080.1, on the reverse strand, counting down.
CCACAGACCTGTCACGTGTACTTCTTTATGTATATGTGGGAGTGGAGGTAAAACCAATAAAGGAGCCACAGTCTCCAGGGCTTTGAAGTTTGCTGGTTTGCTGGAAAAAAAAAAATGCAAATAGAGGGCCTGATCCAATATCTATTGAAATTAATGGCAGTTTTTCCACTAACTTCAATGGGTGCTGGATCAAACCGAGAGTATGTAAATATGTTTGTGTTAATAAGAAGAATGTGTGTATGTACGTATGTGTCTACATATATTTATGGGGGGAGAAAGTGGGATGCAGGCTGCAGCTTTGTCCCAGCTTCCCTAGCTGGCAGCCCTGCAAAGCTGCCTGCTTTCCGTATGGAGCAGGTGTGCTGGGACAAGTCAAGCCCATGCCCCAGATGCCAGATCAGGACGCAGCCTGGAGAGCATAGGAAGAGGTACTAGACAGCCCCATGGACCCCCAGCATCCCCACTCTCCATAGAAAGCTCCAGTATCTGGGCAGCAGCCCCCCTTCCCACAGCGGCGGAATATCCTGGGGCCCAGTATCAGCATATCCCAGCACTTCCACCTTTGGATGCAACCTCGCAAACCTGACTTTCGCTTATTAGCAACTGTCGAATAATGGCAATCTTTTAAAGGTAATAAAGGTAATAATTGGAGATATACCAATCTCCTAGAACTGGAAGGGACCTCGAAAGGTCATCGAGTCCAGCCCCCTGCCTTCACTAGCAGGACCAATTTTTGCCCCAGATTCCTAAGTGGCCTCCTCAAGGATTGAACTCACAACCCTGGGTTTAGCAGGCCAATGCTCAAACCACTGAGCTATCCCTCCCCGCTATCCTCCAAAGGATTGCTAATAAGCAGAGTCATGTGTGTTTGTGTATGAATAAATACCAAAAACTGTTAACATTGCATAGTTAAGCACTGAGAAGTTCAGAAATGTTAGTTATACATTGTTTGCGGTGTTGATGTAGACACGTTGGTCCCAGGATATGAGAGAGAGACAATGTGGGTGAGGTAGTAGCTTTTATTAAACCAACTTCTGTGAGTGGAAGAGAAGCTTTCAAGCTTCCCAGAGCTCTTTTTCAGGTCTAGAAAAGGTGACCAAAGTATTACAGCTCAATATGAGGTGGGATAAATTAAGCATAACACATTTCAGGAGACCAGTTAACATGAAGTGGGCAATTAACATCTCTGCAGTCATAGGACATAGGAGGGTTAGTCAGGTACGTATTGTTTTAATGAGCCATAAAACCTGTATGTAGTGTGACCAGAAAGCAAGTGTGAAAAATCAGCACAGAGGGTGAGGGGGTAATAGACGCCTATATAAGAGAGAGACCCAAATATCGGGACTGTCCCTATAAATGCAGGACATCTGGTCACGCTACCTGTGTGTCTGTTGAGTGCATGATTTTCAGTGTCTAGCAGAGTTATGAATTTAAGTTCCTAGGCTTGTCTTTTGAAGGTATTGTGTGGGTTTTCTTTGATGATGAAGACTGAGGCGTCAGTTGTGAGGTGATCACTTTGTGAAAAGTGTTCACCCTTGAGTAACAAAGTGTTTTTGTCTTTTATCATTTTTCTGTGTAAATTTATTCAAGAGCATAGTGATTGTCTGGTTTCACCCACATAATTGTTGTTAGGCATTTGATGTACTAGATGAGGTACACCACATGTGATAAGCATGTGTAGGACCCATGGATCTTGAAAGGTGTGTTATGGAGGGTATTGATCATTGTAGTAGCAGAAATATATCTGTAGGTTTTGCATCTGTTCTGGCAATAACAGTGATGACACTTTCAATTATTACAACACTGTCAGTGATGTTTTGTTAATACATTTTAATGTAAATACACTGTTACTGTTTAAAATGGTTGAATACTTTGAACCTGGAACATGTTTTTATGTCAGCTTCAAAATTTCAGTTTTAAATTTGCTTTCAAACCAATAGAAGGTATAAATTCTGTATATACATTCTCATTCATTATTCCCCCCACACACACTGTTATTCACATTGAGTAGCACACTTTACTTCACAATTAGCCCCATTTGAGTACTTGAAGGTATTAGATATTAGAATCAAATGGTTACAAGATCCATGAATGTTTCTGTATTTAGCATTTGGAGATCTTTGAAGATGTCCACTATATGTAACATTTATCAAATTTGTTACTGCCCTCTTGCTGTAATTTTGAGAGTTAATATTGTGTATAATACATGGAAACCACATGGCCTCTTGGGTTTTGCAGGAAGGACAGAACCCAGGTCCCCCACCATTGATACCAGGACTGGGGCAGCAGGGAGGACAAGGCCGTCTTGCCCCTCACAACCAAGGACCTGGCCCTAATAAAGGTAACTAAACATCTTAAATAACCCTCCAAAGAGAGTAACATCCAGTGAGGTGCCTCTAGATGTATGAAGCCCTAACACAGCATGTGGGGTAGGTGCACATGGGGGTTATGCTCAGGACTCTGGTAAGAATATGGTGGAAAACCTTCCAACAAATGACTTAGTGTTTTAATGTGTGTTTTCATAGAATTATAAAAACTAGACAGTTTCCTGGAATGTTTTTAGAAAACATCACAGAAATCTGCTGTGTCTTTCACTTCAGGTGACAACCGTGGCCCACCAAACCATCACATGGGCCCTCTCTCAGAAAGAAGGCATGACCAAAACAGTGGTGGTCCAGATCATGGTCCTGAGAGAGGGCCATTCCGAGGTGGCCAGGAGTGGGGTGATGGTAGGGACAACAGGGGCCTGCCTGATAGACGAGGACCTCACCCAGATTTTCATGATGACTTTGATCGACCAGATGATTTTCATCCAGATAAGCGATTTGGCCACCGGTTGCGTGAATTTGAGGGGCGAGGAGGCCCACTGTTACAAGACGAGAAATGGAGACGAGGTGGCCCAGGGCCTCCCTTTCCCCCTGATCACAGGGACTTTGAAGGAGGGGGCCCAAATCGTGGGCCTCCTGGGCCTTGGGAAGGACGGAGACCCTCTGATGAGAGATATCTGCGAGAACCTGACGATGCAAGATTCCGGGGAAGACGGGATGAAAGGTAAGAACAAGTTCATTCGGTGCTTTTGGGTAAAGGTAACTGGAGGGGATCTTCCTCCCTGGTTTCCTTTTCATAAGGAGTCTATCTATTTCAGATTTATAAACTGGAAACCAATAAGGAAATGAAAACTCTAATGTACCTGAGTATAGAGTCCATAAAATCATTCAGTAATAGAAGAGAACTTGAAAAAATTCATTGCACAGAACAGCTTCAGTGCCTGTATACAGTAAGTAAAGAGAAGGGAGGAAATCTGTAGAGAAGATCGGGTGATGCAGGCCGAAGATTTGAGATCATATTGACAAGAGTGAAAAGGAAACTGGAAAGTCAGAGATTTCCACACTGAAGCGACAGACTTTTGAACACTAGATATGGAGATTGATACTTTGCCTCCAATCACAAACTACAGCATGAGTATAGAGTGTATCTGAGTGAGATGTAATATACAGTTAGGGAGCAGGAACAGTGAACCTACTATCAAGGACAAGGGGCATGGATACTGCCCTCTTTTGAACTGTCAAGACTATTTTCTCATGTTTTTGCTCTTAGGAGTCTTATTTCGCTTTCTGACATATTTCTTTCTGACTACCAGGTGAAAAACACAAACAGAAATAATCTAGTTTCCTAGCAATAGTCATCTCATCACTCACCAAGTTGCCCTGAGTAAACCTCAAAGGAAAAAGTTTTGCTTCTAGTTAATCACTAAATATGGAATAATTCCTTAAAAGTCTGTGAAGTTCACTGACATTGAAGTTACTCCACATTTACACTAGTATAATTGAGAGCAGAATTTGGCTTCTCAGGGTTTAAACCTCTCATTAACCTACTGCATATATATATATATGTAAAAACTTATTGTTGTCTTCACATAATGTACAATCCTCTCTTTTAGTTAGCTTTTTAAATAATTTTCTTAGATTCCTTTTACTTTACACCTATACCGCTCTCCTTTTAGCTACTTGCTACCTAACTTGTAAGATGTACCTTCCTATTGTGTGAGGTGTATGAAAAGAAATGAACAATAACTAAACAAAGGTAACCTCTAAACACCTTTAAAAATAAATTAGAGTAACTGAAAACAGAGAACTCCAGAGCTGAATGGTCTGAATCCCAGAATTCTGAAAGAGATGGCAGACTAAATTAAACTATAGCTGTAGCTGGGGGGGTTTAACCCTTTGTTGGACGTAAGGGTCAGAGGACTGAGAACAAGCTAATGTGTCATTCTGATTTTAAAAAGGCCTCAAGAGAAGAGTCCAGGAAACTGCAGACCTGTAAGTTTGACCTTTGAAGTGGGAAAGATTCTATTGTCGCAGTACCAGGGATCAAAATAAGAGAACATTTTTACAGTTAGATTGGTTAGAGACAATCATCATAGAACTATAAGAAGTATTCTGATTAGCAAACTTAAATTATTTGAGCAAGTGAAGAGGTGAAATAGACATTAAATACTGGAGATTTTATGGGGTGATCCCAAGAATTCCAAACCACTCATTTAGTTTTGAGTTTAAACACTATAACTGGTTTGATTATGCATGAGTGGTATGTATGTGTTTATCTCTCTCTCTGGTTTCCTGTCCTTTCATCCCTGTCCTGTTCCTACTCCACTTGTGCACATCAACATGATGCTTCTGCTGCAGAGACCTGCCTATTTTTTTTCCTGTTATTCTGCACAGTATGTAGTTCTGTAAATTAAGTTCCTATGTCTCATGAAAGAGAATTTGAGACTTGTCAAACAGAAACTGAGCCCTACACCAGTCAGAGTTTCATATGTGACTGTGATTTGAAAAAGGGTATTTATGAGCCCAAATTAGGGGCTATGACTGTGTCCAGCATAGTGATGATAGAACTCCAAACTGAATTCTTTGGCCATTAAATTGCTTGAAAAACAGGAAGTAAGGCATTGATCCTGGCTGTCATAGGACCTTGTCTTGTGATCATAAGATCTCACAAGCTAAACAGCTTCAGACAACCTAGTCAGTATTTAAATGGGAGACTCTCTAAAGAACATGTAGGATTGGTCTACATTAGAGAACTGTGCTGTTCCAAGGTTAAATAGTATTGCTAAGTGTTATGGAACCATTTGTTCCTGAAACTGTTCAGTTTGTCTGCCCTAATAATCTCAATGACTGTAAAATGGTTCATTGTCCATGCACAGCACTCCCTTCAACCACTGCTGTACCTCTCCAGGCACAGCTTCCTCATCTCTGTATTGTGTTTGTCTTTTCCAGGAGGTGGAGATCTATTGTGTTAATTTAAAAAAAATGTATCACCAAGTTTAAAAATATTGTATTGTGTTATGACTACTGTTACAAATATTTAAATTTGTAATTATAAGGTTACTGTTGTTAAAATCCTAAATAAAAGTATTTAAAGCTTTGCTTGTAATAGGATGCACTGTGTCTTTAATGAGATGGGGGAAGGGGATGTTGCACAAAGCCAAGACAGTCTGAGTACCACCTCTGCTGCAGTTTGGCTGGTATGGAATTGGGATGGGATGGAAGCAAGTGGGCAGAGACAATGCTTTGAGTTGTCAGAGCTGTCACAGCAGGGTGGCCAGGAGTATTGTGGAACTGCATTTTGAGCACTAATTGAACCTAGAATAGCTGCACCACCTAACTTTTCATGTATGCTGGTACAGAAGCTATTCTGAGCTGGTGTGCACTGAAACAGTTACAACAAACTGAGCTGGTGCACTCTGTTGGAATTGTACTTAGAATGTGCGAAACATTACAAACACCTTTGTGCAAGGACAGTGTTTTACATACATTCCAGGTGCTGTAAATACCAAAATTTTCACTCCATGCATCTGATGGGGTGGATTATAGCCCACGAAAGCTTATGCCCAAATAAATATGTTAGTCTCTAAGGTGCCACAAGGACTCCTCGTTGTTTTTGCAAAATTATCTAGTGTCTAGACAAGATTCTAGATGCTACAAAAAGTGGTGCAGTAGGATATACTCTTCTCTCTGAAGAAATTCTGAATTAATATCTCAGCATGGTGATTGCGCTTCTTTAAGATAAGATATAAATTAAGGTCCTGATCACATCAAGCCATTAAAGATCCCCTGGTACGTCTTACAAGGAAGTGTTACTTCACTACTCTGACCAAAATGAGTTTGGATAACTATATTCTGCCAGACTAAATCCCCCAGTATTTCAACTGAATAAACTGTTCTTCGTGTTGCAGTATATTGCTATGTACTGTTAAACAGTTGCCATCACCACAGAGGTGGCTGCACTCCAGAATCAGTTGCTAAATTTGTAAATCTTACAGAGACCCTTCGGGATAAAAGTTGCTGTATAAACTTTAGATAATTTTATGCCAGCAAAAGAAACCAAATTGAGTAAGATTCAGAAATTAAAATTCTTCTATCTAGCCATGGAATGACTCTCTCTTGTTACTTGTATTTTTACTTTTGGTTTCAATACTAGGGAAATGGCTTTTTTTAAAAAAATATAGGTGCTAGCACATCACATTTTAAGGAATTTCACTCATCCCACTTTGAAAAAAAAAATTGGCCCTGAACTTGAACCTCTCTTTACCCACACCCACCATCACTCCCTAACCTTTCACTTTTCATTAAATGGACACTGTCTACCTGAAGTCTAGTCAGTCTTTTTCTCTTCCTTGTTCCTATGTGAAAGACTGAACAAACAACAGGAGGAAATTGAAGAGGGGAAACAATGAAAATGAATAAGCACAAAGTAAACAAGAAGCTTTTTTCCCCCACTAATCTCTTCCAGTGCTAATAATTGTAGGTGTTGTAACGATAGTAGGTAAACATTTCAGACACAAGTTTAATTATTAAATTGAAAATTACCCTTTAGTTCATTAGTGATTAAATTCTGCATAAAAACCGTGTTTGTACCATGTTCTTTCTTGCAGTTTCAGAAGAGGAGCACCCTCAAGACATGAGGGGCGGGGACCCAGGGGAAGGGATAGTTTTCCTGGGCCAGAAGACTTTGGGCCAGAAGACAATTTTAACTCATCAGATGAGAACTCAAGAGGAAGAGATCATGGTGGTCGGGGGCGAGGTCGAGGTACTCCGAGAGGTAAGTGAACATTCTTCCAAACTGAAACCCATGTGAAAGTCAGTGACAATAGCGCAGAAGTTGTTAATATAGTTAATCAGTACAGTGTCTCATGTCCTATGTTTCTTATTTTGCAGGAGGCCGAAAGGGTCTACTTCCCACTCCAGATGAGTTTCCCCGATTTGAAGGAGGAAGGAAACCAGAATCCTGGGATGGAAACAGAGAACCAGGTGAAAACTGGGGTATTACCATTGTGATTGTCTAGTCTGACCTCCTGTGTAACACAGGCTGTAGAACTATCTTTAATTAATGTCTTTGAACTGGAAAAACATCCACTCGTCATTTCCAGTGATGGAAATCTTTAGACACTATCTTTAGAAAATGGCTGGTAACTACTCTTATGTAGTCCTGTGGCACCTTTAAGACTATCAGATGTATTGGAGCATAAGCTTTCATGAGTGAATACCCACTTTTGTCACCCACAAAAGCTTATGCTCCAATACATCTGTTAGTCTTAAAGGTGCCACAGGACTCTCTGTTGCTTTTTACAGATCCAGACTAACACGGTTACCCCTCTGATACTCTTATGTACCTGTTACTTAAACGAGGAATTTACAGAACAGTTCTATCATCTCTCATTCTGCAGCTCTGCTGATCATTCTCCTTCTGTCCTTCCCCATTAGCAACATGATGCTACTTTTTCTGTGTGCCTGTTATTCAACATGTAATGGACTCTATATGCAGCTGTCCCATCAAAGACTGAACTTGGCCTCCCTCTGTCCCTTGAGTTTTGAGTTTAGTTTGAAGTACAATAGAGCCCATTCAATATTGCCTGTCACAATCATCCTTTTAGACCTCATTCCGGGCCCGCGGGGCTGCCCCTCCTCTGCTGTCCCTCCTCCCCCACGGCCTCAGCTCGCCGTGTCAGCAGCGCGGTGGTGTGGCTGGCTCCAGCTGGGCGGCGCGGCTCAGGGGCAGATTTAACAGTGAACACAGGGTACCCTGGCATGGGGCCCCCCCAACAACGGGGATGTGTGTGGATAGGGGTGGGATCCAAGGGGGGCAATTAGGGGCAGGGGGTCCTGGGAGGGGGTGGTCAGGGGACAGGGAGCAGGGGGGTTGAATAGGGGGTGGGGTCCCAGGGGGAGGTTATGGGATGAGATCCCAGGAGGGGGCAGTCAGGGGACGAGGAGCAGAGGGCGGTTGGATGGGGGTGGGAGTCCCGGGGGGCCTGTCAGGGGGTGGGGGTATGGATAGGGGGCAGGGTCATCAGGGGCTGGGGGGGATTGAATAGGGGGTGGGGTCCCTGGGAGTGGTTAGGGGCAGGGATCCCGGGAGGGGGCGGTCAGGGGACAAGGAGCGGGGGGGTTGGATGGGTCGGGAATTCTAAGGGGGGCAGTCAGGGGGTGGGAAGTGGGAGGGAGCGGATGGGGGCAGGGGGCAGGCTTTTTGGGGAAGCACAGACTTCCCTACCCAGCCCTCCATACCATTTCGCAACCCCGATATGGCCCTCAGGCCAAAAGGTTTGCCCACCCCTGCGTTATAAACTGGCTGGTGCATTTGTCTTTTTATCAGCTCATATGTTTTGGGCGTGTATTAGTACTAGGATAATCTTTTTCTGAAGCTGGATCACTGGGGGTATCTTACCTATCCACTGGATAATGTTTATCAGCTGCAGTGATTGTTGACAGTTTATTGGCTTCAGAATTGGTAGTAGTGTTGATAAACAAAACAATATGAATGGGAATTCACGATGAGGGTGAAACTTGCAATTGGAACTTCATAGAAAACTAATGGAAAAATCATGATACAAATGTCAAGTGAAGGAAAAGTTGCACACCTGGATTTCAGTGCTCAAATCCTAAAAAAAGAAGCACCGGAACACGATTTTGACAAGCCACAACATCACATGCTTTAGCGGTCATTTTCCAATATTTTTAGCATGAATAATTATTGGTTTACTTTACAACTAACACCTCTACCCCACTATAATGCGACCCGATATAACATGGGTTCGCATATAGCGCGGTAGCAGCAGGGCTCTGGCGGCGCTTTAAAGGGTCTGGGGCTCCAGCTGCTGTGGGGAGCCCCAAGCCCTTTAAATCACCGCTGGAGCCCTGCTGCTGCTACCCTGAGGCTGCGGCAGCTGGGCTCGGGTGGTGCTTTAAAGGGTCTGGGGCTCCGGCCACTGCGGGTAGCCCCAGGCCCATTAAATCCCGCTGGAGCCCTGCCGCCGCTAACCGGGGCTGCAGCAGCGGAGCTCGCTGGTGATTTAAAGGGCTCAGGCTCCCCACAGCGGCTGGAGCCCGGAGCTCCTTAAATCACTGCCGAAGCCCTGCCACTGCTACCCCAATATAATGGGGTTTCAGCTATAACGCGGTAGGGATTTTTGGCTCCCCATGACCGCGTTATAGTGGGGTAGAGGTGTATCTGAAGTAACATCATTCCAGCTCCCCCAAAAAGTGCCAGAATGGCATTCTGGAGCGTTGTGTCCTGACTCGAGCAATGCTTGATTTTTGCCTCTTTAAAGTTTGAGGGTGGGGTTTGTTTGTTTTTTTTTAAAGGAATGTTTTAAGCCTGTCCATTGCCTCTTCTGCCTTAGGCCTTGTCTACACTGCCACTTTACAGCGCTACAGCTTTCTCACTCAGGGGTGTGAAAAAACATCCCCCAAGCACTGCAAGTTTCAGCACTGTAACATGGCAGCATAGACAGTGCTACAGTGCTGGGAGTTACTCCCCTTGTGGAGGTGGGTTTTTTTTTAAATAACACTGAGAGAGCTTTCTCCCACTGGTGCCGCAACTACACAGCCAGTGCTTTAACATTGCTAGTGAAAACATGCCCTTAGAATCATCCTTTTCAACCTGATTCCCTCATTTGTTTAAATTCAGTTTATGTGCTCACTTCATGTCTCATGTTTCCTACCACCTGGTCTTTCTGCCACAAATATGAAATTGCAACTAGTCTGGCATTCTATGACAGCACACGCTTATCTTTCCTTCTACTCTTACATTCATTCATCTGTAAAGATGCAGTTATTTGTCTGGTATCAGAGGGGTAGCCGTGTTAGTCTGGATCTTTAAAAAGCGACAGTGTCTCCTGTGGCACCTTATAGACTAACAAAAGCTTATGCTCCAATACGTCTGTTAGTCTATAAGGTGACTTGTCAGTTGTCTGTTAATTATATATATTTTTCATGGGTATCTTTAGAAATATTGAACAGAGGTATATATGTGCACCTTAAAGAGCAGATACTCTGAAAAGTTAAGAACTGGCTCATGTGTTTTCTGAACAAGGGCAGTGAGATAGATGTCCTTGCCATGAGTGAAATTGCTAAAGAATGTAGAATGCGTATACATTTATTTTGGTATCTTTTTACACAGAGGAAGAATGTTAGATTCCTTGTGCCCATCAGTTGCATGTTACTCATGACTTTCTTTTCTCTTCATGGTCAGGTTCCCGTCAGGATCACCCTCCTCATGATGGACAGTCTCCTGCCAGCCGAGAGCGTTCTTCCTCACTTCAGGGTATGGACATGGCCTCACTGCCACCACGCAAACGTCCCTGGCACGATGGACCAGGTACATCTGATCACAGAGAAATGGAAGCTCCAGGTGCACCTCCAGAGGAGAGAGGCAAAGGTAAGGGGTAACTAACCAATACTGAGAACTTCACATAGGTTTATACTGTTTTTCCAGAGTGCACTTCTGCAGAATTCCTCATGCAGGCCAAGGTGCTAAAGCAGAACTAAGGTTTAGTTTGATAAAGAAAATTTGAGTAATGCCTTTTCAAGTGCAGGCCCTGCTGCCATCAGTCTTGTGGTGGGAAGGTCATTTGAAGATGAATTTATCTAACACTGATTGTAAGCTCTTTGAGACAGGAATCATGTTTTCTTGTTTTGTACAGAACCACGCATGCTGTGCCTCTCAAAAGTTTTTGTTAAAGTGGAACAAAAAAATTTAGTTATGCCTTAGCTAAGAGGATAGGTGGGCAAAGCATTTTTTCTTCAAATTACTACCCCTGCTGTTTTGGGCAAGAGTCCTGTTTTTCTCTTGCATTTGGTATCATATCTGAAGTGAGCTGTGAGGAAAACAGTCCTCTTTCCTGGGAACAAGAGAAGATGCAGGTCATGCTTATGCCCCACAGTAGAATATCGCATCTCTCAACTGCGCCCTGTCAGAACTGGCTAAAGGAGGATAAACCTCTTTCAGGGACACTACTCTAATTCCTTCATTACCACCCCAAAGGTTGAACAGACGCTGTTACTGGGTTTAGGCAACACCCTATTTAGAATGAGAAATATGCAAAACAGGGCTAAAATAGGACTGCTGCCAAGTGAGAGAATCTGGGTTTGAATACTTTATTCAGGGTCTCTCAAGTGCTTATGAGGCTGTGCACTCCATTTCCCGGTGTTCTCTTATTTAACAAGGTCCTTGCTGATCAATGAGGTGTGGCAGTACCTTAGCTCCAGAGGAATTGCCTTGTAGCTGTCCCTCTCAAGGACTGTCGTATTGATATGAAATCTGTATGTGGTAGGAAAAATGTTGTGCTGAGGGAAGAAATGTAAAATTGGAGACCAATATGTCAGATTTCACATTCTGTATAATCTGTGAGGGATTGTATCATAGGGAAATTTAGCCCAAACACTTGTCTAAGCCTGGGGCAACCCTCAAAAGCCTGAGAGGGATGGGGTAAACTATAAAATCAAAAATTAAATGTTTTCCTCTTTTAGGACGAGGAAGCTCAGGACCGTCACAGAGAGTGCCAAAGTCTGGGAGGTCTAGCTCTTTGGAGGGAGACCATCATGATGGATTCCACAGAGATGAAGGTTTTGGCGGTCCTGCAGGAGGCAATAACCCTTCCAGAGGAGGGAGGAGTGGAAGTAATTGGGGAAGAGGCAGTAACATGAACTCTGGCCAGTCAAGGCGAGGAGCATCCAGGGGTGGTGGAAGGGGCCGATAGAAGAGGCTATGACTGGATGATACCCACTCCTTATTGGACAGTATTTAAATAGACACCTATTGTGGACTCAAGAAAGTACTTCTGCAACTTCACAAATCTGGACTCTTAACTGGGATAACTGAATGTGCATTAGTTCCTAACAAGGATCTTCTCCTAGGATCAAGCAACTGCTGCTAGCAGCAACGTGGTAGCTGGCTTTCTATTTCATCCTCTCCACCTCTTTCTCCTCACCTTTTACCTGCATTGTTTTGTAAAGATAAAAGCTGGAATTTTTTTTAGTGTTGTGAGACATGGAGCACCTCTGCAGATTTCAGTTCACGTCCAGATGGAAACTTGTTTCTATATGTACAGTTTGTCAGAAAAAAGTTGTTTTTGTATGAATACAGAATGTAATTTGTGCAAAAATTAACAAAAAAAAATCAGTGCAGTGTGTGATTCTTTATCTTTATACTCAGTGAAACTACAAAACACCCCATCTTCCCATGTGTCAAGTACATGGCACCATAGGACTAGCTCTAAAATGTCTACCCTAATACCTTAGTTTGGGTTTATTATGTTTTGAGAATTTTTATTTTTACACTTTTAGCAACATTCATGTGCTATTAAAAATGTTATCTGTTGTGATGAAGTTGAGTCCAGTACATACATACATACAACAAAAAACCAAAACCACACCAATGCTCCCTTTCCTACCTTCCTTAAAAGGACATAGGGGGAATGCTGTGAAAAGCTTCTTTTGAACTATAGATCATATGAGCAAGCATCCTAATCCAGCTTGCACCTTCAATGTTCATCTGCTCCTGCTAACCCTCATTAATTCAAGCCTTGCAAAGGGATCTGTCCTTTGTTCTCCATGGTGTTAGTTTTACACCATAAGCGATAGACATTCGGCAGCTTGATCATCAGGAATGTATATAATTTTTTACAGTACTGTAGTACATACCACACTGCAGAGAAATGAGGAATGGCCATTAAATTACAAGCTGAACATTTAGAAAGGGCAAACCATTAAGCCACCCTGATTTTAAAGAATTTTGTTTTTAAGTATTCGCCACAGGATTTTGTTTAGTGCCACTACAACATTACAATTGTTTATTCCATTTAATTATTTGCATTTCATAATAAAGTTGTTTACCAATTATGGTGTTTCAGTTATCACCATAACATGAGAGATTTTCTGGCTTCATCCACCAGCATGTCTGTCTAAAGAATTTCTAAGATAGCTACCTAAGTACCCTAAACCTCATTTAAGAAATTAGTATTACCTAGAGCTAGCCTCTTCCTGGAAATCAAGTTTCCCCACGCTGTAGCATTAGGAAACAACATCAAGTGTGGGAGGTGGCTGACAATGCAACTATGAAAAGGATGATTAAAATACCATTAGTAGTTTTTTTCCCACAAGCCCCTTCAACAGTTCCATCTAGGGTAAATAGTACATTAAGGAAAAGCAAGTGTAGGGCTGATGGAGCTTGTTTAAGGAATTGTAAGGAAAGAGTAAATTAATCCTCACTATGTGAGTGTGGGCTGTGGCAGCCAATCCTTCATCCACTTATTGTGCCAACCCATCTATCTTCCCCTGTCCACAGTCTAATTGGGTTATGTTTAAGAAAGTTTTTAGATATCTGTAGGAACTATTTAAACAGATCAAAGCATGGATAAAGGAGAATTGCTATGATCTTCACATTCCTACTCAGCAGCTGTCATCTTCAGCTATATGCTTCTATTGTACAGAACAGTTTGGACTGAGTCACATGGTAGTGAATAGGAACACTGCCTAATTGTTTTATTGCAGATACAGTGACATAAGAAATGCTCCAGAATGTTTAAGGTAGTCATCTTATAAAGTTTATTACACTATGGCTGAAGAGAGAAGTAGCCCTAAGGAAATGATATGCACAGAACAGTTTAGCAGACTTCTGAGCCAGACTTGGCACAGGCTAGTGGCGTCTTGCTTTAAAGAAAAGGTTAAATTTCTATATGGGGACTACTGATGAAGGTTCTAGCTTATCTGTGTAAATTAATTTCTGTAGCTCAAGGTAGATCCTAGTTGTGTTAGGATGTAATAAGGGGGAAGATAAATATTGTAATTCAAGCAGCTGGAAGAAAAGAGAAACTCAGCAACCCCTCTACCATTAGTTAAGGGCTGAAAAACTCACTCCATACATCTGAGCCCAACAACAAGAACACACTAGAAATGAAGTTTAAAAAAAAACAAAAATTCAAGCCTTCTTTATATAATTAAGAGGACCAAAACTTATGTTTTTCCTCTGCAGGTCTCCTTTAACCTAAAACCCTGTTTACCTCCTAATACTGTATTTTAGGAAAAACTACCTTCCCCAAACCACACCATTCAAAATTAAAGCTTTGAGCTCCCTTAAGACAAGCCAAAGATATGATCACAATTGGTACACAAAAACTCTTGTTAACTTTAGGGTAATATATTTAAGTCCATAATGCAGAAGAGCCACAACAGCTCTGTTGCTTTTGTGGGGGAGGAGGGGAAGAAAATGCCCATGAGGCAGAACCAGGATGTCCTCAGCTCTTAGAGCCATGCTCTGCTGTGACCCAATGGATCTGTGCAGATCTACTGTCCCTGTTACAAAAGTGCAGGTACAACTGTAGGCCGTGGAGATTAGTGGTTGGAGGTTCTTGTGGCCAGCCTCCAGTGGTAGGAGGATTGTCATTCTCCATATAAGACCTTTTACCAGAGAGATGAGAGTTTTACTAGGCTTTTACCATAAATATTTTAGCCTACTTTTTAAAAAATGTAATCTCATCCAAGAACTTTAACCTAGGTTTAGTTTTAGAAGCAGTCACACTAATCTGATATTACACTGATATAAATCCAAATGAAACTAGAAAAGTAAACAGGAAGACAGATTCAGTGCTACTGTTTAAAAAAAATAAAATAAAACTAGACCTGCTAGTGTCTAGATTAACACTTTTGGTATAAAAATATTTTATTAAAATAGACATACAATATTTCTGAAGTTAAGCATTTGTTTACTGTAGTGCAAATATTAAATGAGTAGATTAAGATCATCTCTTCCTAAGTAGAATCTGATAAGAATACTCAAGTATGTTTTTTGCAATATGCCCAGCCTCTACTAGCCAATCTATTTCTCAAGGTCAGGCTACAAGCATCACTGCTAAATAAGCAGTGCCTGCCCAGCTCCTAGAACCAATGAGTGAGGACTTCAGGAACTGACTGCAGCTCTGGAGGCAAAAGCTTCTGTAGCACCATTCTAGCAGTCTTACTGCAAAGAACTAACTGATCTCTGATATACTTCACTTTTTTCATGATTCCCTACGTAAAAGAGGTATGCCCCTGCTTGTCAAAGAATATGACCTTCTGTGATCCACAACCTTTATGAATGCTACTTGTTAAAGGATGTTGTTTTCAGTATTTTGAAGGTCACAGTTGATTGTGTTTAAAAAAAAAAAGACTGTTGACATACCTGTTCCATTTAACTTTCACTGGACTACCATATAAGCCAATCAAAGATGGTTGCAATTACAGTTGATCACTACATTTTGACTCTTTACAATTGTAATCTGATATAAAGATGTCATGAAACAACATTTGTGGTAATATATCTAGAGCTTCTGATTTTAGGTTTTAACCAATAAAACCCCTGCTCCAAAAAGAAAAACAGTATTTATCCAATCAATACTGGATATGGTTAACTTGTATCTAAGGGCTGATCAACACAGCAGTAATGCAGACTTCAGGTGTGTGATTTCTAAAGTACATATGTTGTGTATTAATAGGTCCACACAGACCCTGCTGGGGTGCATAAAAGGTTCCTTAGTGCACTTTAAGTAGCACTATCTGAAATAGTATTACATTAAATCACACCAGGGAAAAATAAAGAGATTATGCATTACAGTATATACGAAGAAGGACTAACTTTTGGTCCAACCCTCGCCCCAAATTTTTGGGCATCTACATAGAACTCAAGTTGCTAAAAATAAACATCCAAAGATAAACTCCAAAACAGGAGCTCTATATATACACACCCAACTTTTTTTGAAGTTTCATGGATATCTATAAACAGATTTTCCTATGAGGCACCTGGCATCAGCACATCCCAAGCTGGAGTGAATCCGGCAAGGCTCAGAAGTATAACAAAGCATTATACCAGGGGTAGAGTTTAGTATCAACAATATGCTTGGCTGTGTATTCTTACAGGCCACTTCAAAGTAAGAGTTTCAGCCATGTGATCCTACACTTGATATAGGAATCTGGTAATCCATCTACCACCCAGAACAGGACACAGACTCCAGCATACTGCTACAAAGCTCATTTTGCACTGATAAGGCAAAGCATATACTGAGATAGGACTGCGAATGATGGCACAAAAAATGTTACATATGAATACAGTAAAAACAACAACGTATAGTCATAGATGCAACTTTAGGATTTTAGTTGTACTGTTCAAAGGTAGGGAGAAAAACTGTTCCATAGCTACATCAACACTGGTCCTTGGAGAAGCAAAACTCCTTCCTTTGGTCGGTTTCGCTCCTGTTGTCCATATTAACTGTCAAGTTTGATTCGTTTTCCCTGAACTCTCCCAAGTAGCTTCTGCCAACTTACAGCCAAGTCTCTTTGTAAAGGTCCCCGTCCTCAGGAGGCGCCTGCACAGAGCGCAGCTCCCAGCTGCCTCCTCCCTCACCGCAGCGCGCCGATTGTGCAGGAAGAACTTGCCTTCAATAGGACCGGGGGGAGGGAGGAAACCGCACTGGCTTTGTCGCTCAGTCACCCCCTGCCCCGGAGCAGCAGGACACCCACGCTCCGCTACGGCCTCGGAGCCGCATACCCCGCGGAGGGAGCCGTGCCAGCCGCGCTGGAGGGGCGGGACGCTGATGGCCTGTGGCCCTATATTCAGAAAGGCTGTTGCCCAGCCAGACGCCGTGTCCTCCGCATCTGTCCAGCAGGGACGGGCGATCGGCCTCATGGGACAGCAGCGAAGATCCGTCCTGGGGATGGGGAGGGGACCGCTGGTCTCAGCCCCCAACTGGGTCTGCTCGGCCCCTCACACGGGCAGGGTTTTGGAGACGCGGCGGCGCACGAAGCCGCCCAGGAGGCCGCCGAGGTAGCGCAGGCCGGCGGGGCCCCCGGGCAGCAGGGCGAGCAGGCAGCCGGCGATGGCGGCGAGTTGGGCGGCGGCCCCGAGCGCGGTGAGCAGGGTGCTGCGCAGGCCGAGCGCCGCGTACAGGGTGCCGGCCAGGGCGCCGAGGTAGAGCACGGTGCCGCGGCTGGGCTCCCGCAGGAGGCGGCTCGGCCCCCGCAGGAAGCCGGCGGCGCCCAGCGCAAAGGCCGAGCCCAGCGACCAGAGCAGCGCGAACTTGCGGGCGCGGAGCAGCAGCAGCGGCGCGTAGAGCGCGGCCAGGCCGAAGCAGAGCGCGGCCAGCACCAGGCACAGCCCGCTCCCCACCAGCCGCTGCCAGCGCGACAGCCCCGGCAGCCAGGGGTCCGGCTCGGCCGCCCAGGGCCACGAGCCGGCCGCCGGGGACGAGGAGGAGGAGCGGCCTGAGAAGAAGGGGCTCAGCCGGCCCAGCCACGTCCCCCCTCCGGCGTCAGCGGCATCCGGCGTCGGCCGCGAGGAGCTCGGGGCCGCTGGGCCGGGGCCGCTGCCACTCTTAGACTGAGCGAGGTACTCCTGTAACTGCCGGTTCAGCTCCGCCATCTTGGAGGGGGAGGGCAGCAACAGGCCGGGAAAGACCCGGATGTGAACGCCAGCGCCAACAGGACACGTTGCTCTTCGAGGTCCTCAATGAAGCGCGGCCACATCCGGGTTACTGGAAGTCTCCATAGAGCTCGACAGGCGGGGAGGTTATGTTGTCACATGACATGACCAATCACGTGACTTTTCCCAGTTTCATGAAAGGGCGTAGAGCGAGGGGAGAGGCAGTTCTCTGAGCTGAGTCTCGCGAGCGACGCCCAATGACCCCGACCCCCCGTTCCAGCGCACCCGAGTCAATGTGGCTGCTCAAAGCTTGAAGAAGGTTGTAGTTATGGAACTGGTTCAACAGCCGAGGGATCATGGGCTGCCGCTGGGACAGTTGGGGTGTTCGTTAGCCACATGAATGAGGCAGAGTTAAGGGGGATTTTAATTATGACCTGCAAAGTTTTATATAGACCAGGGGTAGGCAACCTATGGCCCAGGTGCCGAAGGCAGCATGCGAACTGATTTTCAGTTCCACTCACACTGCCCAGGTCCTGGCCAAAGGTCTGGGGGGGCTCTTCATTTTAATTTAATTTTAAAGGATGCTTCTTAAACATTTTTAAAACCTTATTTACTTTACATACAACAATAGTTTAGTTATATATTATAGACTTATAGAAAGAGACTTTCTAAAAACATTAAAATGTATTACCGGCACGCAAAACCTTAAATGAGAGTGAATAAATGAAAACGTGGCACACCACTTCTGAAAAGTTGCCGACCTCTGATATAGACAGAGGGCATTATGTTTGTGTTTTTTAAATATATTTTTAGTTTATCAAGGAGGCCTATAAGTTTTTGTTTTCTTTTAATATTATTTATGCTTGTGTTATGTTTGGTATGTCTGCTCTTCAGGGATTTTCCATAAGGTTTCTTAGGAAACTCGGCGATGTTTATTGTGAGCTTCAACAACTTAACCGAAGGGATGATGTGTTGAACCTTTAATGATGTTATCTTTTTCCTCAGATGTTCATTAGGTCTTGGACTTAAAGAAGTGTTAGCAAAGAAGGCAAAAAGTAATTGCACTTATAACAATAGGCTACCAATGAAATTTAATAAATACGCCTCTACCCTGATATAATGCTGTCCTTGGGAGCCAAAAAATCTTACTGCGTTATATACCGCGTTATATTGAATTTGCTTTGATCTGCCGGCGTGCACAGCCCCCGCCCCCCCGGAGCACTGCTTTATCGCCTTATAGCCGAATTCATGTTATATCGGGTCGTGTTATATCAGAGTAGAGGGGTACTGTTGGATGTTTTTCTACATGTTCAATATTGATTTCAATTACAACACAAAATATAAAGTGCACAATGCTCACTTTATATTTATTTCAGAGTGCTAGCCGTGTTAGTCTGTATCAGCAAAAAGAATGAGGAGTACTTGTGGCACTTAGAAACTTAACAAATTTATTTTAGCATAAGCTTTCCTGGGCTAAAACCTACTTCATCAGATGCAGGCAGTGGAAAATACAGATAGATATCTATCTATCTATCTATATATATATATAATACACAGAGAACATGAAATAATGGGTGTTGCCATACCAACTATAACAAGACTAATCAATTAAGGTGGGCTATTATCAGTAGGAGAAAAAATACTTTTGTAGTGATAATCAGGATGGCCCATTTCCAACAGTTGACAAGAAAGGTGTGAGTAACAGTAGGGGAAAAATAGCATGGGGAAATAGTTTTTACTTTGGGTAATGACCCATCCACTCCCACTGTGATATATGCCATCATGTGCCAGCAATGTTCCTCGGCCAATGTACGTTGGCCAGACTGGACAGTCTCTACGCCAAAGAATAAATGGACACAAATCAGATGTCAAGAATCAGAACATTCAAAAACCAGTCAGAGAACACTTCAACCTCCCTAGTCACTCAATTACAGACCTAAAAGTTGCAATTCTCCAACAAAAAAACTTCAAAAACAGATTCCAACGAGACACTACAGAATTGGAATTAATTTGCAAACTGGACACATTAAATTAGGCTTGAACTTTAAAATGTAGAATTATATACAAACAAACTGCATTCACAAATAAAACAATGTAAAACTTTAGCGCCTACAAGTCCACTCAGTCCTACTTCTTAATCAGCCAATCACTCAGACAAGTTTGTTTATATTGACAGGAGATACTGCTGCCTGCTTCTTATTTACATCACCTGAAAGTGAGGACATGCGTTCGCATGGCACTTTTGTAGCCAGTGTTACAAGTATTTACATGACAGATAAGCTAAACATTCATATGCCCCTTCCATGCTTCGGACATCATTCCAGAGGACATGCTTCCATGCTGATGATTGAAATTAATATATTTGAAAATGTAGTAAACATCCAAAAATATTTAAAATAAATGGTATTCTATTGTTTAACAGCATGATTAATCCCAATTAATTTTTTTAATCGCTTGACAGACCTCCTTAATTGTCTCAATTTTCTAGTCACCATAGAATCGTCAATGATAGGTAAAACCTGAATTTGTAATGTATATTAAAAAAAGAGGCCAAAAAAGTGTTTAAAACACAAGGCCTCTTCTATGTGTGATAAACAAACAGAGGCACATGCCCTTTTTCCCCTTTGTAGATCACATTTAAGTAGTTATAGCCTGCCATTGTGAGCATGTGACTTTGCTAACAGGATAATATTGTCTATACCAGATTGAATATTCTAGTATTTGCCTTGTTTTCTGAATGCTATTTTGAAGACTAATCCTGCAATGGGATGTACATTGGCATATCTGTGGAGCCCCATGGAATTAAATCGGGGCGCTTCAAAAATGCAGGAGTCCCTGTCCAGGCATTCAATTACAGAATCAGGCTCATAGTTTGTACTGTGTGATTTTGCAATGTGTTGTAAAGGTTTTTTTGGGGGGTGTTATTAAATCTATAAAGAGGAAGGTTTCTTTAAAAGACACATTCACAATCCTAATTTTTATCATGGCAACCCTTCTTTCCTCTATCCTCCATTCACATGAGATGTGGTCATGTTGGAAACTAATGTACAGCAAACAGCTGAATCACAAGTAACTATCTGAATGGAGGATTGTATAATATTGCATCTCCAAAATTCATTATAGTTAACACTATTTTGTCACGGTTATTTTTAGTAAAAGTCATGGACAGGTCACAGGCAACAAATAAAAATTCAGGGAGCCTCTGACCTGTGTATTCACGCAGGCCAGGGCTTTATAAAGCCGCGCACAAGCGACCAGGGAGCTTTGCGAACAGGGGCTGCTAACGGAGTTTCGCAAGGGAGTTCTCCAGGTGAAGGAGGAGCTAATACAGCATCTGTGGGGTAAGTGACTGTCTGTAGTGTGTGTTTGTTTGTGTTTGGGGGTTACTTGCTGTGTGCTGAGCTTGTGTTTGTCAGTCTGTTTGGTTGTTTGAGGGACCGTGTGCTCTGGCTGGCAGTTGGAGGCAGGTTTGAAAGCTCGAAGCCTCTGGTAATTGGCTGAGCCTTAATCAGTGGGCGGGGCATTCACGCAGGCCAGGGCTTTATAAAGCCGCGCACAAGCGACCAGGGGCTGCTAACAGGGAGTTTCGCAAGGGAGTTTGGGAAGGGAGTGGGAGCCCCTCGCCAGCCCTAACCCCTTCCCCGTGGCCCCCCCCTAAAATCCTAAAACCGATATACCAAACTATATTCTAAAACTACTTTCTGTAAACCACCCTTTCACTAACTAGGAGACAATGCAGGCAGAAGCCCAGCAGCAGAGTGGGGGCTATCCAGTTTATTGCACTGACTGTCGCATGTATGATTACCTGCCCTGTGGGCCGGTGGCGTATGTGTGCAGTCGGTGCATGGAGCTCCTGGCCCTCAGAGACCATGTACGGACTTTGGAGGCCAGGGTTGCGGAACTGGAGGAGCTGAGAGAGGCAGAGAGGTATGTTGATGAGGCTTTCCGGGACACTGTAGAATTGTCCCACCTCCGCTTAGACAGCTCCTGTGCTGTTGAGGAGGAAGAAGGGCCCAGGGAAGTAGAGCAGTCAATGGGAGCAGAGGGAAACCTTCCCGTAGTTGGGACCCTCCTTCCAGATGGTGCTGGGGTTACCTCTCGCACTGAGGTTGCCTCTCCGGGGGAGGGAACTCAAGTTTCTAGGAAAAGGCAGGTGTTAGTAATGGGAGATTCGATTATTAGAAATGTAGATAGCTGGGTCTGTGATGACCGGGAGAACCGTATGGTGACTTGCCTGCCTGGTGCGAAGGTTGCGGATCTCTCGAGGCATCTAGATAGACTTATGTGTAGTGCTGGGGAGGAGCCGGTGGTCGTGGTACATGTAGGCACCAATGACATAGGGAAGGGTAGGAGAGATGTCCTGGAAGCCAAATTTAGGCTGCTAGGGAAGAGACTGAAATCCAGGACCTCTATGGTGGCATTTTCAGAAATGCTCCCAGTTCCACGCGCAGGGCCAGGTAGGCAGGCGGAGCTTCAGAGTCTCAATGCGTGGATGAGACGATGGTGTAGAGAGGAGGGGTTCACGTTCATTAGGAACTGGGGAAACTTCTGGGATGGGAGGAGCCTATACAGGAGAGATGGGCTCCACCTAAACCAAAGTGGAACCAGACTGCTGGCACTAAACATTAAAAAGGTTGTAGAGCAGTTTTTAAACTAGGAGATGGGGGAAAGCCGACTGCTGCAGAGGAGCGTGTGGATCGGACACAGACTTCTCTTAGGGGAGAGTCTGATGATAGAGAATCTCCAGGTTATAGTCAGGAGCAGAGGAATGAGAAGTATAATGTAAGGGCCGGATCAGATGATAAACAGTCACATAAAAAAGAATCTGGCACATCAGAAAAAGGTAGGCTAATAAACAGGGACAAGTTTTTAAAGTGCTTGTACACAAATGCCAGAAGTCTAAATAATAAGATGGGTGAACTAGAGTGTCTTGTGATAAAGGAGGATATAGATATAATAGGCATCACAGAAACCTGGTGGACTGAGAGCAATCAGTGGGACACAATCATTCCGGGGTACAAAATATATCGGAAGGACAGAACAGGCCGTGCAGGGGGAGGAGTGGCACTATATGTTAAAGAAAGTGTAGATTCAAATGAAGTAAAAATCTTAAGCGAATCCACAGGTTCCATAGAGTCTCTATGGATAGAAATTTCATGCTCTAGTAAAAATATAACAGTAGGGATCTATTATCGACCACCTGACCAGGACAGTAATAGTGATGATGAAATGCTAAGGGAAATTAGAGAGGCTATCAAAATTAAGAACCCAATAATAGTGGGGGATTTCAATTATCCCCATATTGACTGGGAACATTTCACTTCAGGACGAAATGCAGAGATAAAATTTCTCGATACTTTAAATGACTGCTTCATGGAGCAGCTGGTACGGGAACCCACAAGGGGAGAGGCGACTCTAGATTTAATCCTGAGTGGAGCGCAGGAGCTGGTCCAAGAGGTAACTGTAGAAGGACCGCTTGGAAATAGTGACCATAATACAATAGCATTCAACATCCCTGTGGTGGGAAGAACATCTCAACTGCCCAACACTGTGGCCTTTAATTTCAAAAGGGGGAACTATACAAAAATGAGGGGGTTAGTTAGACAAAAGTTAAAAGGTACAGTGACTAAAGTGAAATCCCTGCAAGTTGCGTGGGCCCTTTTTAAAGACACCATAATAGAGGCCCAACTTCAATGTATACCCCAAATTAAGAAAAACAGTAAAAGAACTAAAAAAGAGCCACCGTGGCTTAACAACCATGTAAAAGAAGCAGTGAGAGATAAAAAGACTTCCTTTAAAAAGTGGAAGTCAAATCCTAGTGAGGCAAATAGAAAGGAGCACAAACACTGCCAACTTAAGTGCAAGAGTGTAATAAGAAAAGCCAAAGAGGAGTTTGAAGAATGGCTAGCCAAAAACTCCAAAGGTAATAACAAAATGTTTTTTAAGTACATCAGAAGCAGGAAGCCTGCTAAACAACCAGTGGGGCCCCTTGATGATCAAAATTCAAAAGGAGCGCTTAAAGATGATAAAGTCATTGCGGAGAAACTAAATGGATTCTTTGCTTCAGTCTTCACGGCTGAGGATGTTAGGGAGATTCCCAAACCTGAGCTGGCTTTTGTAGGTGACAAATCTGAGGAACTGTCACAGATTGAAGTGTCACTAGAGGAGGTTTTGGAATTAATTGATAAACTCAACATTAACAAGTCACCGGGACCAGATGGCATTCACCCAAGAGTTCTGAAAGAACTCAAATGTGAAGTTGCGGAACTATTAACTAAGGTTTGTAACCTGTCCTTTAAATCGGCTTCGGTACCCAATGACTGGAAGTTAGCTAATGTAACGCCAATATTTAAAAAGGGCTCTAGGGGTGATCCCGGCAATTACAGACCGGTAAGTCTAACGTCGGTACCGGGCAAATTAGTTGAAACAATAGTAAAAAATAAAATTGTCAGACACATAGAAAAACATAAACTCTTGAGCAATAGTCAACATGGTTTCTGTAAAGGGAAATCGTGTCTTACTAATCTATTAGAGTTCTTTGAAGGGGTCAACAAACATGTGGACAAGGGGGATCCGGTGGACATAGTGTACTTAGATTTCCAGAAAGCCTTTGACAAGGTCCCTCACCAAAGGCTCTTACGTAAATTAAGCTGTCATGGGATAAAAGGAAAGGTCCTTTCATGGATTGAGAACTGGTTAATGGACAGGGAACAAAGGGTAGGAATTAATGGTAAATTCTCAGAATGGAGAGGGGTAACTAGTGGTGTTCCCCAAGGGTCAGTCCTAGGACCAATCCTATTCAATTTATTCATAAATGATCTGGAGAAAGGGGTAAACAGTGAGGTGGCAAAGTTTGCAGATGATACTAAACTACTCAAGATAGTTAAGACCAAAGCAGATTGTGAAGAACTTCAAAAAGATCTCACAAAACTAAGTGTCTGGGCAACAAAATGGCAAATGAAATGTAATGTGGATAAATGTAAAGTAATGCACATTGGAAAAAATAACCCCAACTATACATACAACATGATGGGGGCTAATTTAGCTACAACGAGTCAGGAAAAAGATCTTGGAGTTATCGTGGATAGTTCTCTGAAGGTGTCCACGCAGTGTGCAGAGGCGGTCAAAAAAGCAAACAGGATGTTAGGAATCATTAAAAAGGGTATAGAGAATAAGACTGAGAATATATTATTGCCATTATATAAATCCATGGTACGCCCACATCTCGAATACTGTGTACAGATGTGGTCTCCTCACCTCAAAAAAGATATTCTAGCACTAGAAAAGGTTCAGAAAAGAGCAACTAAAATGATTAGGGGTTTAGAGAGGGTCCCATATGAGGAAAGATTAAAGAGGCTAGGACTCTTCAGTTTGGAAAAGAGAAGACTAAGGGGGGACATGATAGAGGTATATAAAATCATGAGTGATGTTGAGAAAGTGGATAAGGGAAAGTTATTTACTTATTCCCATAATACAAGAACTAGGGGTCACCAAATGAAATTAATAGGCAGCAGGTTTAAAACAAATAAAAGGAAGTTCTTCTTCACGCAGCGCACAGTCAACTTGTGGAACTCCTTACCTGAGGAGGTTGTGAAGGCTAGGACTATAACAATGTTTAAAAGGGGACTGGATAAATTCATGGTGGCTAAGTCCATAAATGGCTATTAGCCAGGATGGGTAAGAATGGTGTCCCTAGCCTCTGTTCGTCAGAGGATGGAGATGGATGGCAGGAGAGAGATCACTTGATCATTGCCTGTTAGGTTCACTCCCTCGGGGGCACCTGGCATTGGCCACTGTCGGTAGACAGATACTGGGCTAGATGGACCTTTGGTCTGACCCGGTACGGCCTTTCTTATGTTCTTATGATTTTTACTAAATATAACTGTACAAGCCCTGGGGTAGGGGCACAGGGCCTTGGCTGCAGCCCCCACCATGTGGCAGGGTTGCACGGCCCCGCTTCAGCCCCCGGCAGAAGCCGCAGGGCAGGGGCACTTGGCCCTGGTTGTAGCCCCCGATGTGGGGTAGGGGCACACATCCCTGTCTGCAGCCCCTGGTGGAAGCTGCAGGGCAGGGGCGCTCGGCCCCGGTTGCAGCCTCTGACGAAGGGCAGGGGTGCACGGCCCAGGTTGCAGCCCCCACAGTGGGGCAGGGGTGCGTGGCCTCAGCTGCAGCCCCCGGCGGAAGCCAAAGGGCGGGGCGCACGGCCCCAGCTTCAGCCCCCACCGCGGAGCAGGGGCGCACAATCCCACTTCATCCCCCGGCGGAAGCTGCAGGAAAGGGGCGGTCGGCCCAGGTTGCAGCCCCCAACGCGGGGCAGGCGAGTATAGCCCTGACTCCAGCTGCAGTGTCAGCTCCAACCCCAGCTTCAGCTGTTGACAGCTGAACCCCAAGAAGTCACGGAGGTCTGGTAAAGTCACGGAATCCGTGACTGCCACGGCCTCCCTAACTAAATTGTAGGCTTAATTATAGTTTATTATTAAATTACATTTTTTATTATTAATACAATGTCCTCACAATGATGGCATTTTAAGGAACAAGTAAAAGGCATAATCACTGTCCTGTGTTGCTTAAAATCTGTTTAGAAGCAACATAATGAGTGATAAAACAGAGGCTGAGAGAAGGAAAGACAAATATAATATAAATACAAATATGTAGTTTGGATTTTTTGTCTTCACATCTTTATAGCTACCAGGTTCAGTTTTCCTGCATTTGAGCACATCTCCAATCTCTGGCACTTCAATTTCTCCATCCAGACTCAGGCAAGGCAAATTAGGGAAACTTTTCACTGTACGGAATACCAGAAAAGGTAAAATCCCTGTGCTGGCTGGAGCTTAGAGCCATCCTAGCTCCTGTTCCTTGGGCCAGTTTGACTAGGAGCAATTGATGTTTCTCTAGTTGAGGAGCTTCCAGCAGCAGGTAAAGACTTGTTAAGAGAAGCAGAAATATGGACTGCAGGATAGGAGCTGCAGAAAGTCACCTCAGTCCTCTCTATGCAGGACTTCAGCCAAATGTACAAAACTTAACAGACTTGTTTTCTGTCATTTCTCTAACACCTTCAAAGATACTCAGTTCCATTGGCTGCTAACTGCACATGAGAAGTGCTGTATATGGGGTAGCCCAGCACCTGTTTGTTCTGAGAACTGGAGGGGTTTACAGCTGGGTGGGGAGCTTTGGGTGCTTGTTGCTGGGGTAGGGTATTGAGAAAGAGGTCTGGCCAATGGTAATAGAGGATTGGGCAAGAAGCTGACATAGGTCCTTTTCAGTGAGGGATGTGAAAAGGATGTGGCAGTTGAGGGGGTGTCAGATTGAGACAGATTAGCAATTGGGGATTTGCAGGAGAGTAATTGGGAGACTTTTAACAGGGAGGGAGGTAGGCTTGGCAGCTGGAGCGAGCAGTGGAATGTAGTAGAAGATAGATGAATCAGGATGAGGTACAGGTAATATACAGGAGGTGGATTAGGGCACTTGTTGAGGGAGGGAAGGGGAGTTTCATAGGTAGAGCTGGGTGGGTGCTTGTTTTAGGGGGGTAGAGGCTTTGGCAGCTAAGAGAATGGAGTGAGGGTGCATGTTGCAGGTTGGGAAGGCTTCAGCAACTGAAAGGGGAGTTAGGTTAGGGTGCTTCTCATGGAGTGGGTTAAGAGTGCTTGGTGGCTGGGAGGGGTCACAGTGCAAGATGTCAGCAGCTGGAAAAAAGGCTGGAGGTTGTCATTGACCTGCAAAGCTCCATTATTTAGGGTGGAATTGGAACATGCAGATGTATTTAAGAGTCCAGTGTTGGATGGGGTGGAGGGCAGTATTTGAGATGGATGTAATTCAGCCCTGCCTGCATGAGAACAAGAGACTTATTAGGCAAGAGGAAGGATGATCCAAGGCATTAGACGTTAGGGCATTAGCCTAGGACTTGGGAGATTTAAACTCAACTCACTGCTCTGCCACTTCTAAGTTACTTCGCTTCTCTGTATCTCAGTTCCCAGTGCTTAAAGTGATCCGGGTCACAGATCCAGGAGATTAAAATGTCTACAGCGCCAGCCAGGCACTGAGGGCACACATTTCAGCTGTGCATGGAGAAAACCCCTCTTGTGGTCTGGCTCCCGCACTTACCCTCTGAAAGTAGAGCAGCCAGTCAGAGGTGCTGTGTAAAGCAGTCCCAGCTCTCCCCAACCTCCTCTGAAGAGCCAATACCTTTCTTACAGGATGGGGGGAACAAAAAGAGCCCAGCAATTCAGGGCAGCTCCTCTGTTTCCTTCTCCCCTCTTGTGAGCAATCGGACAGCTCTTTTGCGCCATGCAACACCTGGCCTGGGAAGGGGGTAAGCAGCCCCTGGAGCTGTTCCCTGCCAACATGGAAGGGGGAGAAGGGACCACACTGTAGCACCGAGGCCTGGAAGAGGTGGATGAAGAGCCACTGAAGGAGTAGAGGTGAGGCTTGGAGGGACATGGGGGCAGAATTGATGGGGGGGACAGGCAGATATGTCACTTACATTTCTGTAGAAAATTACAGACCCCCCCCCCACTTATTTTCAGACCACTTTAAGCATGGTCAGGTCCTGTGACCAGATTCCCAGGGGAGCCAGCTGAGGTCACTCAATTAGGGTGAACTGCAAAGAATGGGGCAGACAATCCCCAAAGCTGGTGGATATTCCAATACTTAGATTTACCAAGCCAGCATAAAACAACTTCTTTATTACCTCACTGGTTACTCAGAAGTCAATAACACAGTTCCCTTAAAGTACCCAGCCTCAGGCCTCCACTTAGATACCCAAGTCAAATATCATGAAGATTAATGAAAATTTTATTCATCATATAAAAAAGTTCTGCCAGTCCCAAAGGATCAGACACATTACCTCCCAGTTTAATGAATATTCTAGATCTTACCCAAATACATGCTACACCCTATTCTTATTGACTAAACTAAAATTTATTTTAAAAGGAGAGTGAGAGAGTATAGGTTAAAAGATCAATATACATACAGACATGAGTTCAATTCTTGAGGTTCAGAGTCATAGCAGAGATGGTGAGCTTTGTAGTTGCAAAGGGTTCTTTTAGAATTTAGTCCATAGGTTATAGTCCAATACCATTTCAGGGTGTTCCAATTTAGGACTGGAATCTCAGTCCTTATGGTTTAAGCTTCCCCTGTATGAAGCCTCAAGCAGATCTGAGATGATAGGGTCAGGACCCAAGGGTTTTTTATACAGTGTTGTAGCATCCACTTGACCATACAGTCCTGGGTAAACAATAGGCTTTTGATTAAACCTTATGTTTCCTAAGCACAACCAGTAATTAGTTACACAAATTAACATAGGGCACTTTATCCATTAGGCAGTCCATCACAAACTTCAAAGAAACATATAGACGATGATATTTCACCCAAGATTCTTCTAAATGTTAATATTCCCTTTTGATCTCTGAATTAATAGTTATATTGACAGGAACTATCTTTTTATATGGCTAACATTTATGAGTACACAATTAGTATAACTTCTAACATAGGTTTGCATTTCAAAGTTCTAGCCTATCTAGCATTGAATGGCCCTAATTACCATTTCTAACAGGTCTCTACAGGTTGGCTCTGGGTTAGTTAGCCTGCAAGCTTCTTAACTCTTAGCTGCTTAACCCTTTCTGGCCATATATTACACTTTGTACCAGATTCGTTGCAATTATATAACAGTGGTAGCAACAATGGTTTGCATAATTATATTTTAATCAGACAACATCAAGGTCCCCATCTGTAAAATGGGGATAATCCGTATCTCACGGGAATTGTGAGGATAAAAACATTAAATATTGCACAATATTCTGATACTATGGTAACAGGCCATATAAGTACCTAAAATAAATAAGTTGAGTGTGTAAGGGCTTTTCTATACACAAACTTACACTTGTTTAGTTAAATTCGTTCTATTAAACCAGTGTGAACATTCTTATTTCAGTCTGAGTGGCATATTGCAGTTAATAATGAAACCTATTTAAAACTATTCTGAATCAACTTAAAGCTAAACAGAAGTAAGAAAGTTCTGACACATTTTGTACCCATTTAATTATTCAGGTTTAACAATCAAATCCTAGTTTAATGAGTGGAAGTCTAGGTTTTTGCCAAATGGTTGAAACAAGACAGGTCTACATAACATGAAATTCAGTGAGCATAGAGTTGCCATCACCTGCCTGAAATTTTTCAGAAAAATCCTAATTTGATGTCTGTCAAATCCTGCCTGATTAGCTTGCAGGGAATTAGTACAAAATAGAAATTGGATTTGGACAGGAACTCCTCCCCCGGCCAGATCATTGTGATACAACATGGTGCAATACATTTCTATCTCACTAAGCAAAGTTGAAACATTAGTACAAGAGAATAAGGGTGGCTTGAGCTGTCTTAAGTGATAACACCTATTTGGTAGCTTGATAGCCTGAGACACAATCTAATCATCCTGCAAGAGTCTTCTGTAAGTGTTTTCCTCTGTCCTCAGCAGCAGCATGCTATGAACCTGTAAGCATGTTTAAGCTACAAAATTATACTGACCTAAATTACATTGGCATACAGCTACAGCAGTAATTAAATCGCTTTTGTGTGTCCACTCCTTGTATTGGGGGGGGGGTGACCTCACCAGGAGCAGTTGTATCGATTGTACTGTCAGTGTGGGGCATTGTGGGATGGCTTCTAAAAGCCAGTAGCAGTTGACGTAAGCAATGCAGTGTCTATACTGACAATGAATCAACCTAACTACGTTGATATTGACTCTATGCCTCTTGTGGCGGTGGAGTTATGAAGTCGACGTAGAGAGGCAGTTACGTCAGCGGGAGCAAAATTTTAGTGTAGACACTTGCGTAGTTAGGTCGACACAACCCAGTGTATGTCTTATGCATAGAATTTAGATATAGTTAGATCTATGCAGTGTCAGCGTGGACATTGTGTTACATCACCTGTTAGTGGCCTCCAGAAAGTGTCCCACAGTGTCCCATCTTGACCTCTCTGGTCACTGTTTTGATCTCCGCTGCCCAGCGGCCAGGTGCCCAGGAAGCCAACCCTCCCCTTTAAAGTCCCATGAAATTTTGAAATTGCATTTCCTGTTTGCCAGGCTTGGAGAGCTCATCTAGCAACTCTAGAGCATGCCTAGCAACTGCCCTGCTGACCATGCTGGCTTCATGTTCTAGACGCGCTCCTGCCTGGAGTACACAGGAGGAGTTGGGTCTCCTAGGTTTGTGGGGAGAAGAGGCTGTGCAGCCACAGCTCCGATCCAGCCGTAGAAACGTTGACATATACTAGCAGATCGCTTGGGGCATGGAGGAGAAGGGCTACAAAAGGGACCAGCAGCAGTGCTGCGTGAAAACCAAGGAGCTGCAGCAGGGCTACCAGAAAAGGGAGGCTAACAATCACTCTGTTGTGGAGCCTCAGATATGCTGCTTTGACAGAGAACTGCATGCCATCCTTGGAGGAGACCCCACCACCACTCCCAAGAGCCCTGTAGATACTTTGGAGGTGCCCGAGTCACAGGCCTCCACCGTGAACAGCAAGGAGGAGGAGGAGGAGGAGAAGGAAGAGCGGGAGGAGTATGGGGAACAGGTGACTGGGGGGATCCAGTGGCGCAGCAAGCCAGGATCTGTTTTTGAGTTCTGGGCAGTCCAGACAGTCCCTACAGTCCAGCACAGGTGAGCATGATGCAGGGGAAGGAACCTGTAGTAAATGTGCAGTTTGTTTTGAAATTGCAGGACACAGAGTAGCAGGACACATCTGTTGATTTATTCTTTTTTACTTATGCTAGAAGAGGTAGTGAAATAACCAACAGAGGTAGAGTTGCTGTCTGCTTCTCATTCACCTGTTCAGGTAGGCAGAGGGGGCCCTGTGGAACAGTTTGTTTATGTGTACCGGGATATCCCATGAATCCTCCTTAGAGATCTCGAGGAAACTTTCATGGAAGTAGTCTGCAATCCTCTGTAAAAGGTTTCTGTGGAGGGCTGCCTTATTTCTTCCACTCTAGTACGACATTTTCCTGCACCACCCAGAAATTATTTCAACATGCACCATTGCAGCACACAGGCTAACAGCATATGTCCCCAGTCTAAAGCTGGATGTGGCAGGAGCTGTTTCCTTTCAGCCTCTGTTACCTTCAGGAGTGAGATATCAGCTAAAATCACCAGTGCCTATGGAAAACAGTGCCAGTATTCCGTTCAATTGCCCTGTCTGCATATACTCATGCCTGTGAGCTATTCCTCTTATTTCCCCAACACCCCCAGCCACCCAGGGCCATGCTCACCATGACTGGACTATCACCATGCTCAATGAATCCCAAGGAGAAGTGAGAATGTAGTGCTTGCAACTTGTGTGGATAAAGAGGAGTGAGTTCAGTATACCAAGTTTCGATTTATCTCGTGAATACAACCACAATAGTACCTCTGTGCACTGTATCTTTTGCAACTGGAAATGTGGCCTTGAGGATCTCTTCATCCACACCAGCAGAGCAAGTCAGACTGATAAGGAGGAGCAGGAAGAGGATGTGGGATGACAAGTTCCAAGAGATCCTGCAAGACTTTGCTGCTTTGGATATCAAGCCACAGGGCTTGAAAGATCATCCTCGCGGACAGCATGGGCAGGGATAGAGTGGAGAGGAGAAAGCTGCAGGAAAAGGATGGTGACATACAACAAAAGATGCTAGCGCTTCTCAAGCAGCAAACAGATCTGCCTCAGACTCTTGTTGACCTTCAGGTTCAAAAG
Organism: Mauremys mutica; assembly: GCF_020497125.1. Lineage (NCBI taxonomy): Eukaryota > Metazoa > Chordata > Testudines > Geoemydidae > Mauremys > Mauremys mutica. Next base: position 57,522,888 of record NC_059080.1, on the reverse strand, counting down.
TCCCATGCTTGCTTCCCTCTGAGGCACATAAAGAACTGCACCTCCCTACATCCCCCTCCCTGCTGCATTCCACATAGCATTCTGGGCTGCTGCATGACCCCTACCACGCCACCCCAGGGGAGAGTACAGACAATCACAGCTGCACATACACTGAGCTGTGAAAGACACGTTTGGTGTATGTTTCTGAAATAAAAATGACTGTTCTTTCCCCTTCAAAAGTTCTTTTCCTTTTATTTATTATGTTTTATTCAGTTATAAATGTGTCTGTCTGCATGGGTTTGGAATCAAAGTCCATTTCTGGAAACTTAATTACTCTTTAATAGTTCACAACATATGCAGGCTGGGGCTGACACTATTCACAGATAAGAGCAATGGTGCATTTGCAATGTTATATTACTACACACAGAGCACTCGTTACAAAGTTCATACCAGAGTGCAAAAGAGCAATGTACACTACAGAAACACAAATCACTGTGGCTCACTATTGAAATGGTCTTTCAAAGCCGCCCTGAACCATATAGCTCTGCACAGAGCTCTTCTTATAGCCCTAGTGTCCAGCTGCTCAAAATCAGCAGACCGCTGGTTCACCTCCACCCCAGCAGAAATTCTTCCCCCTTTGCTTCACAGATATTATGCAGGACACAGCAGGCAGCTCTAACCATTGGGATATTTTTCACTGAGGTCCAATCTTTTGAATAGACAGCACCAGTGATCTTTCAAACAGCCAAAGGCACATTCAACTGTCATTCTGCATTTGTTGAGCCTGTAGTTTAAATGCTCCTTGGTGCTGTTGATGTGGCTGGAGTATGGCTTCACGAGCCATGGGAGTAAGGGGTAGGCTGGGTCTCCCAGGATCACTGTTGGCATTTCAATGTCCCCAATGGTAATCCACCAGCCTGGAAAGAAAATGCCTGCTTGCAGCTTTCTGAACATATAAAGATATGCTTGTCATGTGCCTTTCTTGACCAGCCCACATAGAGGTCAGTAAAGTGTCCCCCTGGTGATGCACCAGTGCTTGTATGACCATAGAAAAGTAGCCCTTTCTGTTGATGTACTCTGTGGGAAGGTAGTTTGGTGCTAAAATAGGGATATGGGTGCCATCTATCGCCCCACCGCAGTTTGGGAACACCATTGCTGCAAAACATCTACTATGTCCTGCACATTGCCCAGAGTCACAGTCCTTCATAACAGGACGTGATTAATGGCACTCCACACTTGCATCACAACACCCCCTATGTGGATTTCCCAACTCCAGATTTATTCCTGACTGAAGAGTTGGGAATCTGGCATTGCAAGCTTCCACAGAGCGATTGACACTCACTTCTCCATTGTCAGTGCAGCTCTCATTTTGGTGTCACTGCACTGGAGGGCTGGGGTCAGCTCCGCACACACATCCAGGAATGTGGCTTTGTACATCCGAAAGTTCTACGGCCACTGCTCATCATCCTATACCTTCATAATAATGTGGTCCTACCAGTCAGTGCTTGTTTCTTGGGTCCAGAACCAGAGCCCCATCGTCTCCAGCTGCTCCATGAATGGCAACAACTTTGAATTGTTTCTTTTTATGTCTCACAGCAATCTAGTCTCTAAGGAATTGTTATGTTGCCCATGGCTCCACAAAAATACTACAGGATCAGGTGCCCTGTGCTTGCAACACTCATCTCAATAGTGCAGAGTTGTTCAGGATCCATGCTTCTGACCCAGATGGCGGACAGCTAGGAGGGACACACAGGTTTGCAGGTATTTGGAAAAGATGTGCAAAATGTTATGGAATTCAAATAAAATTATGGGATGGAGAATACTGCATTATGGGACATTGAAATCATGTTCCCAGTCACCCCTTTGCGATTCATTTCAGCCCCATGAGGCATTGCAAAACCTTCCCAAAACACCCTGCTCTAGATGGTGGTGAGCTGCACAATGAAATAGCTACCCACGGTGCACTGTTCTCTCCATTGATGCAAGCACTGCTAGTGAGGATGTGCACTGCCGACACAAGGAGCATAGGGTGGACATGTAAAAGTGATTTAATTACTGCATCAGCTGTATGCCAGCATTACTTAGGTCAACATAATTTTGTAGTGTAGATATGCCCTCAGTCTCCTCTTTATCTTGTGGACCTGATTTCCTTACACCCCTCTGAACTCCCCCATCTCTCCTCCCAGTGGTCAACTAGTTACATGCAGTGTTGACAATTTAGTAATTTTACAACCCTCCCTGTAAATTCGAACACCCCTTCTAATTTTAATTCCTGGGGAAAACCGTGTGTGGAGTCACTTACACCTATGGAAAGTGAGTGTAAAATGCTATCAAATCAGCATTTTCCACAGTTAGATTCTCAAAGTTGTTAGATGGAGTCAGGAGACCTGCAATTAACTTGCAACTTTGGAGGGGAGCCTCTGTCATTACCCATGTCAGCATAGCAATTCTCTTTGTACAGCATCAGTTGACTTTGGGAAACGGGTTACTTCTTGGAGGAGAGAAGATGGGATTATGGCAGCTGATGGACTCCGCCTGTTTTCAAACTTTTTAGTTCTGGAAGGGCAAAATCCCCTCATAGATTCACACATCAACCTCCTTCTGCTAGGTTCTCAAACCCCTTCTGTGCATGGACCCCAGGAAGAGATCTTCAGCCACTAAGTGGATATGATAGGCATAGAGCACAGTTTGGGAACTGTAATTCTGTGCTTAGCACCCTTGGGTGCATGTGGGACATGTGACAGATTTTCGTTATCAATCTGCCTGGAGCGTCAGGTGATCAGGCTGATGCTGCAGGATCGTTTGGGGGAGGAGATGACGTAACATATCAAGTGTTTAAATTTTAAAGCTTTATTAATAAAGTAATAAAATACAGCAGAGAGTGCTGGGAATGCTCCCATGTCACTCAGGGGAAGAAAGAAAGCATTAGAGCCCCAAGCCCCAACCCACTTTCATACACACACACTACCCAAGACTGGCCAGGCCTGGGTGTAACGTAAGAAGAAGATGGGGTGGGGTGGATGGGAGTTCTTGCCCTGGGCCCAGGTTGTCCAGGGAATCTGCTGTAATCTCCGAATTGCTCCAGTTCTCGGGAGGGTTTTTAAGTCCTGGGTTCTTTGGGGGTGTCGTCATCCAGGGCCCTCTGTGTCTGGTACTCTTTGTACCAGTCCCAATCGGCTTGCTGTGGCCTTCTCGGACGGCTCTGGAGAATTTGTTTTCCCTTCTGTTGGCCTTCACCATCACTGCCTCATTCACTCTGTTTTCACTGCTATCTTTGCAGCTCTGCTCCACTTAGTTCTCCTCTTCTCACGACTGGGCAGCTGTAGATTTCTTGTCTGTAGATTTCTCGTGGAGCCTCTGACCTTGGGCCGGGGCCAGCATCTTATCTCTACACGGAGCTAGCTAAAGTGCCAAGTTAACCCGTTCTCTGCTCTCTTCCTTCTTTCCCCCTCTTGGTCTCTCGCTATCTGCAAAGGAATCTTCCATTCCTCACTCACACCTTTAACCCTTCCCAGCATGCTTTGCCCCAAGGGTCAGTGCTGGGGCCGGTTTTATTCAATATCTTCATTAACGATCTGGAGGATGGTGTGGACTGCACCCTTAGCAAGTTTGCAGATGACACTAAACTGGGAGGAGTGGTTGATACGCTGGAGGGTAGGGATAGGATACAGAGGGACCTAGACAAATTAGAGGATTGGGCCAAAAGAAATATGATGAGGTTCAACAAGGACAAATGCAGAGTCCTGCACTTAGGACGGAAGAATCCCATGCACTGCTACAGACTAGGGACCGAATGGCTGGGCAGCAGTTCTGCAGAAAAGGACCTAGGGGTTACGGTGGACGAAAAGCTGAATATGAGTCAACAGTGTGCCCTTGTTGCCAAGAAGGCTAATGGCATTTTGGGTTGTATAAGTAGGGGTATTTCCAGCAGATCGAGGGACGTGATCATTCCCCTCTATTCAGCACTGGTGAGGCCTCATCTGGAGTCCTGTGTCCAGTTTTGGGCCCCACACTACAAGAAGGATGTGGATAAATTGGAGAGAGTCCAGCGGAAGGCAACAAAAATGATTAGGGGGCTGGAACACATGACTTATGAGGAGAGGCTGAGGGAACTGGGATTGTTTAGCCTGCAGAAGAGAAGAATGAGGGGGGATTTGATAGCTGCTTTCAACTACCTGAAAGGGGGTTCCAAAGAGGATGGATCTAGACTGTTCTCAGTGGTAGAAGATGACAGAACAAGGAGTAATGGCCTCAAGTTGCAGAGGGGGAGGTTTAGGTTGGATATTAGGAAAAACTTTTTCACTAGTAGGGTGGTGAAGAACTGGAATGGGTTACCTAGGGAGGTGGTGGAATCTCCTTCCTTAGAGGTTTTTAAGGTCAGGCTTGACAAAGCCCTGGCTGGGATGATTTAGTTGGGGATTGGTCCTGCTTTGAGCAGGGGGTTGGACTAGATGACCTCCTGAGGTCCCTTCCAACCCTGAGATTCTATGATTCTATGATTCAATGCTTGCAACAGTGTTAGCCACATACAATGCTGGTCTGCCCTCCCTATGGAACCCTCATGGGTCCTTGGGATGTGACAGAAGACCCCCCGAGATGTGGCCTATATTTCCCTGTGCAGGGAGCTCTGATCAGGCTGCGTGTAATTGGCTCTGGGAGCTGCTGTTCCCCCAGGGACTGGTGAAAGAACTCTCCTCACCTCTCCTCACCTCTCCCCTAACTGAGGGGGGCCAGGGGACCGGTTTGATCCCTGGGGCTGGCTGTGTTTTTGTGTTCCCAGTTTCTCCCCTCATGGGGGAGGGTGTGATCCTGGAGGTGTGTGTGTGTCTTCTTCTCCCCTCACAGGAGTGGGGTTTGATTCCTGGGTGTATCTGGAGGGGTGTGGTTCCCTGGGGGGGTGGGTTGATCTTTGGTGGGTGCCTCCCCTTCTCCCCAGGGTGGGGGTTGATCCCTGGTGGTGGGCTGGTTCCTGGGGTGTGTCTCCCCGGGGTGGGGATATAGATCCCTGAGGGTGGTTTGGTTCCTGGAGGGTGTCTCCTGGGGGAGGGGGTTGTTCCCAGGGGGTGGGCTGGTTCTTGGGGGTGTCTCCTGGGAGGGGGGTTGATCCCTGGGAGTGGACTGGCTCCTGGGGTGTCTCCTGGGGGGAGTGTTGATCCCTGAGGGTGGTTTGATTCCAGGGGGATGTCCCATCGGGGCTGGTGGGGGGTGTTGTTCCCTGGGTGTGGGCTGGTTCCTGGGGATGTTTCCCAAGGGGGAGGGGGCTTGATCCCTGGGGGTGGTTTGGTTCCTGGAGGGTGTCTCCTGTGCTCCCTGGGGGGAGGTTTGATCCCGGAAGGTGGGCTGGTTCCTGGGGTGCGTCTCCTCATTCCCCTGGAGGGGGGTGATCCTGGGGGGTGGGCTGGTTCCTAGGGGGAGTCTTCTCTTCTCCCTGGGGGGAGGGATTGATCCCTGAAGGTGGTTTGGTTCCTGGAAGGTGTGTCTCCTCCCAGGGAGGGGATGTTTGACCCCTGGGGAGGGTGGGCTGGTCCTTGGGGTGTCTCCTCTTCTCCCCAGGGGGGAATCCTGGGGAGTGGACTGGTTCCTGGGGGGTGTCTTCCCTTCTCCCTGGGGGGAGGTGGGCTGGTTCCTGGGGGTGTCTCCCGGGGGGGAGCTTAATCCCTGACCCTGAGGGTGGTTTGGTTTCTGGAGGGTGCCTCTCGGGGGGCTGTTGTTCCCAGGGGGTGGGCTGGTTTCTGGGGATGTCTCCTGAGGGGGGGGAGGAGGTTGATCCCTGGGGGTGGTTTTGTTCCTGGACCGTGTCTCTCCTTCTCCTGGAGGGGAGTAATCCTGGGGGGGTGTCTCCCCTTCTCTCCGGGGTGTGCGTGTGTGTTGATCCCTGGGGGTGGGCTGGTTCCTGGGCTGGGAGTGTCTCCCAGGGGATGGTTCGGTTCCTAGACGGTGTCTCCCCTTCTCCCGTGGTGGCGGAGGCGGGTCCAGCCCCTGCTGTCTCATCAGTTCTCGTTTCATTCCCTTTATAGGAAATGTATGTGCGGAGCTGGGGGGCTGCCCGCAGGCAGCGGGGCGGCGGCTCCCGCCCACAGGGGGCTACAGGAGGGGCAGAGGGAGGCCGCTGCTGGGCAGGGCGGGGTTTCTCTCCAGGGCTGGCCGCCGGCTCTCGCTTGTTCTCCGGCCGGTGTCCGGCGCTGGGTCCCGTCCGAGCCCCTGGGAGCCCGGGCCGGGCCAGGAGCCGCCATGACGGGCAGGTAACGGAGAGCGGGGCGCTCCCCCCGGGATGGGGTCACTCGCCCCGGGCGGACCCGAGGGCGGCGGGGGAGCCGTGTGCAGGACTCGGCCTGGCTGGGGCTCTGCGACCGGACCGGGCCGGGCCCCGAGTACAGCGGCTGTGGGAGCCCCCTGCCTGGGACCCGCTGCTCCCCGCGGGGCCGCCCTCCGGCGGAAGCGTCCGGAGGGCGCCCTGGCTCGCCGCCCTCTGCCCCACAGCTGCCCAGCCCGGGTCCGACTTCCCGCCCTGCCCTCAAGGTCATTCCGAAGTAGCTGCGCTGAAGTCAGCGGCGCTACACCTGTGTAAACGCGTTTCGAGCGGCCCCGCGGGGGGCTGGGCTGTTTCCCGGGGGCTGGGACGGCAGGGGGAGGCCGTTTGCGTTCCTGGGGGGCTCTGGCGGCCGGGCAGGCAGGGCACATGCAGCGCAGCCTGCGCACACCCGAGGGCTGTACAAGGGCTGCGCTTGGTGGTGAGGGGCCAAACTCAGGGGTAGAGTTGCCCAGCACCTTTCTGTCCTCTTGCAAACGGCCGCCCCGTCTGGAGTATCGTGCGTGTCATTTGGTGAGAGCCTTATTCAGAAACGGGAGAAGACAATACAGCAACCCCTGTACTGTGTGCTCATGGGACCAAAGATCTTAAATGTGCCCTGTGGGTGGGGAAAGAGGGCAGGGGTAGGAGGAGAGAAGTGCAGGATTTGGAAGAGTTGGGCAAGAAAGGGAGATGATGATGAAGGTTTGTGTTTATATTTGTAAAGTGCGCAGTACTTCCCCAGTGTCTAAACTAAAGCTAGCTTTAATTCCAGGGTGGGGCCCTTGTGACTTGAGCTTTACTCTCACAGTTTATCAAGTTTGAGATTGAATTGCAGTTATGTAATTCACAGTTGTTACTTATTTATACATATAATTCTCTTTCCTTCTGCTCTGAGTCTGGGCAGCTGGCCCTGCCCAGTTGGCCGAGTCTTGGAGGTAGGTGTTCTGAGTGCAGAACTGACAGATGAACATCTTGAGCCCAGTTCCCCTCTCACTTTCACCAGATTGATACCAGTGACTCAGCAGAGTTACTACAAATTTGTACTAGTGTAAGTGAGTTGAGAATCTGAGCGCTTGGTAGTTCTAATCCTAGCACTAACATTTTGGGAGGATTTAGGCAAGTTATGTAGCTGATCTTCCGTATTTTCTCCTCTGTAAAATGAAGAACTTACTTTAAAGGAGTATTGTGAGAGTTAACTGATGTTCGTAAAGTGTTTTGAAGGTGAAAAGCATTAAATATGAGTATGAACTTCTAAAATGGTGCATTGTGGGAATTCTCTCCTACTGAATCCTGGTGTCCTTAGCCTTACTATATTGCAGTGATTTTTAAGCATCACTTCTTTTCACAGCTAAGAACAGTTAAGAGAGTCTGGGGAATTTATTTTTTAAGTACACCTCTATCCCAATATAACGTGACCTGATATAACCTGAATTTGGATATAATGTGGTAAAGCAGTGCTCCGGCGGGGCGGGGCTGTGCACTCCAGTGGAGCAAAGCAAGTTTGATATAATGCGGTTTCACCTATAACACGGTAAGATTTTTTTGGCTCCCGAGGACAGTGTTATATCGGGGTAGAGATGTACAAAAAATAGAAAAAGCCATGAGTGTAAACTTGGACTGTGTCTTCTGTGATTTGTACAGTACCTAGCCCATTGTGGAGTTACTGGAAAGAATAATATTGTAAATAATTATCACATGCTCATATCTAAAATGTGGGTAAATGTTCATAGTTTGTACAGTGGATGATGATAGACTGATGTGGATACGTGGGTGTATTTGGTGCATATATATTAGCCCTCCTCCAGTCTGTTACAGAATGGGATTTTTTTTTTTGTATCAGAACCTCAGCTGCTGCTACCTCATGGGTGCAGTGTTGGCTCTTGTAACTTGTGACTATACCACAGACATGTTGTGCATATATTCCACTCCCTTAGGAGAGGATTAAGCTCAAAGTGCTAGAAATTCTGTCATTGTTGGTGAGCATCTGTCCAGCTATTGAATGGCATTGGGGAGAGAGGAGGTAAATCTGGGAAGAATTTAGACTATGAACCAATCTGATTGTGTCGTATAGATACAGTGTGTGATAATGTTTAAAATGATATGTTCCACGTGAAGCAAGGATCATTCAAGTTTAGGGGCAAGGGAAGTTACTTTGTGCTATTTGAAAAAACTGTGGGTTTCTTTTTTGAGTTACCTGGGGAGTGCCATACTCTTCAGCGTTTCTCAAATGCGGCTACCAGGGGCTTTTCTTGTGGCCATGGCCTCCTGGGCTCTGCTGGGGTGGGGGTGGGTGGCAAAATAGTGGCTCTTCCCTCTCCCTGTTGCTCCTGAACGCACTACTTTGAAGTTGATTGCCAGGGCCGCCCGGTGGGGGGGGGAAGTGGGGCAATTTGCAGGGGCCCCACAAGCCGCTCCGGGTTTTCAGAGGCACTTCCGCGGCGAGCCCTTCACTGGCTCTGGGTCTTCGGTGGCGGGTCCTTTAGTGCAGCAGAAGACTCGGAGTGCATGAAGGACCCGCCGCTGAAGTGCTGCCGAAGCCTCGGAACACGGCCTGGTGATTACAAGCGCCGGAAGCGGCAGAAAAAAAAAAAGCCACGATCATCGGCACTTAGGCTGCTCTACCGCCGCCACTTCATTCTTTGGCGGCAATTCGGCGGCGGGTCCTTCCCTCTGAGAGGGACCTGCTGCTGAATTGCCCCCGAAGACCCGGCCCTGCCCCAGGCCCCCTGAATCCTCTGGGTGGCCCTGTTGATTGCTGGGACTGCCAGCAGGGGTTGGGCTCTGCCCCCATCTGGAGACACCTGGGGCACCACGCTGGAGGAGCAGGCAGCCAGTGAATTCCCCACTTTCCCAGGACAGTGGGGCTTGGGCCTCGCAGCAGTTTCTGGCCGAAGGACTTTGGGCTCCAACTCTAGACTCTGGCTGTGTGGCAACAGGCCTCAGACTCTGGCCATGGGGCTTCAGGCTCCACCCCCCATTGCTCCCCCAGCTCTCCACCCACCAATCCCCATTGCCCCTGGCCCCTGCTGCCTCCCCTGACCCCACCTCCCCATCCAGGGCTTAATTTGTCCCCAGGTTTGGCGGGTCTGAATAAGTCTGCTGTGAAAAGTGATACTTGCATGTTTGTTAATATCACTTTTCACAACAGACTTACTAACTAACAATAAATAAATTACAATGATTTGGACGTGTATATGTGCATATTTATTAGTTTTTCCTAAAGCTAATTAACTATTTTAGGGAAAAGTGTGAGAGCGGCCACCAGCAAGAGTTGGTGGCTGTGCTCCAAGGCCACCAAAAAATGTGTCCTGAGAACCTCTGCTCTAGGTGGCCCGGCCCATCTTACCCAGTTTGCCAAATCCAGTGATCATGGTAATAAATTAATTAAACCCTTTTGTGCCATTGTCTTGTGCATATTCAGAGCCCTGCCTTTTAAGGCATCAACATTGTTTTCAGTTCCATGATATGACATAGAACATAAGGCTTTGTGGAACATTCCAGAGTACAAAAGCCACTGTAATGTGTGTAGTTCCCTAAAATAATGTAGGATTTTTAACTTCTTCCCCTCTCAAAGATAATACAAATGGCTAATTTCTTGGATTTCTTATATAGAGTGGGTTTTGGCATAAACCTCCAAATAGTGAAATGCACAGACATGTTTTGAAAAAAAATTTACCTGGAAAACTTGTCAATTATGAAAATGTATAACTTAATGGCTTCCATTGCTTCCTCTGCCATAGAACAGTTGCTCATTATTTTGTGGGAATTCTCAAAGACAAATATTATGGTTCTGTGTTAACTGGGTTTTTTTCTCAGTAAAAGAATAATGAAGTTGGGACTTGATCCTGCAATGTGCTGAGCATTCCGTCTCCAGTCCAGCGAAGTGAATAAGCTTAACTTTAAACATGTGAGAGGTCAGTAGGTCTGCTCATCTCCTTGCATTATTGAGTCCTGGGTGAGCACAGTGCCTGGTAGGATTGGGCCCTTAGATTCTATAGAAAGACTTCCAACCCCAGCAAACAACTTCACAGCCCCGGCTCTAGACTGGTGGTTTTCAAACTTATTTGATCATGCCCCCAATTCTTTGTGTCTGTAGTAGTTTTCCCTCACCTTGGTGCCCAGCCAGCTGCTGCTGCTCTCTGGCTGCCCAGCTCTGAAGGCAGAGTAGAGAGCGGTGGCTGCTGGCTAGATGCTCTCCTCTGAAGGCAGCGCTGCCACAAGCAGCAGCGCAGAAGTAAGGGTGGCATGGTATGGTATTGTCCCCCTATTTCTCTGCTGCTGGTGGCGGTGCCGCCTTCAGAACTGGGTGGCTGCCTTCAGAGATTCAGCTGCCCAGCTCTGAATGTGTGCAGTAAGTTTTTTGTTTGTTTTTTTCCCCCAAAGTTTCTCATACACCCCCAGAATACATTCCATGCTCCACCCCCAGTTTGAGAACCTCTGCTCTACATTGTATTACTAATGAAGGCAAAGTGTTGTATGACATTTGCAAAATAGTAGTTAGTCTCTTTGGAATATACAGTACTGACGAGTTACAATCTTTTTCAGTTCTCGAGCTGTTGGGATTCCAGTACTGTAGAACAAGATGAGCTGTTCCAAAATTGAGTTTCTGCAGAATACTGATCAGTGTGGACACATCAGGAGCTAGGAAAATACCATAAATAGCTTTTTGGATTAAAAATTGCATGATCTTGTTCTGTGACACTGGAAGAAAGAGGAAATTAAACAGACTGAGAAAGAGGTAGTGCTGACACAGTGGAAAGAAAGATAGGGAGAAAGAAAACAAACAAGAGGGTACAAAAGAACCTGCTGCTAGGTTCCATGATTATCAGTGCTATATCAATACTCAAGACAGATAGAAAAGAAAGCATTGCAGAAGGAAAAAAACAGGAACTGAATTTTCATTTAAAAAATTATTCTAGCCCTTGTAGTAGCGAAGATAACTTTCTGAATGTAATTAGTTACAGTAATTAGGCTTATTTAATTACCCGATGAGGGATAGCATGAGGGGAATGTCCAATTAATTAAAATTACAATAAGAATGTATACATGGTACTTTTACTTAAACTGTAATCTCTTTGGAGCAGGGACAGTCTTCGTTTGTACAGTGCCTAGCACAGTAGAGTCCTGGTTTATGATAGGACCTCTTACATGTTTCAGTAATATAAATAAGTGTGGTTTTTAATGTGAAAGTATCAATGTAAATGACTGCTTTGGTTGTATATTGAACAATGCATTTTTAAATATTACATTTATTATTTATCACAGTGTGGGAGAGCCTGGGCTGAAACAGAGAATGCAAAAGATTTTTGGGATTTGGGGTCATGAGAGGAAAAAAGATAACTGGGGTGGGTAAATTGGAATATGTGAATAATAATCTTGACTGCCACTGATTAACTAAATGACTCCATTTCTCATTGCCTTGGTTTACTAATCTGTAAAATGAATATAATCATAATTAGTTGCCATATCATTTTATAGATTACTAAACCACAACACTGAGAAGTGGAGTCATTTAGTTAATCCAGGGGTAGGCAACCTATGGCACACGTGCCAAAGGCGGCACGCAAGCTGATTTTCAGTGGCACTCACACTGCCCAGGTCCTGGCCACCAGTCCGGGGGGCTCTGCATTTTAATTTAATTTTAAATTAAACATTCTTAAACATTCTGAAACCTTATTTACTTTACATACAACAATAGTTTAGTTATATATTATAGACTTACAGAAAGAGACCTTCTAAAAAGTTTTAAAATGCATTATTGGCATGCAAAACCTTAAATTAAAGTGAATAAATGAAGACTCGGCACACCACTTCTGAAAGGTTGCTGACCCCTGAGTTAATCAGTGGCAGTCAGATTTGTTCACAAATTCTGATCTGTAAACAGTGTGAAGTTTAAAAGGATACGGTCAATTTAAAAATTGCTTCTGGCCGAAAATACCAGCTACTGTTACAAGTAACATCCTAAGATACTAGAACGGAGAAAGATTGGAGAAACTTATTTTCTTTATAGCTTAGTTTGTTTAAAGCAACACGAAATCTCATAATTAAAACTTGTAAAGCAATTTGAGAATCTCGGGTGAAATATGCTATATACATATAAAGTATAATGAAGTGTGTTTTAAGCAACCATCTTTCCACAAGCTTTTTATTAACAAGGAAAGGGGATATTACTGTGCGTGTGATTCTCTTTATGGGGATTCTCTTTAGGAAGTAATTGCAAGTAAAATGAGTTGGAGTGTGATGGGGAAGATGGAGTACAAATGTCAGGACTCGTCTACACTTACAGCACTGTAGCTAGCAACAGTGAAGATGTTACCTATGCAGATGGAAGAGCTGCTCCCATTGGTGTAGGTACTCCCCTACCCGAGAGGTGAAAGCTATGTCAATGGGAGAAGCCCTCACCTTGACATAGCACTGTCTACACTGGGGGTTATATCAGTTTAATTACATTGCTCAGAGGTATGGATTTTCCACACCCCTGTGTGACATAGTTATACTGACATAAGTTAGTAGTGTAAAGCAAGCCCCAGTAATTACAAGAAGAGTTGTGACTGCAAACAAGAGCACTAGTGCAGAGCTTGTCTGTCTGAATTATGAACAACCACTCTTGGTCTTCTGGGTTGAAAAATGCATTTTTAATTTAATCTTATTTTTATCTTTCTATTTAAACCTGCCCTCTGAGGCTAGCTGAGTAAATTTGAACTCACTGGAAAGTCCTGAGAGATTTATCGGACAATCATTGAGCTGCTTCTCTTGGGAGCTACTTAGGGTGACCAGATAACAAGGGTGAAAAATCAGGATGGGGTGGTGGGGTAATAGACATCTATATAAGAAAAAGCCCCAAATAGCAGGACTGTCCCTATAAAATCAGGACATCTGGTCACGCTAGAGCTACTCATATATGCCTAAGGGAAGTGTGGCAGCCGTCTCAGTGATTTGTTAATAAGGTTTTGACATCAGTCCTGTCTCTTGAAGGTGACCTGCAGACGTGGGGATGGTGGAGAACTGGGCTGGAGCCCTTTTTAGCCTGTGAGGTATAAAGAGAGCCCTAAAGGTTTTTTTTTTGTTTTTTTTTTAATGTAAATAATAGTTTGGTTCATTTTGAAAGCTTCTCCCCCCCCACTGCCATTTGTTTTTTATATTGGATGTTCAGGTTCTGTCTAGTGAGAAAGACTGTGATGACTGGTGTGCCAGTGAAATATGACAGTGTGAAAGCTGAGCATATGAGAGTGGAAGGGATTTTTAGTCAGACTGTTCTAAAACATGTTGATTAGTCTTAAAGTTAAGTGGGTTTTAACATTTTGAAAAAAGAACACACTTGTTAATTAATTGACATTTTCACCCCCAGTTCAAGGTAAGAGCTGTAACTATATACATCCTCCAAGATGAAGATGTTCCTAGGAGATCAGAGCTGGCATACCTGATATTTCTAAAGTTAAAAGCCAGCAGAAAACGCCATTTTGAAAATTAAAAAAAATCAGGTCCTCATTATACACCATAAAGAAGTAAAATAATATAAAAAAAGCACAAGTGCAATTAAAAAAAATTCTTTGCAGGTCACCTGTAGGTGCAGGCAGTCTGAAATACTTGAAGAAAGGTAGGAGGAACTGAAGGTGAGGATGCTGCTGCTTTCTTCTCTTTGAAACGATGATGTTCTTCATCTCTGTCTGTTTTTTTGGATTCCAGTATAAACTACTTCTCATAAATTGTAATGTCAGAAGGGACCACTGTTGGTCACTCCCTGTTAAACAGTTGTGCAAATCATTTCTCTCATTATATTATTTCTAGAGCTTGCCAGACTGTAGATATGATATATGTAATATTTCATTACTTCCTTGAAAATCCCGTTTTTGCCTTCATAATTTATTGTAAAATAAATAAACCATAGATTATAATGGCCCTTGGATTGGTTTTCTTGGACTGTGCTGCTTCTGATGTGATGATATTCTAGCCTGGATGTTCCTGTCATCCTCTACTCTGTTCTTTTGTTCCTTTAAGAAATCGACTTTTGTAGTCAGAATATTTTTAGTCCCATTTGTGTAATGTGATCCTCTCTTCCTCTAGAGGGTGGGAGGCAGGAGTGGTGTAAAGGGTGGGCGCCTGGCAGAAACCCTGCTCAGTTCCCAGCAGAGTGAGTGCTCTGGAGGCTGGAATGTAAAGTATGTTCCTTTTCTCAGCTTCCTGATCTTGCAGGGAATGCAACTCTTGCAGACTACAGTGTATCTGGAGAGCAAGAATCTTCATGCTTTCGCTGTTGGGGGTATGCTTTATCTACATGGAGTGATGGGTTCTGTTGATTGCAACATCATACATACATCATAAACATCATGCATACATACCTCATATTGTATGGTGCACCATCTTGCAGGGGACCAACTTAGAGTAGCCAGGATCTGATATTAGTCTGCAGTAAAGGACTGAGTTCTTTGCTCGGAGATCACTGACCTCTTTTGCATTTCTACTGTTGTTCTGTTCTGATTTGACTGAGGAGCTCTGGTAATTTAAGTGGATAAATTACTTGAAGAATGAAATTTTTAAATTAATCTCTTGGAAAATGGAGCATGTGTAGATTCTGTGTGCAAATCTGACACAGAATTAATCTCTGGTGCCGATCCTACCCACTGGCTTCAGTGGGTCATACCAGTGGGATACAGGAACAAAAGAATCTGGTTTGTTAGAATTGTTACAGAATGGCAGATTTTGGGTAACAAGCAGCACTTGGTCAGGATTCTGTCTATCCTGATTTAGCACTTCTGAGAACTGAGGGAGACTCCCAGAAGGAAAGTGACTCACTGAAATTTCAGTGCTTTTGTTCTCTCCAGTTGTCTTTCTGCACTCCCCTTCACGGTGGCATTGGGTGCTATGGCTGGCATGAGACTTCAGGGGCTGGCGTCCTCTAAGCTTTACCAACGCCGGCAGGATCGGCTGAGTGGCACAGGGTCACTGCTGAAAGACGAGACACGGGCAACAGCTGGGATACCTGGGTAGGTCTCTGAGACAAAGGGAATGGGATTGTTGGAATGTTTCTTAAGGCTCCATACATTTCTTTTGAAGCAGGCGGTGTCTGCAGACAGGCTCAGATTAGAGTATTTTTATTTCCGGATCGTTTATGAAGGAAAAGTTTTTCCTGGCACAGAAGCTTTCAGTTTGTAACAATAACAGGAAATGAACAATGGCGAACCTTTCCCATTTGAAGCAACATACAGGGATCTTCAGATCCAGCAATGTTTCTGGTATTGCTAATAGTGAGGGTTTTAGGCACTGTGCTAGAACAAGGACCTAGTGTAAAATGCTGTAGTTGTTTTAAATGCTGAAAAGGTTTTAGCATTGTTTGATTTCAGGCACATTTCTCCACATACATTGTTAAGAATGAGGCAATTGATTTTACATATTGTAAATAACTTTGCAGTTTTCCAGCTTTCCTGGCTGAGCTCTTTGACTTCTGCTGAATCTAAGCTTTCAATCAAAGAGAGAGCTAATCTTCTAGGTTGCCTGTTTGTAAAGAAAATTTACCAAGGGTAAACTAAGGCTCTGCAGTAGCCTGTAGCCAGATGGCTCCAGTACTTGTGCTTCCACCCAGAGGTTTCCTATTCTGCAGAGTAAAAACTGAGGACAGCTGTTTCAGTTTTCACAGATGTTAACGAGCACCCTGTGGTATTAGACAAACTGACAAGAATTAGGTCAATTTTATTTTGGTTCTGCTTGGGAGAGCTCTGAGGAGCAGCAGAGGTGGACACTGGAGCTATTGCATTGGGGAAGAGGGCAGTGGTATGCAAGAGAGAGAATTCTCTCCTTAAGCAGCCAGAGGTGGTTTGAGGCTTCAAATTTATCAGACACTTACTAGGTGGTGAAGCATAAAATGGAGCCTCAAGTAGAATCCAGTGACAGAACCCTACTAGAAGTCTTAGTACCTTCTGTTTCCCAGTTGTTCATTAATGGCCTGGATTCTCATCGTGGACAGTTGGGTCCTTCATCTTAGTTTAGTCCCCGCCTTTTAGCCCTATGGCTGTTAAGTATCTGGTGAATTTTTCAAGCTTTATGTTCAAAGGGGTGGGGGTGAGTGAGTGTGTGTATCTGTGATTAGGCTATGGATGGGGTGAGTGTGCAAGTAAGAGGGAGAGAGAGGCTGATAGAAACCCTACTTCTCTTTTCTAACTTATCCTAAGAGAAGTTAGAAAAGAGAAAAAAGAGAGATGGGGGGTGGGGGGGACAATGTAGGGGATGGAGATTACAGTGTACAGAAAAGGAGAGGGAAAAGGATGTAAGGGGTTGGTTGGGAAGAAGGTGAAAAGGAGACACTGAAACAATGCAGAAAAAATACACTGGGATCTATGATAGAAAATAAAATAGAATGTGAATTGAGGCCAGAAAGGGTAAGAAGATAGTCGTTTTGCTAGTTAATATATTTTCATAACGTAACAGGTTACATATAAATACAGTACACAAGTGTTATCCCTGTAAATTGCAGGAGTTATGGCTAGAGTGGTTTAGATGAAGGCCTAAGTATTTTTTCACTTGGGCTAGTAGGCATGGTCTTTGGACAAGTAGATGTGCAATAATACATTTTTCAAGCCTGACTTTTATGGTTTAAAAAAACCAAAAACTTTAAAATAGTATCGTTTTACTCTACATCTTTTCCCTATATTAATATAGCTCTCACAAGAGGCAGAAATTGTAACGTGTCAGCTGTACAAAGCTAATACAGGTATAGGAGAACACGATAGATTTTATTCTGCCTTGTATGTCATTAAATCAAAATATAGCTGACAATTTTGTTAAGAAGCTGGATTTGGACAGTATTGCTGGGTTTTGTCATCGTGACTGTTAAATGTAAAATGTATATGTGAGGCCAAGACTCACTAAATCGACCACCGATTCCTCTCCCGTCGACTCCTGTACTCCACCTGATCAAGAACTTTGATTTCATTGTCTTATTTTGGATGTCCAGATAGCAGCAGTGGCCAAGAGTGCTCCCTCCCCCAAAAGACTTTATTTGACTTTATTTGACAAGGAGATTGAGCCCCATTTACTTCACAGTGCAGAATTCACTATAAGTATCTATACTTTTGTCAATGCTAGACTAGATTACTGCAGTGCTTTCTGTACGTGACTATCCTTGTGCACTATTCTTCCTGAATAGTCTTCAGCGTGAATGTTTGCTGACTGAGTGGTAGCTCACACAGGAGTCTTATTATACCTATTACATATGGTCTGTACTAGTTTCCAGTTGCCTTCCAGGTGCAATTCACAATGCCGTTTTTGATCTCTAAAGCTATTTATGGTTTAGGACTTTACTTCCTCTTATCAGTGGGATACTCAAGAGCAGTGGTTCTCAACCATACGCAGAGATCTTCCAAGGGGTACATAAAATCATCTAGATATTTGTCTAGTTCAGGGATAGGCAACCTATGGCACGGGTGCCGAATGCGGCACACCAGCTGATTTTCAGTGGCACTCACACTGCCCAGGTCCTGGCCACTGATCCGGGGGGGCTCTTCATTTTAATTTAATTTTAAATGAAGCTTCTTAAACATTTTAAAAACCTTATTTACTTTACATACAACAATAGTTTAGTTATATATTATAGACTTATAGAAAGAGACCTTCTAAAAAGGTTAAAATGTATTACTGGCATGTGAAACCTTAAATTAGAGTGAATAAATGAAGACTTGGCACACCACTTCTGAAAGGTTGCCGACCCCTGGTCTAGTTTTACAGCAGACTACATAAAAAGCACTAGCAAAGTCAGTACAAACTAAACTAAAATTTCGTATAGACAATGATTTGTTTATACTGCTCTATATACTGTACACTGAAATGTAAATACAATATTTATATTCCAGTTCATTTATTTTATAATTGTATGGTAAAAACAAGAAAGTAAGCAATTTTTCAGTAACAGTGTGCTGTGACAGTTTTGTATTTTTATGTCTGATTTTGTAAGCTAGTAGTTTTTAAGTTAGGTGAAACTTGGGGTATGGAAGACAAATCAGACTCCTGAAAGGGCTACAGTAGTCTGGAAAGGTTGAGAACCACTGTTCTAGATTATAATTAAGGCTGTGTTTTAGTCACGGGTATTTTTAGTAGAAGTCTTGGACAGGTTATGAGCAGTAAAGAAAAATTCATGGCTCATGACCTGTCCATGACTTTTACTTCTAACTAAAACTTGGGCTGTGTGTGTGTGTGGATGCTCTGGAGGGGCCGTCTGGGGGCACTGTGGGTGCTGGGTGTGGTGGCCCGGGACCCCCCCTGGCGTTGGGGGGGCTAGGCAGTGGCATGCGGCCCGGGACCCCTGCTGGTGCTGCGGGAGGGAGGAAGGGTTGGCGGGGCTGGCAGGCTCTCTACCCAGTTCCGACCAACATGTCTCTGCAGATCCTAGGGGGAGGGGTGGCCAGCGGGGCTCCATGCGCTGCTCCGGCCACAAGTGCCGGGAACCGCAGCCAATGGCAGCTGCAGGGGCGATGCCTGGGCAGCGCCCTGAGCACCCTGTCTCCTCCGCCTAGGAGCTGCAGGGACATGCTGGCCACTTCTTGGGAGCCCCCCCCAAGGTAAGTACCGCCCTGCACCCCAACCTCCTGCCCCAGCCCTGAGCCCCCTCCAACACCCCCAAACTTCTGCTGCGGCCGCTGCAGAAGTCATGGAGGTCACGGAAAGTCATGGATTCCGTGACTTCTGTGACAGACACGCAGCCTTAATTATAATCGGGGGTGGAGGGGAATTCCTTTCTGGGCTGTAAATGACTGTTTTTAAGTCTACTGTTTGCTTGCTGAGAATTCTTTTTTGAAGGATACTTTTTGTGGTTTCCTTCCCCAAAATATAAAAAGCCCCAATATTTAGCGCTCCTTCTTCAGGCAAATGATAACAATCCCAAGGCTGTGCTGATATCAGTTGATGATGGTGAATGACAGGCATATTTGGGCATGACTTTTTTTAATATGTTATAGAATCGACTAAACTTTTAGTTATACGTAGTGAAGATGAGAAATATAAGCTGTTAAATGACATTTATTGAAGATGACTGAAAAGGCACTTCCTTGGTTTAAGGGGAATACTGTAAATTAAAGCCATTTCAGGAAATTCACCAAGCATTTTGCCGTGTTGAGAAAGGGGTGGAAGAGGAACTCTGAGTACCTGCTACATGTGCCTAGGATACCCTGTGTGAAATCCAAGACACATCCATAGATGCATTGTGTCTCTTAAGCAGCTGTGTGGTGGCAGTTCTCCTTTGGGATACCACGCAGACATTGTGTTCCCTGTAGCCTGCTGGAATGTGTAAAGGAGGAGTGGAATTTTGCTTTATTGAACCTCTGGCCCCCTCATATAACTAACAACTGTAGCAGCCAGACAGAGGGATAACCAGAGACCCTGGACTCCCTTGTTAATTTGTCGTTATGGCTGTGAACTGCACTGAACATCTTGTTTCATTTTTATCCATTTGAGTGTGGATGAGAGATCATGGAGTGACAGACTGAACATGCATCACTGGTTAAGGGGAAGGAATAAGAATATGTGTGCAGTTCCATTTGAGTGTTAGGCCGGAAGGGAGGAGAGAGAGCCAGGTATGCTAAAAGAAGCACAGTCAACTTGAAACCTTTTAAAAATACAAAAAAAAAGAGAGTTTAAATCTGTTTGTTCTCTCTAATTGCTGTGGGAAAATCCTATGCAAGCAAAAGAAGAAACAAAATTTGCTGGGGGGAAATAAAACTACACATACAGGGCTGTCAAATGTGTGTGTAGTATAGACATTGAACAAAGAAATATTTTTCTCTATGCTCAATTCCAGTAATCTTAAATGTTACTTGTTACAAAAATTGCACAAGCTGGTAGTGTAGCTTTCAAAGAAAGAGTACCTTTTTGGTTACCATGTTGGCTTCATTTTAGATAAAAATCACTTCGGACAATAAGGATTTGGGGGAAAATGTTAAGGGGAGTTGGGAGATTTTTCGTACTGAGATATTTCCTCTTATTTTCTTTGCGTTATTCTGTTAATGTGAGTCATACTCTAGCAGTATCCCAGTACAAATTTCTGTGTCCTTGTCTACACTAAGGGTTTCCATAAAAAATCTTCCCTATCAGTGCTACCACTGATTCAGCTGAGCCAGTGGGAATTTTAATGAAGACAAGACGGCTTCCTACATTTCTGCTTTTTTATTGCCTTACAACTTTAACTGACATGATGGTGTAAATATGGAACCTTCCAGAGCCTTGTCTACCCAATGGCTCCCACTGGTGGAGCAGAACCAGTGGGGAATTTTTTTTGTAAAATTCTCTAATGTATGGGTGGTGCCTCTCTCCAGATTCTTGTAGCATCCATCTCTCTGTTATCTTAGCATCTGTTTCTCTCACTCTTTTTTTCAACACATTGGATATTCAGCCCATCAGCAAGTTAAAGCAACTCTTCAGACAAGTGCAGAGAGGGTGAAGATTAATCTTCTTCGGCACTGAAGCAAATGCATCCATCTTGAGTGGTGGGAAATGATTGATGTGAAGCAAAATGTTTTGTCCCATGACAATACGTCAGGACTCTTGTTGTCCCCCACTTCCTAATAAAATAAAATAAAATCCCAAACCTCTAGTCATTATTTCAAAACTCAGTTTCTGCAATGTGCTGTTTTGTGACAGAAATCCCTCTTGGATTTGCAGCTGAGCCATGTCTCTCATGTACCCTAGTACCATGAGAGTGATGCTATGATAACACTCATTCCATTGCAAGAGTTTTCAAAAGTAGGGGAGTAAAACTGGTTGCCTCATCAGAAATGCTGCAACTGATCTTTCACTAGCCTTATCTTGCTTGTTTTTGCATCCATATTCTGCATACTGGCACCCACTAATCCATTCAAATATATGAAGATATACCTATCTCAGAGAACTGGAAGGGACCCCGAAAGGTCATCAAGTCCAGCCCCCTGCCTTCACTAGCAGGACCAAGTACTGATTTTTGCCCCAGATCCCTAAGTGGCCCCCTCAAGGATTGAACTCACAACCCTGGGGTTAGCAGGCCAATGCTCAAACCACTGAGCTAGCCCTCTCCCCAACCTCATTTGAGGTTGTCCTTTGCACTTTCTTTGTAGTGCCACTATTTACCTTGCTCCCTTTCTCGATTCACGGTCACCAACTTCGCATCATTGCTGAGGTTTTTGGTGAAGATGTTTGAAAAGAGGAAGGAGCAGCAGAAAAGTCTCGCAACTGTTGGGTTTGTTTTAACAGTCTTATCATTGTGTGAAGTCCCAGACTCTTCTTCTGGAGGGAGAGAAGCCCAATTTGCTGACTCTATAAAATATTTCTAAATCTGATAGTGATTTAGCTTGTATGTCACCTGTAGCTACTGCCAGTAATTTTCACTTCACATAAAGTATGTTCAGAGCATGTTACTAGAGTTTAGACCAGTGCTAATGTCTAGCAGAACATACTTTAAAGAAGTCTGAGTATTTGTGTATTTATCTGAGAAACCTACTCCTGATTAGAATGGTACATAACATGCTCCCATGAAATGTCTGCATTTTAAAAACCGAGTCAGTAAAAGTTACGACGCAAACTGGTGAAAGATTGGAAAATTCATTGCTCAGGTGCTGCTCTGCTCTCTCATTGTTGTGCCATTTTCGGTCACAGTGCTGGAAGTTCAGGATGTTTTGTCATTTACTTTGTTTTAATTGTCTTTCCTGTCTTTGTGTTACAAGCTTATTATTTAAAGAGGGGGGACATCTGTGTTTGATATCTGAGTACAACACAGTAAATTAGTCAATTGCTTGGAATAAATGTAGCTTTTCTGGTTTGAGGGTGTACTCTGTGAAAAAGACTTGTATTTTAGCATCTTGTGGCTGTTGTTGAGATTGTTTTAAAGTTAAAAGTGAGACTAAATACTTTTTTTTCTTTTGAGATCAAAGGAATAAATATCTGCAGTAAAACTGAAAGAAGAGTCAGGAATGAAGAGCTAAAGAGAGTATAGAACTCAACTCATTATTATGCAAGATCCATTGTTAAGCCCTTTCTATCTTACAGATAGAAATCAGGGAACCCATTTATGATACAATTGTCCTCTGACTTGGGTGCAACACAGCTGTGATGTATAATGTACTCAGGAACTTATGTTCCCTACAGATTTCAGCTGTGTGGTAACTGAGGCAGGGAACAATAATGGTATCAATAGGTACCCCATTGTAAGTGTTGTGTAGATGGGGCCTCAATGGCTAAGACAGCTCACCAACCAGCTGCAAATTCATTGCCTCCCAGAGGGGTGGAGTGGGACAGGGAAGAGAAGAGGAGTAGGTCTTAAACTGTATGTGCTTGACCAGCTGAGCTCTTCTCTGCATTAGGAAAATTATTCTTGGAATGCAGGATGGCTCTAGGAACTGATCTCTAGATTTCCATCTGCCATTTTACTCATTCATTTATTCCCTGGCATGACTGCCAAAATGGAACAGAGGTCCTTAACACATGGAATTGGCTGAAAGTTTTTCTGTAATACGTGGGACATAGTTTAGCATTCTTTCAAACCAATAACTTTTCAGATGATCTCCGTAGGGAATATTTGTTTGGCCATATGTAAAACTATGTATAGTTCTTTGTACTTTTTGTAGTAGTTTTATTTTCCTGGTTACATACTTTTTTTTGTTTGTTGCCTCTCATTGGCACAGGGATTGTCCTTTTTCTCTCTCTCTCTGCAGGAATTAATAAGGATTTTTACCATCACCCTTTACATTTTCTCTACTTTGTCTTCCTCACAGTTCTGAGACCTGCATCATAGCTAGGCTTGGAAGGATTTGATTTTTATTGGTAAATATCAGTAAATGTCAATTTCACTATACACACAAATGGACAGAAAAGTCCATCAATAATAACAGAAATTTACCAATAGATAAAGTAAAAATGCTGCATGAGAATTTAGGAGAACTTGATTCAAGGATATTTACTGTGTATATTTTTCCATGTGATTTTGACAATTTGTGTTTTAATAGTTATAAAGTTTTAACTTTTTGAATCTGAGCATCTACTGTAATTTAAATAACTATTGTTGACCCTTCCCCATAATTTCCCACAACTGTGATTGATAAAAATTGAAAAAAAGACTTAAACTCCATAATTTTGCACAATGGTGAACATTTAAATCAATAAAAATTAAAATACAGTTGAACCCTGTTATGTCGCCGGCCTAGGGGTTTGCCAAAAAGCGTCGAGATAACCGATGATCGAGATAAACCCCTATCCACCCCCCCACCCCTGAACTCCCCTGCCCTCTCTCCAACACCCCCTCCCTGCCCCCTTACCGCGGTGCCTGCACGTGGCAGGATCCGGCGAAGCGGGACGGGGAAGCGGGGCCGGGCGGCCGTGGACGGGGACCCGGAGCCGGGCAGCCAAAGAAGCGGGACCCGGTAAGCGGGCCGGGCGGCAGGCGAAGCGGGACCCGGTAAGCGGGCCGGGCGGCAGGCGAAGCGGGACCGGGTAAGCGGGCCGGGCGGGCGGCAGGCGAAGCGGGGACCAGGTATGCGGGGCCGGGCGGGCGGGCGGGGACGGGCAGGGACCGGGTTTGCGGGGGCGGGCGGGCGGCGAAGCGGAGCCGGGCGGACGGGCGGCCGGCGAAGCGGGGACCGGATAAGCGGAGCCGCGCGGGCGGGCGGCAGGCGAAGCCCGGACCCCGTATGTGGGGCCGGGCGGGGCCGGGCAGGGACCGGGTATCCGGGGCCGGGCGGGCGGGGACGGGCAGGGACCGGGTATGCGGGGGCGGGCGGGCGGCGAAGCGGAGCTGGGCAGACGGGCGGGTGGCGAAGTGGGGACCGGCGAAGCGGAGCCGGGCGGGCGGGCGGCAGGCGAAGCGGGGACCAGGTATGCGGGGACGGGCAGGGACCGGGTATGCGGGGACGGGCGGGCGGGGACGGGCAGGGACCGGGGATGCGGGGGTGGACGGGCGGGCGGCGAAGCGGAGCCGGGTGGACGGGCGGGCAGCGAAGCGGGGACCGGCGAAGCGGAGCCGGGCGGACGGGCGGGCGGCGAAGCGGGGACCGGTGAAGCGGAGCCGGGCGGGCGGCAGGCGAAGCGGGGACCAGGTATGCGGGGCCGGGCGGGGCCGGGCAGGGACCAGGTATGCGGGGCCGGGCAGGGACCGGGTATGCGGGGACGGGCGGGCGGGGACGGGCAGGGACCGGGTATGCGGGGCCGGGCGGGCGGCGAAGCGGAGCCGGGCGGGCGGCGAAGCGGGGACCGGCGAAGCGGAGCCGGGCGGGCGGGCGGCAGGCGAAGCGGGGCGGGCGGCGGGCGGCGGGCGGGCGGCGAAGCGAAGGGGGGACCGGCGAAGCGGAGCCGGGCGGGCGGCGAAGCGGGGACCGGCGAAGCGGAGCCGGGCGGGCGGGCGGCAGGCGAAGCGGGGACCAGGTATGCGGGGCCGGGCGGGCGGGCGGCAGGCGAAGGGGGGACCAGGTATGCGGGGCCGGGCGGGGCCGGGCAGGGACCGGGTATGCGGGGCCGGGCGGCTGGGGACACGGTGGGTCGGGGACGCAGGGAGCCGGGCGGCTGGGGACGCGGGGAGCGGGCGGCTGGGGAACCGCGCGGCTGGAGAGCCGGGGAGCGGGCGGCTGGGGACACGGTGGGTCGGGGACGCGGGGAGCCGGGCTCGAGATATTAGGGTTCGGCGAATCGACATAACGGATGAGAAACCCATAAGACAAAGAGGGAGTTTGGCGGTTCCACTTGTAAAACGTCGACTTAATAGGATTGGCAAGTTAACCGAGGTCGAGATAAATGGGTTCGACTGTACTTAAAAATAAACATTGACATTATCTTTTGAAATTATAATATATAAAATCAAATTCTGTCAAACCTAATCATAGCCAACGTCCTAGCCAGCTAGGACTGGAAGAGAGACTTCCATTAGTATTGGTTCTAGCTGGCTGGAGGAGTTGCATTGGAAAGATGCAAGGTACTTCTTCCCTTTTCTTCCCTCTGGGGTGTGTGCGTGTGCATAGAATACACTGATTTAATGGTACTTCCACCCTATGAGTAAGAGTTTGGGACTAACAACTGAGCATAGACTCCCTGCATGGCAGCACGCAGGATTACCAGTAGGCCACTGAGCTGGACATATGGTATATTTGTGTGGTATATATTTTGTATGTAGTATGTAACTTTGTATACAGACATTTACTTACTATCCCCCCCCCGCCGCCAGATTACTAGGTCCTATTGTGCTTAATCGTTAAGGAACAGATCATTTGTATTTTTGCACCTCTTGGGCCAGTATGATGACATCTGCACAATCCTTGTGCTTATAATTTTCAAGGAAATCTTGTTTGCAGTTGCCAGTTTCTTTAAACTTAAATACTTTTATCAGTTAACTTTTTTTTTCTCTTCCAAATCCCAGAAGTGTTCAGACTATGCTACCTAGTTTAGCTGTTAATCACCCTCTTTGCTGCTTCTCACAATCTAATGCAGTAACAGGGATGTTGGGACATCTGGAATGGTCTTACAGGGTTCAGGGTTTGATGGTGTCTACAGTTGCTCTTTTGCAGTAAGAGTCATGGGTGTTGTGTGTGTATAAAAATAAATCCCATAACTTTTGACATTTTCTCATTTTTGTGAGTGGGTGAGCTGAATGAATGTCTTTGACAGCTGCAAGTTAAATCCTGAGCTGCATTTCAGAGTTGCATTTCAGGGTAAATGAAGAGGTTGGGGACAATAATGTGGCCACACAAAAGAACAGATCATTTGACTCTCAGTGGGAGCTCTAATTTCCTACAGGGTTATGAGGCTTTTTTACTGAAGGCAGTTCGTACTTCTACAGTCCTCAAACCTATTTGCCTGAATAAGGACCTTTACAGTCCTGTTTTCATAAATGAGGGGTTCAGAGATTAGACCCTTAAGTTCCATTATCTTTTTTTTTGCCGACACTCCCATGTGACTTTTCCCTAAAACCTCTTGTGACAAATAGTTCTTAGTAGGAATTATCCCTCTAGACCTGACTAAATCATCTGCATTTTACTCATCGCAGGAATATGACTGTGCAGATTGCAAGCTGAGGGCTCAGAACACAATTGTCTAATGCCAGACAGTTCCATTCTTGCAGTATTGGGGCAATAGGACCCAGTGTAATGTCAGTGGAAGGTGGTGGGGAGCCAGGCTCCTTCTGAGAGAGCAACTAAAATAAATTTAAAATGGAAATGTAAGTAGCAGATTTTTTTAATAACTTAAACTTTGTAATCAAGGACAACCAGAAACGTGCTTCGTTGTGTTTAGTGTTGGGCACATAGGGAGTATCATATCGTACATGGATCTCTGACAGTCATAAAGCAGAGGATTAGCCGTGTTGGTCCAAGGATATTAGAGAGACAAGGTGGGTGAGGTAAAGTAATATCTTTTATTGGGCCAACTTCTGTTGATAAAAAAGAGAACTTTTGAGCTACACAGACCTCTTCTTGAGATTTGATATTACCTCACCCACCTTATCTCTCTAGTTCTTCTTCGAGTGATTGCTCCTATGCATTCCATGTAGGTGTGCGCGCCGCGCGTGCACGGCTTCTCCGGAACATTTTTACCCTAGCAACTCCGGCGGGCCAGCTGGGCGCCCCCTGGAGTGGCGCCGGTATGGCGCTGGATATATACCCCAGCCGGCCCGTCCGCTCCTCAGTTCCTTCTTTCCGCCCGTGACGGCCAGTAGGAACAGTGGAGTGCTCCCTTACCTCCACAGCCCTAGCGTTCTCCATAGTTATAGTGTACATAGTTGTTAGTAGTTAGTTAAGTTAATTGTTCTAGTTGTATATATAGTGTATAGTGTAGTTTCGTAGGGAATTAGAGGGGTTAGCCCTCTTCTTCCGCTCCCGGTGCGGGCTTATGCCCGGGGCACCGGGATTCAAGCCCTGCGCGGCTTGCCAGCGGCCCATGCCGGTGAGTGACCCGCACGACTCCTGCCTCCGCTGCCTCGGGGAGTCGCACAGGACTGACAAGTGCCCGATCTGCGTGGCCTTCAAACCCCGAACGAGGAAGGAGCGGGACTCTCGCCTGAAGCAGCTGCTGATGGAGGCTTCGCTCCAGCCTCCGGCGCCAACTCCACCGGCGCCGAAGCCGTCCTCGGCGAGCAGCGCACCGGCAGCACCGAGCCGCTCCGGTGCCGCGGGCTCCTCGGCACCCGGCACCGAAGTCCCGGCACCGCTCCCTCTCCCCAGGAAGGAAGCATAAGGCGCCGAAGACGGCCTCTGCAAAGCAGTCACAGAAGCCGTTAGCCCAGCCGCCGCCGACAAAAACGGTTCAGGCTGAGGCAGTGCACAGGCAGTGCACCGTGCCGTCGACTCCGGCGCCGCAAGGGCCGTCGAGTCCGGCACCCCCCAGCTCCCCGGTACCCACCGAGGAGGAGCTGCGGATCCCGTCCACGCCTGAGGCGTTTGCGACGGCGAGGGAGCTGATTGAGCTCACGGAAGCTCAGAGCCTCCGGCCCCCGGCACCGCCGGTGAGGGCGCCTAAGTCAATAGGCAAACCGCTGATGATGCGGCCTCCTTCCCCGGCTGAGCGAGACGGTCGGCGCTCCAGGCTTCGGTCTCGATCCCGGTCCCACTCTCGGAGGCGGTTGCCGCCGCACCGGTCCCGGTCCGGAAGGCGGTCTACATCACGACGACGCTCCCCGTCTCGGCACCAGTTGCAGTCCCGGCACCGCTCTCAATCGCGGGGCCGGTCGCACTCCCGGCGACGGTCCCGGTCACCGAGTCACCGGCACCGCAGCAGGTCCGGTTCCAAGTATCGCTCTCGGCACTGAGACTCCCGGAGCCGCTCACGCCGCCGCCGCTCGCGCTCAAGATCAAGCTCCCAGCGCCGCATCAGGCCTGAAAGCGCATCAGGACCTTCTCCGACGGGTAGCTAAGGCCATTAACCTGCCCATTGAGGAGGTCCAAGAGGTCGATGACCCAGTTACCGATGTCGTGGGAGCGGAGGCCCCCGTGAGAGTAGCACTGCCATTTATCCGCACAATCCAGCGGAATAATGCTACCATCTGGCAGTCGCCTTCCTCCGTTCCCCCCACGGCGCGAGGGGTGGAGAGAAAATATTCCGTTCCGCCCAAGGGGTACGAATACTTGTATGTGCACCCAGCCCCGGACTCTCTGGTTGTCCAGTCCGTGAACGACCGGGAAAGGCACGGGCAGCCGGCCGCTGCGCCAAAGTCCAAGGAGTCGCGGCGCATGGACCTCTTGGGGCGAAAAATCTATTCAGCGGGAGGCCTTCAGCTCCGCATTGCAAACCAAATGGCCCTCCTTTCCCGGTACACTTTCAACATCTTGGGGTGCCTGGGTAAATTTGCAGAGCTGACACCGCAGGACTCTCGCCGGGAATTCTCGGCGCTCCTGGACAAGGGCAAGACAGCCTCCCGGACCTTGATTCGAGCGGCCGTGGACTCCGCGGACTCGGGAGCCAGAACCATGGCTTCCGGGATAACAATGCGGCGTATTGCGTGGCTGCAATCCTCCACCTTGCCGCCGGAGGTACAATACACCCTCCAGGACCTCCCCTTTGAGACTCAGGGTCTCTTCTCTGAAAAGACGGACACAAGAATCCAGACCCTGAAGGATGGGAGGGTTGCTATTCGGACTTTGGGAATGCACACCCCGGCTACCCAAAGACGATCGTTCCAGCAACAGCCCTACCGGCCCTTCACCCAGGCCAGGTCCCGGCCATTTAATAATCGCCGAGCGGCCCCTTTCCGCCGCAGACCATCGGGGGGTCGGCGTAACCAGGCCCAGAGCTCCTCCAAGGCTCCTCAAGGCCCAAAACCGGCCTTTTGATGGGACGCCCGAGAACGGCCCACCACTCTCCTCCCCGGATCCATCCCTATTGTTTTCAAGTCGCCTTTCCCGATTCCTCCAGGTGTGGCGTTCCATAACGTCGGACAGCAGGGTCCTCAACACCGTCCAGCACGGCTACCGCCTGCAGTTTATTTCGCCCCCTCCCTCCCACCCACCTTCCCCGTCCCTCTTCAGGGACCCCTCTCACGAGCAAGTCCTCTTACAGGAGGTCGAGACTCTGTTGAGCGTGGGTGCTATCGAGGAGGTGCCTCGCAGCAGGCGGGGCAGGGGAGTCTACTCCAGGTACTTTCTAATCCCCAAGGCGAAAGGAGGCCTTCGTCCCATCTTAGACCTCCGAGAGCTCAACAGACACCTGTGCAAGCTCAAGTTTCGTATGGTGACCTTGGGGACCATTATTCCTTCCTTGGATCCGGGAGACTGGTTTGCCGCCCTCGACATGAAGGATGCATACTTTCATGTGGCAATTTACCCCCCACACAGACGCTACCTGCGCTTCGTGGTCAACGAAGCTCACTACCAGTTTGCGGTACTGCCCTTTGGCCTCTCCACCGCACCGAGAGTGTTCACCAAGTGTATGGCGGTCGTGGCCGCAGCCCTCCGCCGTCGTCGAATTCACGTGTACCCGTATCTCGACGACTGGCTGATTCGCGGTCGCTCCCAAGAGCTGGTAGCGGCTCAAGTGACCGAGATACTGCACCTGTTCCGGTCTCTAGGCCTGCTTATCAACGCGGAAAAGTCCAGCTTAGTTCCAACACAAAGGGTGGAGTTCATAGGAGCGGTCCTCGACTCCAATTTGGCCAGAGCCTGCCTACCCCGTCCTCGGCACGAGACGATGGTCTTGCTCATACGGACACTGCAGGCTTTCCCTACAACAACGGTGTGATCCTGCCTGCGCCTGCTGGGTCACATGGCAGCGTGCACATTTGTGACCGCACACGCAAGACTGCGACTTCGCCCGTTCCAAATGTGGCTGGCATCGGTGTACCGCCCCCATCGCGACCCCATAGATGTGGTGACGGTGGCACAGCCCACTCTCCAGACGCTCGCTTGGTGGCTGGATCCGGAGGTTGTCTGCGCGGGGGTCCCATTTCGCCCTCCTCGCCCGTCGGTCACCCTGACCACAGACGCCTCGGCGCTTGGATGGGGGGCTCACATAGGAGACCTGCACACCCAGGGTCGCTGGTCAGCCCAGGAGCTCTCCCTCCACATCAACGTCCGGGAGCTGAGAGCGATCCGTTTGGCGTGTCTCGCCTTTCGGACCCACCTCCAGGACCGCTGTGTAGCGGTGTACACGGACAACACCACAGCAATGTTCTATGTCAACAAGCAGGGCGGAGCCCGATCCTCCCCGCTTTGCAAAGAGGCGATGCTCCTCTGGGATCTTTGCGTGACCCACTCGATTCGCCTCGAAGCGTTTTTTCTGCCAGGGGTGCAGAATACGTTGGCCGACCATCTGAGCAGGTCCTTCGCCTCCCACGAGTGGTCCCTTCGCCCAGATGTGGCTTACACAATCTTCCAGAGGTGGGGGTTTCCCCAGATAGACCTGTTTGCCTCCCGGGCCAACAGGAAATGCCACAGATTCTGCTCCTACCAGGGTCAAGCTCCGGGCTCCCTCTCGGATGCGTTCCTCCTGCCATGGACAGATCCCCTCCTCTACGCTTTCCCCCCGTTTCCGCTCGTCCACCGAGTGTTACTCAAGCTTCGGAGGGACAGGGCCCGCGTAATACTCGTCGCTCCGGCCTGGCCGAGACAGCACTGGTACACCCTGCTGCTCGAGCTGTCAGTTTGGGATCCCATTCCCCTCCCGTTATGGCTGGACCTCATCACTCAGGACCTCGGCAGGCTTTGTCACCCGAACCTGCAGTCGCTGCATCTTACAGCTTGGTTCCTGAGTGGTTGACCGACGCAGAGAGAGGTTGTTCGCTGCCAGTACAACAAGTGCTGCTCGAAAGCAGGAAGCCTTCGACGCGCTCTACCTACCTCGCGAAGTGGAAACGCTTCGCACTCTGGTGCGACCATCGACGTCTTAACCCATTCTTGGCCCCCATCCAGACCATCCTCGACTACCTGTGGTACCTGAAAGGTCAAGGTCTCGCGATCTCTTCCCTAAAAGTGCACCTGGCGGCTCTGTCAGCCTTTCGGCCCGCCATAGCAGGTCGGTCTGTCTTCTCTAACCCAATGGTTGCCCGCTTCCTTAAAGGGCTAGACCGTCTATACCCGCCGGTACGTCCTCCTGCACCGACCTGGGACCTGAACCTGGTTCTCGCTCAGCTGATGAGACCACCCTTCGAGCCCCTGGCCATGTGCTCTCTGCTTCATCTCACCGGGAAGACGACCTTCCTCGTGGCCATTACATCCGCCAGACGAGTCTCGGAACTCCGCGCCCTGACGGCAGGTCCCCCGTATACTGTCTTCCATGGGGACAAGGTGCAACTTCGACCGCACCCGGCCTTCCTCCCCAAGGTGGTGTCGGCCTTCCATCTCAGCCAAGAGATCTTCCTCCCGGTCTTCTTTCCGAAGCCGCACGCCTCACCTCGTGAGCAGCAGCTCCACACCCTGGACGTCCGCAGGGCCCTCGCCTTTTACATCGACCGGACGAAGCCCTTCCGGCGTTCGTCCCAGCTCTTTGTGGCGATCGCCGACCGCATGAAAGGCGAGCCGGTCTCCTCGCAGCGGATTTCATCCTGGGTGACGTCATGCATACGAACATGCTACGAGCTTGCTCGCGTCCCCCCGTGCCGACTCACCGCACACTCGACGAGGGCGCACGCCTCGTCGGCCGCCTTCCTGGCCCATGTCCCCATCCAGGACATCTGTAGAGCGGCCACCTGGTCTTCGGTACACACCTTCGCTTCCCACTACGCGTTGGTGCAGCAGTCTCGAGACGATGCAGCCTTTGGCTCAGCAGTCCTACACTCGGCCACGTCTCACTCCGACCCCACCGCCTAGGTAAGGCTTGGGAATCACCTACATGGAATGCATAGGAGCAATCACTCGAAGAAGAAAAGACGGTTACTCACCGTAGTAACTGTTGTTCTTCGAGATGTGTTGCTCCTATCCATTCCAGACCCGCCCTCCTTCCCCACTGTCGGAGTAGCCGGCAAGAAGGAACTGAGGAGCGGACGGGCCGGCTGGGGTATATATCCAGCGCCATACCGGCGCCACTCCAGGGGGCGCCCAGCCGGCCCGCCGGAGTTGCTAGGGTAAAAATGTTCCGGAGAAGCCGTGCACGCGCGGCGCGCACACCTACATGGAATGGATAGGAGCAACACATCTCGAAGAACAACAGTTACTACGGTGAGTAACCGTCTTTTATGGAAGCTGTCATTTCCCCCCACCCCTCTAGTCTCTTCCCATAACACAGAAGATGAATGAGAGGAGCGGTAATTACAGCTTTACACTTAGAATACTGTCTGCCTTTTTTATTGTTGATCTTCCTCCTTGCTGTTTTTTACCCTCCATGTTGTCTAGATCAAGCCTCTGAACCCAGGGACCAAGTGGGTTTTTTTATTTTTTCCAGGTTGATTTGAGTGAGTGTTCAGTGGTGGAATTATTGTATAAAATCTTGCCATTATGAACCTTCCTGGCCTGTGATTTAGCTGAAGCAAAACTGTAATTGGAAACAAAATTGATCAGATCCCAAGGATGGTCTCTGGGTTTTGCTACAAACACTGACATTTTGGGTTGACTGTTCCTGTGCTGCCCCAGCAGAGCTCAGGCAAATGTCTGGAGTTTCTGTAAACCATGAGTTGTGGGCCACAAGGTTACAGGATTTCTTGTCTATTCATAATTTTGGTGAGATTCTAAGTGTAAAGGCCCATTTGTACTGCAGGGAGGAAACAAAATCCATTTTAATGCCTCTAAATTAGTACTATTGATTCTAATCTAATCAATGGGCCTGATTCTCCTTTGGCTTATCCATTTTGTATAGGTATGTAAAGTGTTTCCACCAATGAGAGTGAGGAATTCTAGTTTGACACA
This sequence comes from Mauremys mutica, assembly GCF_020497125.1. Lineage (NCBI taxonomy): Eukaryota > Metazoa > Chordata > Testudines > Geoemydidae > Mauremys > Mauremys mutica. Next base: position 57,489,861 of record NC_059080.1, on the reverse strand, counting down.
TTTTACAACCATTTTATGTTCACTTTGCAGGACTGTAGATGACGATACAAAACGCAAGGCATTGGAGAATCAGGCTTCTGTCTTCCATGTCTGTTTTTCTGCTGACACCTCTAACTGGTCAGAGGAAAGAGAAGCTGCCACTACTAGAATACACTTATTGATTTCTTGTTTAAAATAAATATTTGCAGAAAACAAGATGACCCAGAATAATGTTAACAAAAGAAATCTAGCTGCCTACTGCAGCACAGATATTGACCCCTTGCTTTAGGGAAACATAAGAACATAAGAAAGGCCGTACCGGGTCAGACCAAAGGTCCATCTAGCCCAGTATCTGTCTACCGACAGTGGCCAATGCCAGGTGCCCCTGAGGGAGTGAACCTAACAGGCAATGATCAAGTGATCTCTCTCCTGCCATCCATCTCCATCCTCTGACGAACAGAGGCTAGGGACAGCATTCTTACCCATCCTGGCTAATAGCCATTTATGGACTTAGCCACCATGAATTTATCCAGTCCCCTTTTAAACATTGTTATAGTCCTAGCCTTCACAACCTCCTCAGGTAAGGAGTTCCACAAGTTGACTGTGCGCTGTGTGAAGAAGAACTTCCTTTTATTTGTTTTAAACCTGCTGCCTATTAATTTCATTTGGTGACCCCTAGTCTTGTATTATGGGAATAAGTAAATAACTTATCCTTATCCACTTTCTCAACATCACTCATGATTTTATATACCTCTATCATGTCCCCCCTTAGTCTTCTCTTTTCCAAACTGAAGAGTCCTAGCCTCTTTAATCTTTCCTCATATGGGACCCTCTCTAAACCCCTAATCATTTTAGTTGCTCTTTTCTGAACCTTTTCTAGTGCTAGAATATCTTTTTTGAGGTGAGGAGACCACATCTGTACACAGTATTCGAGATGTGGGCGTACCATGGATTTATATAAGGGCAATAATATATTCTCAGTCTTATTCTCTATCCCCTTTTTAATGATTCCTAACATCCTGTTTGCTTTTTTGACCGCCTCTGCACACTGCATGGACATCTTCAGAGAACTATCCACGGTAACTCCAAGATCTTTTTCCTGACTCGTTGTAGCTAAATTAGCCCCCATCATGTTGTATGTATAGTTGGGGTTATTTTTTCCAATGTGCATTACTTTACATTTATCCACATTAAATTTCATTTGCCATTTTGTTGCCCAATCACTTAGTTTTGTGAGATCTTTTTGAAGTTCTTCACAATCTGCTTTGGTCTTAACTATCTTGAGCAGTTTAGTATCATCTGCAAACTTTGCCACCTCACTGTTTACCCCTTTCTCCAGATCATTTATGAATAAATTGAATAGGATTGGTCCTAGGACTGACCCTTGGGGAACACCACTAGTTACCCCTCTCCATTCTGAGAATTTACCATTAATTCCTACCCTTTGTTCCCTGTCCTTTAACCAGTTCTCAATCCATGAAAGGACCTTTCCTTTTATCCCATGACAGCTTAATTTACGTAAGAGCCTTTGGTAAGGGACCTTGTCAAAGGCTTTCTGGAAATCTAAGTACACTATGTCCACCGGATCCCCCTTGTCCACATGTTTGTTGACCCCTTCAAAGAACTCTAATAGATTAGTAAGACACAATTTCCCTTTACAGAAACCATGTTGACTATTGCTCAAGAGTTTATGTTTTTTTATGTGTCTGACAATTTTATTCTTTACTATTGTTTCAACTAATTTGCCCGGTACTGACGTTAGACTTACCGGTCTGTAATTGCCGGGATCACCCCTAGAGCCCTTTTTAAATATTGGCGTTACATTAGCTAACTTCCAGTCATTGGGTACCGAAGCCGATTTAAAGGACAGGCTACAAACCTTAGTTAATAGTTCCGCAACTTCACATTTGAGTTCTTTCAGAACTCTTGGGTGAATGCCATCTGGTCCCGGTGACTTGTTAATGTTGAGTTTATCAATTAATTCCAAAACCTCCTCTAGTGATACTTCAATCTGTGACAGTTCCTCAGATTTGTCACCTACAAAAGCCAGCTCAGGTTTGGGAATCTCCCTAACATCCTCAGCCGTGAAGACTGAAGCAAAGAATCCATTTAGTTTCTCCGCAATGACTTTATCATCTTTAAGCGCTCCTTTTGTATTTTGATCATCAAGGGGCCCCACTGGTTGTTTAGCAGGCTTCCTGCTTCTGAAGTACTTAAAAAACATTTTGTTATTACCTTTGGAGTTTTTGGCTAGCCGTTCTTCAAACTCCTCTTTGGCTTTTCTTATTACACTCTTGCACTTAAGTTGGCAGTGTTTGTGCTCCTTTCTATTTGCCTCACTAGGATTTGACTTCCACTTTTTAAAGGAAGTCTTTTTATCTCTCACTGCTTCTTTTACATGGTTGTTAAGCCACGGTGGCTCTTTTTTAGTTCTTTTACTGTTTTTCTTAATTTGGGGTATACATTGAAGTTGGGCCTCTATTATGGTGTCTTTAAAAAGGGCCCACGCAACTTGCAGGGATTTCACTTTAGTCACTGTACCTTTTAACTTTTGTCTAACTAACCCCCTCATTTTTGTATAGTTCCCCCTTTTGAAATTAAAGGCCACAGTGTTGGGCAGTTGAGATGTTCTTCCACCCACAGGGATGTTGAATGCTATTGTATTATGGTCACTATTTCCAAGCGGTCCTGCTATAGTTACCTCTTGGACCAGCTCCTGCGCTCCACTCAGGATTAAATCTAGAGTCGCCTCTCCCCTTGTGGGTTCCCGTACCAGCTGCTCCATGAAGCAGTCATTTAAAGTATCGAGAAATTTTATCTCTGCATTTCGTCCTGAAGTGAAATGTTCCCAGTCAATATGGGGATAATTGAAATCCCCCACTGTTATTGGTTTCTTAATTTTGATAGCCTCTCTAATTTCCCTTAGCATTTCATCATCACTATTACTGTCCTGGTCAGGTGGTCGATAATAGATCCCTACTGTTATATTTTTACTAGAGCATGAAATTTCTATCTGTAGAGACTCTATGGAACCTGTGGATTCGCTTAAGATTTTTACTTCATTTGAGTCTACACTTTCTTTAACATATAGTGCCACTCCTCCCCCTGCACGGCCTGTTCTGTCCTTCCGATATATTTTGTACCCCGGAATGATTGTGTCCCATTGATTGCTCTCAGTCCACCAGGTTTCTGTGATGCCTATTATATCTATATCCTCCTTTATCACAAGGCACTCTAGTTCACCCATCTTATTATTTAGACTTCTGGCATTTGTGTACAAGCACTTTAAAAACGTGTCCCTGTTTATTAGCCTGCCTTTTTCTGATGTGCCAGATTCTTTTTTATGTGACTGTTTATCATCTGATCCGGCCCTTACATTATACTTCTCATTCCTCTGCTCCTGACTATAACCTGGAGATTCTCTATCATCAGACTCTCCCCTAAGAGAAGTCTGTGTCCGATCCACACGCTCCTCTGCAGCAGTCGGCTTTCCCCCATCTCCTAGTTTAAAAACTGCTCTACAACCTTTTTAATGTTTAGTGCCAGCAGTCTGGTTCCACTTTGGTTTAGGTTTGGTTTAGGGAAAGACAGAACAGCCACCACTGTGGTCTTTACTTCATGCTATGCATAAAATAAAAGATGAACTAGCATTACAAATAAAGTGAAAGAAGAAATGTACGCAGGGCATATGCAAGTGTTGATTAAAACTTTTATATCGCCCCCTCAAGTATTCTGTATATACAGCATAAGCTACAGGAAGGCTGTTTGATAAATGTATGAGTGTCTTAAAAATTGGGTTTGTTTTTCATATGCATCAACCTGTAATGCTACCATCACTCCAGTCATGCAGAGCTCAGAGGGAACAACAAAAACATCTTAAAAAAATAGCTTTACTATACTTAAAAATGTTACCATGGATGATGTTGCACTCCATATGTTTATGGAAATATGCTTAGGAGTCTAAATATAATGTAACTGGAATATGCTTTGTGCAAAAGGTCTGTTGTAGAGGTATCATTACAAAGCTTATAATCTACTGAGTGTGTTCATCCTATTTATATGTATGTATCATTCTTGTATCTGAAACTAAAAATATGAAGTATTTCTCTAAGGTCCTATTGTAATGATGCAAAGTGTGGGCCATTAATAATGGCTTGGAATCTTTGATGGCTCCCATTAACAAGGACAATTGGTTGTAAATGGCTGTGTTCACTTGCAAACCTTCCTAGGTATGTGCAGGCCAACCCTGAAAGAATGGAGAATGAGGTCTTACAGTGGCATGTGATCATGTCACCTGGTACTGGGATCCATCTTAAACCTGGTGTTTTTCCACTTAGAAGGAAGGGAGGGAACCCAGAGAGAGACAAAGGTTTCCCACCTTGTGCCAAAGCTATGAAAGGGAGTGGAACAGAACAAAGGGGGCTGCAGTCCTGAGAAATACCCTACTTACCACCTGAGCTGCAACTTACAAGAACTATCCCAGGGGAAAGGATTGAGCCCAGACTAAGAAGGAGTCTAGTTTGTGAAAGAAGCTTATTGGAACATCTCTGAGGGTGAGATTTACTTGTATTCAGTTTCTTAATGCAGTGTTTCCCAAACTTGGGATGCCGCTTGTGTAGGGAAAGCCCCTGGCAGGCCGGGCTAGTTTGTTTACCTGCCACATCCGCAGGTCCGACAGATTGCATCTCCCACTGGCTGCGGTTCGCTGCTCCAGGCCAATGGGAGCCGCTGGAAGTGGCAGCCAGTACGTCCCTCAGCCCGCGCCGCTTCCAGCAGTCCCCATTGGCCTGGAGCAGCGAGCTGCGATCAGCCGGACCTGCGGACGTGGCAGGTAAACAAACCGGCCCGGCCCACCAGGGGCTTTCCCTACACAAGCGGTGTCCCAAGTTTGGGAAACACTGTCTTAATGTATTAGGCTTAGACTTGTGTGTTTTTGCTTTATTTTACTTGATGACTTACTTTGTTTTGTCTGTTATTACTTGAAACCACTTAAATCCTACTTTTTATTCTTAATAAAATCACTTTTGTTTATTATTGAACCCAGAGTAAGTGATTATTACCTGGGGGAGCAAACAGATGTGCATATCTCCCTATCAGTGTTATAGAGGGTGGACAATTTATGAGTTTACCCTGTATAAGCTTTATACAGAGTAAAACAGGTTTATTTGGGGTTTGGATCCCATTGGGAGCTGAGTGCTTGAGACAGGAGTACCTGCTGAGTGGTTTTCAGTTAAAGCCTGCAGCTTTGGGGACATGGTTCAGACCCTGGGTCTGTGTTGCAGCAGGCTTGTGTGTCAACAAGACAGGGTTCTGGAGTCCCAAGCTAACAGGGAAAAGGGTTTCAGAGGTAGTTTCAGCATGCCAGGTGACAGTCCCAAGGGGGGTCTCTGTGATTGAACCCGTCACACCATTTTAAATTCAGATACTCGATACTCCAGATTTTAAAATAAAGCTGATTCCATTAGGAAACAGGGAATCTTCCCCATTTTTTGAAGTTGCCATTCCTAGCCCTCTAGGGACATGAGAGATAGGACTTTAACGCTATGACATTTTAATACATAGAACACCTGGACTCATGTTTTCTCATCCTAGGCCCAGGGGCGGCTCTAGGAATCCCGCCGCCCCAAGCAGGGCGGCGCGCCGCGGGGCGCGCTCTGGTGGTCGTCGGTCCCGCGGCTCCGGGGGACCTCTTGCAGACATGCCTGCGGAGGTTCCGCTGGTCCTGCGGCTCCGGTGGAGCATCCGCTGGCATGCCTGCGGGAGGTCCACCGGAGCCGCGGGACCAGCGCACCCTCCACAGTCATGCCTGCGGGAGGTCCACTGGTCCTATGGGAAGGGAAAAGGCAGAGGGGACTGCTGACAGCACAGGACCTATTTGAGCTAATATGGAGCCCCCGTGAAGCAATCTGACTGGGCCCCTCACTGAAAAGATAAGATTCTGTGGACAATCTCCTGCATTGTCTGCCCCACCAACTTGGAGGAAAGAGCCAGAGGAAGAAGGTGGGAGAGGAATGAGTAACAAGTCCAAATACAGAGTGTGCATTTGTGCAGAACTGAAGGAATAATTGACAGTGATTTCCTGACAACATGAGGATATGGGAACCTGAAATGTATCTTAGTGGTCACATGATAATTGTAAAAATCACAGCGTCACTTTTGATCATGACTGCGGAAGGTCCGCCGGACCCGGCTGCCGCCCTGCCGGCAAAATGCCGCCCCAAGCGTGCGCTTGGCGCGCTGGGGTCTGGAGCCGGCCCTGCCTAGGCCTCAGGCAAGTGTGATGTTTGTTGAAAGGGGGTGGGGCAGTTATACATTTGAGGAGAAAAGGAGAAAACATTTCTCTGCAGGGATTTTCATTTATTTTGTGTTTTAATGGAGGGTGTCTGGAGTAAGTTGGTAGGATGGGGATTTGTGGACAGAGGGCAGGCAAGGTGGTCAAAGATGAAAGATAAATGAATCCATCATATAGCTCTGCAAATTACTATGTGGCTGTCACCTCCACCTGTGTCAGATGTAAACAGATATCGGATGTTGATTCTGAATAAATTGTTGATTCCATTCCCTTGCATGCTGCATTATTTTCATCGTACTTATTTGTGCAAAAAGGGATGAAAAGATGTTGGTGACTGTAATGTTACTTGTATGATGTATGCATATTCATTTGATAGCTGTGACATTGCCCATGTTCTGACTCTGACCTTTATTTCCTCCTCAGTAATATGTCTGATGCCCTCGCAAATGCAGTGTGTGAGCGCTGCCAGGCTCGCTTTGATCCCTCGGAGAGGATCGTGAACAGCAATGGCGAGCTCTATCATGAGAACTGCTTTGTCTGTGCGCAGTGTTTCCGACAGTTCCCAGATGGACTCTTCTATGAGGTAAGGTTGCCTATGTGAAGCTATAGCAAGTTTCTTGACTTCCCCCTTTAAAAACCCAATCCTGGGAGATGCTGAGTATCTGTGGCTGTCAGTGAACTCTGTGAAAACTGAGAGCACTCAGCATCTGACAGGATAATGCTTCCAGTGTCATTCTTTGCCCGCACCAAGCCCACTATCAGTGTATCAGTGTTTCTGTCTGCTTTTTCCTTCCCAGTGTAACTAGCCCTCTCAGAGGGCTGGGTCAGACATTGCTGCTAAATCTGAAGCAGCAGGGGCCTCAGTCACCAGAGTGAGGGGCTACCTCGTCAGGTCAAGGTGAAATGCTCATGGTCCGGTGCCACATGACATGGGAATGTGAGATGCTCTATGCTGCTGGGAGATCAATGGAGATAACTGTAATTCCCTGCAGATATGAGATCATAGAATCATAGAACTGGAAGGGACCTCGAGGGATCATGTAGTCCAGTCCCCTGCACTCAAGGCAGGGCTAAGTATTACCTAGACCATCCCTGACAGGTGTTTGTCCAACTTGCTCTTAAAAATCCCCAATGATGGAGATTCCATAAGCTCCCTAGGCAATTTATTCCAGTGCTAAACCACTCTGACAGTTAAGAAGTTTTTCCTAATGTCCAATCTAAGCTGCCCTTGCTGCAATTTAAGCCCATTGCTTCTTGTCCTATCTGCAGAGTTTAAGAACAATTTTTATCCTTCCTCCTTGCAATAACCTTTTATGTACTTGAAAACTATTATCATGTCCCCCCCTCAGTCTTCTTTTCTCCAGACTAAACAAACCCAATTTTTTCAGTCTTCTCTTTTTCAACCTTATCCTTCTATTTCGTGACCTTGGCTGATGTGAGCATACAGGAACTGTTTCTTTAAAACCATAGCAGGAAGCCAGGCAGAAGGGTATGGGATAGGAAGAAGCATTGTAGCTGTAGGATATTACCATTTTCCTTATTTTAATATAGCTACTTGTTCAGGGTGTGACAAAAGTGACGCTGTGATTTTTACAATTATCATGTGACCACTAAGATACATTTCAGGTTCCCATATCCTCATGTTGTCAGGAAATCACTGTCAATTATTCCTTCAGTTCTGCACAAATGCACACTCTGTATTTGGACTTGTTACTCATTCCTCTCCCACCTTCTTCCTCTGGCTCTTTCCTCCAAGTTGGTGGGGCAGACAATGCAGGAGATTGTCCACAGAATCTTATCTTTTCAGTGAGGGGCCCAGTCAGATTGCTTCACGGGGGCTCCATATTAGCTCAAATAGGTCCTGTGCTGTCAGCAGTCCCCTCTGCCTTTTCCCTTCCCATAGGCTTCTGTCTCTCTCAACCTTGAAATGATCACACACTAAACTAGCTTTATGTTTAAATGTACTGCTGTCTTCCTCCTTGGGAAATCCATCTGGCCAGTTGACCAGTATGGGGAGACTTTGTGGGGATGGAGAATTTCAGTTCCCTAATCTTGTTGATTTCCATTTCTTTTGATCCTAAACGTTATCATCATTGACTTGACTGACAAATCCAGAGTTGTGTTAAAGTCATTTCCCCCTCATCCCGGCTAAACATAAATTAAGCAAAATTAGGATGCAGTGGAACAGAAAAATATATATTTAGAATATAAAACTAAATTAAAAAACATACACCAGCACATTAAGATAGAGGACTGAACCATGCAGACGTTGGGAAATTCATAATGTAAGATTCCTATATCAATGTTAACTCGACCACATTGCATGCACATCCTGTTTATTAAAAGGCACGTTTTATAAAGTCTAAATTTCTGGCCAGATTTGACCTGAAAGCATCCTTTTAGGGCCCAGTTTTCAGATGGATCTCAGTTTCACGCATATTAAAATTGTCCCTGTGTTTTGTTCATATAAAGTTTTAGGCATAAATATTAGCATAGAGATGGATAAGTAACTAACTTGCAAGCACAAATTAGGACAGGTACTTAAATACCTAAATGGTAGAATTTGTATCCACAATTAATTATGGTTGCAAATAATGTGGGCATAATTTCTGTGGTTGTCTAGTGCACCAGAGAAGAAAATGGTCTCCTTTGAAAAGCTGGGGCTTAACGTTTCTGTCAGAATCTTCACTTCTTAATTTCCTGATTTTGCATGTTCAGTTCCTGAGCTCTAATACTGCACTAACTTAAGTTTCTGTATTTAATTTCCTATTTTTTTTGAGGAAAAGTGGGGGATGGGAGAAGGGGAGGAAAGAAAAATAATGTGCTCAACATTGCATATCGGAATAGGGCATGAGTGGGTTCTTGGGTCTTCTGAAAATTTGGCACAAGGTTTCTCAAGTTGGGTAACCAAAATTAGTGAACTTGTCTGAAAATTGGCTGTAAATTTTTCTATAGCACATGTACAAACATGTAATTTGAAAACTATCTAATTTTTAAAATGCTAAGCTCTTTTTCATTTTCCATGTGGACAACAATCATGTCAAGTTTGAGCTCTTTTGAGGTACATGAACCCAGAAGAAAAGGACAAGAAAAGCTAATTATAGGAGTAGTAGTGTTTTGTGTATGTTCTGGTTTTGCTTTCCCCTGCACCTTTGCCCACATTAAACATACCTGCATTGATTTGGCTCCATTGTCCAAGAAAATTCTCCATGGGGCTGAGACAAAGTATGGAAAGTGTCACCTTCGAAGGATTTTTTTCAAGGCAATGACAAGCAACCGAAGAATGAGTTGGAAATGAAAACGCTTGCTTAACCTTTACAAGTTTGTCACCTGCAAACTCTAATAATGGTATGAATTTTTACAGTGGACAGTTTGTGATTCACTGAGGATTTTCTCTCCTTTGTTTCGTTAACAGTTTGAGGGTCGAAAGTATTGTGAGCATGATTTCCAGATGCTGTTTGCACCCTGCTGTGGGCAATGTGGTAAGATCTCCATGTGCAAAACTATCTAGTCTCTTCTCTTCCCTGGGTAGAAGTCATGAGGCAAAGGATCACTGGGGATGAAAATTTTAACCCAAGGGTCATCCTAAGCATCAGGCTCTCTGGACAGTAACAAAGAATTACTCTGGCAGTGGTTAGGAATGAAGATGTTCTTCTGGTACTCTTGTGGGAGGAAGTGGTATTTTCAGCAAGTCAGAATATACTGGGCCTTGTGGCATTGAAAAGGAATGGGGGTGGATGTGGGTAAGGGATTTTTTGCTCAAATTTGGTTCTGTTTGCATCTAAGGGTTGTGTTTTTCTTTCCAAGGTGAGTTCATTATTGGACGTGTGATCAAGGCAATGAATAATAATTGGCACCCAGAATGCTTCCGTTGTGAGCTCTGTGATGTGGCACTTGCCGACCTAGGCTTCGTAAAAAATGCTGGCAGGTAAGAGAGAGCAGAGCCACAGGGGCTTAGCCCGGTACATTGTGGATGTGGGAGCAGGAGGTCTGTTAGCGCAATAAAACAAAAACACAGTGGCAGATGAAGAATAGAAAGGCACAGAATAAGCCCGGAGTAGGACTGAGTGGTTGGAAAGTGAGAGATGGGTAGAGAAAGGGCAATGGACAGGACACTGACTATCAAGGACATATGGGTAGAGGAGGGGCCTGAAGGCAGAATGCTAGTAGATTGTGGATAGATTTGGGTGAATGGGCAGGAGGCTGTCTGGAGAGGAAAGGATTCCAGGCGTGATGCTGGCCTGCATGTGAGAGAGAAAGGGGCATGAGAGACTGAGGGCTTGGCTACACTGGAGAGTTGCAGCGCTGGTGGTGGGTTTACAGCGCTGCAACTTAGGGTACGTCTACACTACGGGATTATTCCAATTTTACATAAACCGGTTTAGTAAAACAGATTGTATAATAAATCGAGTGCACGCGGCCACACTAAGCACATTAATTCGGTGGTGTGCGTCCACGGTCCGAGGCTAGCATCGATTTCTGGAGCGTTGTGGGTAGCTATTCCGTAGCTATCCCATAGTTCCCGCAGTCTCCCCCGCCCCTTGGAATTCTGGGTTGAAATCCCAGTGCCTGATGGGGCAAAAATCATTGTCGCGGGTGGTTCTGGGTAAATGTCGGTCAGTCACTCCTTCCTCTGGGAAAGCAACGGCAGACAATCATTTCGTGCCCTTTTTCCCTGGATTGCCCTGGCAGACGCCATAGCATGGCAATCATGGAGCCTGTTTTGCCTCTTGTCACTGTCACCGTATGTGTACTAGATGCCGCTGACAGAGGCGATTCAGCAGCGCTACACAGCAGCATTCATTTGCTTTTGCATGATAGCAGAGATGGTTATCAGCCGTTCTGTACCATCTACCATGCCATTGTAAATTGGCAATGAGATGACGGTTACCAGTCCTTTTGTGCTGCACCATCTGCTGCTGTCATAGCTGCCTCTGGCTGAGATCGGCCGGGGGCGCAAAAGACAAAAATGGGAATGACTCCCTGAGTCAATCCCTCCTTTATGGTATCTAAAAATAGAATCAGTCCTGCCTAGAATATGGGGCAAGTGTACTAGAGACCCAGTGTATCAGAGAACCAGAGAGCACAGCTGCTCCGTGTCAGATCCTGCAGAAATGATGAGCTGTATGCCATTCACAGGGGGTGCCCCTGCAACAACCCCACCTGTTGATTCCCTCCTCCCCCAGCCTTCCTGGGCTACCGTTGCAGTGTCCCCCATTTGTGTGATGAAGTAATAAAGAATGCAGGAATAAGAAACAGTGACTTGTTAGTGAGATAAAATGAGGGGAAGGCAGCCTCCAGCTGCTATGATAGTCCAGACAGGACATTAAGCAGTGTGGGGGAGAGGAGCCCAGCATCCCGCTGCTATGATAGTCCAGGCAGTACAGAATCTTTTCTTTACACATGAAGGGCGGGGGCTGATGGCGCTCAGCCCCCTGTTGCTATGATGAAGATGGTTACCAGCCGTTCTGTACCATCTACTGGGAATGATAAGGAGTTTTTTACCCAGGCGCCCCCAGCCGACCTCACCAGAGGCCAGCCAGGAGCACTCACGGGCTGATGATGAGGATGGATACCAGTCCTATTGTACTGCACCATCTGCCACAAGGCTGATGATGACGATGGATATCAGCCATATTGTACCATCAGCCACCCATGAGGGGGGGCGAGGATGCTGCCATTGACTGCTGCAGCATCGCGTCTATCAGCAGCATTCAGTAAACATAGGGTGACATTTAAAAGAGTCAAGAGAGGATTTTTTTCCCTTTTACTTCTGGGGGTGGTTGAGGGGGGTAAATTGACGAGCTATGCCCTGAACCACCGCGGACAATGTGTTTGACACTACAGGCATTGGGAGCTCAGCCAAGAATGCAAATGCGTTTCAGAGACTGCAGGAACTGTGGGATAGCTTGAGTCCTCAGTCCCCCCTCCCTCCCTCCATGAGCGTCCATTTGATTCTTTGGCTTTCCGTTATGTTTGTCACGCAGCAGCGTGCTGAGTCCCTGCTGTGGCCTCTGTCTGGAGATTTTTTAAAAATGCTTTGGAATTTCGTCTTCTGTAACGGAGCTCTGATAGAACAGATTTGCCTGCCCATACAGCGATCACATCCGTACAGTCCATGCTGGAGCTCTTTTTGGATTTTGATTTCGGACTGCATCGCCACCCGTGCTGATCGGAGCTCCACGTTGGGCAAACAGGAAATGATATTCAAAAGTTTGCGGGGCTTTTCCTGTCTACCTGGCCACTGCATCCAAGTTCAGATTGCTGTCCAGAGCGGTCAGTGGTGCACTGTGGGATACCGCCCGGAGGCCAATACCGTCGATTTGCGGCCACACTAACCCTAATCCAATATGGTAATACCGATATTAGCGCTACTCCTCTCGTTAGGGAGGAGTACAGAAACCGGTTTAAAGAGCCCTTTATATCGATATAAAGGGCCTCTTAGTGTGGACGGGTGTGGCATTAAATTGGTTTAATGCTCCTAAAACCGGTTTAAATGCGTAGTGTAGACCAGGCCTTAGTAACTGTCCATACCTGCAAGGCACATCCAGCGCTGCATCTCCCTGGCTGCAGCGCTGGCCGTACACCTGATCTGCCTCAGGTATAACGAGTGCAGCGCTGGTGATGCAGCGCTGGGGAGCAAGTGTAAACAGTGATTAATCTTACTACGCTGTAACTGACCTCCGGAACCTTCCCAAAATGTTTTAAGTACCAGATAACATTCTTTGTTTTGTTGTGATGCCTCTCTTTGTTTTGTTGTGAACTCCGGGCTCCCGGAGCTGCTTATCTAAAAAACAAACACAGCTCCTGTTTGCTGGAGCAGAGGCAGGCAGGGGAATTCCTTTGGAATGTGCACAGCTAGTGTTTGCTAGTGTTTGCTTGAGGAGAGAGATAATTTGCTTGAGGAGAGAAGTGGGGGGAGGGGGGTCCGTTTTGAAACAGCTGCTTATGTGGTCTGAAGGCTATTTGCATTTAGTGAATAAGAGAGGGGTGGGGGAAGGGGTCGAAAGTTTTAAAATGATTGAAGATTGGTGCTGTGTATCTTCCAGTCCTTAGAACTTGCAAGGCAGGGAGCTGACACACAGTGTCGGCTCCAAAAATCCACTCTCTCTGTCTCCCCCACGCTCCCTGTCACACTCCATCCCACCCCCCTCTTTTGAAAAGCACATTGCAGCCACTTGAACGCTGGGATAGCTGCCCATAATGCACCACTCCCAGCAGCGCTGCAAATGCTGCAAATGTGGCCACACTGCAGCGCTGGTAGCTGTCAGTGTGGCCACACTGCAGCGCTTTCCCTACACAGCTGTACGAAGACAGCTGTAACTCCCAGCGCTGCACACCTGCAAGTGTAGCCATGGCCTGAGGTGGAGCCTCTGTTAATAAAAAGACCATCTCCTCACTGATCCTTTTAAACTATTTATTTTATATATGTATAATAGGTCTGAACAAGTCCAAAAAGTTTTTTGTTTTAAAAAAATTAATGGCAAAAATAATACAAAGAGGACATGAAACTTGTACAAAAGCACATCCCGGTAAGAAGAGAGACAGACAGTTTGGCAGATAGCTTTGAATTCTGAAGCACAGTGGATTAACTTCAGACTGTTATACCTCTGTCCAGCAGGGGTTGAGAGAGTCATTGAGTTGATGTTTCTACCCGCTGATGTGATCAACGTGGGAAAAGGGAAGAGGATTATTTGCTTCATCCTGTCCACCAGGGAGCCTTCCATAATTACTTCCTGTTCAAGTAATCCTCCGTATAACACCAGTCTCTAGGCATCCAGAATTACAGTTAATGGATTTTCCTTTTGGCTTCTTGGCTAGTGTCTCTGATTGGCCAGTGCCTTTGACCAGGCTGGGTACCAGCTGGGAAAGCAGTCAGGATTCCAGAAACTTAACCAAGATAAAAAGCTATTTGATTTCATAATTTAGGATCTAAACTCTTGGAGACATCGAGAGCTCCTTCCCAAGGGCATGGGTAGAATATGTAAATAAGATTGATCTATCATATGGCTTTCTGTTGTGCTCATCACTGCCGTACCTAAGCATTTCAGAGGCAAATATGATTGGCTTAGCAAGGTTCCTAGTGGACACAATGGATTCTTCTGCTCTTCTCCTTTTATAGCATGGGATTTCTCCTACCTCCTCTGCTTGTTTTAATATCCAGATGTGTTCCATTGGGTGCAACATTTATCAGTGAGGGTAGTTAAGCTAAACTAGGTTAGTGATCATATGTAGCAAATGAAATGTTTTTCAGACCAAACAAAACACTCTAAAGAGCTTTAAGGCTTTCCCCAAGCAGACTGGGTTTCACAGTTTCAACACATCTACTTTTCATCTTCTTGGCTTTTTTTTTTTTGACAGGGATTCAGTTTTAGGGTTCAGCATTTATAAACCAATGGAAGATATTCCCTTTACTGATTTTTTTCATGAGACTTCTTTCCATTCCCTTTTATTTTAGCCTGAGATTATTAAGGTGATTGATAATTCAAACAGGACTACACCCCAAGGCTTGTTCAGAAAATGCTGCCTGTAACTGAAGGCAGCTCCTAGGGCCTTAGACCACAAACCCAAGGACAGGTTGAAATATTAGCATGATGTTTACTGCTCATGCCCAAATCCTGGGCTTAGACAAGAGGCCTGTGGCGACAATAACTTGACATCCCTGGGGAATCAGGATGTCTCCCATTTATTCCAGCCACAGGTTTCCCTTTCCCCCTATTCAACAGGCCTACCATATCCCCCCAACTCTCTACAAATATTCACAATAGATCTAGAGACACTACTATTCTCCTCTGATACCCCAGGACTGAATCACTTTGGCTGGCACAACATAGTATTTCAGGGGAGGGTGTGCATGTTGGGCAGGGGGCAATCACCCACTGAATCTAAGCGTATGTCTACACTACCCACCGGATCGGTGGGTAGCGATCAATCTATCGGGGATCGATTTATCGCGTG